>NC_060179.1:53597445-53919945 GCF_021184085.1 Oncorhynchus gorbuscha
GATCCAGCTTTTATATAGGAACCCCTGTGCCAGAATACTCACTAACCAATCATTGTCGCCCCGATTTAACCTCAACAGGGGGACAAGGCAGGGTTGTGCGCTGTCACTTATGCTCTTCGCCCTAATTATCGAACCGCTCGCTCAGACGATTAGATCTCATGCAGCAATACACAGCTATAATACTAAAGATACTCTAAATAAGATCTCCCTATAAGCAGATGACATCCTCCTCTGTAACAGAACCCCAGGCTAGTATCCCAGCTATTCTTGATGTGATCAATTTGGTTGGTACCTTCTCGGGATACAGAATAAATTGGAACAAGAGTGAATTAATGCCCATACGGTCGCAAAATACCTCCTGGCTAGAACACCTCCTCAGAAAAATGTATCTACCTAGGAATTGTAGTTACCAAACAATACTCCTTACTATTTAAAGAGAATTTCCCCTCTCTGATACAAAAACTCAAAGCAAACATACTATTTTGGAGAACTCTCCCAATTTCTCTGCTCGGAAGAATTAATGCCATTAAAATGGTCTTCCTCCCACAACTGCTCTACCTATATCAGAACATCCCAGTATTCATACCTAAATCATTTCATAAACAACTGGACTCAATTATCAATCCTTTCATCTGGGATTATAAAACACACAGGATAGGTAAAAAACACCTCTGTAAATCCAAGATGGAAGGAGGATTGTCTCTCCCAAATATTATATTTTATTACTGGGCCGCTAACCTCCGCATTGTTACGTTTCTGTTGGATGACGTACTCCCGGCACCCAGCTGGCTTAGTATGGAGCGTGAGGAGTGTCACCCCTTCTCTATTGGCGCTGTGATTTTGTCGCCTGTCAATCTGGAGATGTCACTTTGTAACAATCCTATAATACATAGCACAGTCCGAATCTGGAAGCAAATTAAAGTCCACTTTGAGCTCAGACCAATGTCATTCATGCTCCCTGTCGCCAGGAATCCCTCCTTTGCCCCTTCTAACCTTGATAACACCTTTGAGCGATGGGGAGAGTTGGGGATAAGCACCATAGGGGATTTATACATAGAAGGGACCTTTGCTTCCTTTGAGCTGCTGAGGGAAACTTATAATCTTCCCAGAAGTAATTTTTTCAGATACCTACAAATTAGAGACTACGTTAGAAAACACCTCCCAACATTTGGGAATGCTAAACCTTCCATGTTTGACGGATGCATAAAAATATGCCCCACCTCAGAAACTGATATTGCGTCTATATGATGCTTTTCAATCTGGTAGCACACCTTCTACTGATGCCATCAAGGCAAAATGGGAGGAAGAACCAGGGACTGACATCTCAGTGGCAGACTGGGAAGAGAGCTTGGAGTATATCCACACATGCTCCATTAATTCCAGACATCGTCTCATACAATTCAAGGTATTACACAGATTACACTATTCCAAAACTAAACTGCATAGGATATTTCCTGACACATCCCCTACATGTGATAAATGTCAGGCTACGCAGGGTACACTACTCTACTGCTTTGCCCTATGCTCTAGCTTGCATGGTTATTGGTGTGGAATTTTTAGGATCCTCTCTGAAGTTTTGGAGACTTCAATAGATCCAGACCCGCTTCTGATAATCCTGGGAGTATCTGAGTCCCTAAACGGATTATCCAACCCCCAAAAACAACTAATCTTGTATGGTCTCATCTCGGCAAAAAAACTAATCTTGTTGTTTTGGAAAAGGAGGGAAGCGCCCTCTACCAAATTATGGCTCAGTAAATTGGCAAACACTGTACACTTAAAGAATTAGATATATTCTGAACAATAAATTATCAACATTTGATCAAATCTGGCAGCCTTTCCTCCTACTTGGACGAGTCGGCGCTGTGAATTTGTACTTATTAACGCACTCTCAATTGTAAAATTTTAATCTACCTTTGGGCAGCGTGTGCTGGCCCTACCACCCGAGCAGTTTGGAGGGGGGGGGGAGCGACATCTTCCCTCTCTCTTTCTACGTGTACTTGTTTTGTATGTCGTGTTTTGTATGATTTGTTCTGCACCCAGAACTCTGGGTCTTGTTGTTCCTGTATGCTCCTTTATGTTTAGATAAGAATTGTATACCTGTCATGTATACCTATACACCATTCTTGTGTGTGTTTAATAAAAAAATATTTGAAACAAAATCCTTGCAAAAATCCTGTAAGATTGGTTTTGGAAAACAATATCTGTACTTTCTGCAAAGAAGTCCCACCTGTCTCTAAAATACGCTCTCTGCCAACTGCAGCATGCGCCAAATCTTCCAACGGAAGAAAAAACTGTAACTAGGCCACTCAGGAACGTTCTTGGTAAGCAACTCCAATGTATATTTGGCCTTGTGTTTTCGGTTATTACCCTGCTGAAAGGGGAATTTGTCTCCCAGTGTCTGTTGGAAGCCGAATGATCCAGGTTTTCCTTTAGTATTTTGTCTGTGTTTAGGTCTATTCCGTTTCCTTTTATCCAAAAAAACCCTCCATAGTCCTTGCAGATGACAAGCATACCCATACCATGATCCAGCCACCCCATACTTAAAAATATGAAGGGATACTCAGTGACGTGTTGGATTTGCACCAAACATAACGTTTTGCATTCAGGACATAGTTAATTTCTTTGCCTCATTTTTGGCTGTTTAACTTTATATCATTGTACAAAACATGCATTCTGTTTGTAGTAGACTTCATATTCACTTTGTCATTTAGGTTAGTATTGTGGAGATACATCCTCAGTTTTCTCCTATCACAGCCATTAAACTCTGTAACTCTTTAAAGTCACCATTTGCCTCATGGTGAAATCCCTGAGTGGTTTCCTTCCTCTCCAGCAACTGAGTTAGGAAGGATGCCTGTGTCTTTGTGACTGGGTGTAATTGATACACCATCCAAAGTGTAATTGATTAGTTCACCATGCTCAAAGGGATATTCAGTATCTGCTTTTTTTACCAATCTTCTAATAGGTGACCTTCCTTAACAAGGCATTTGAAAACCTCCCTCGTCTTTGTGGTTGAATCTGTTTGAAATTCACTGCTCGACTGAAGGAACCTTACGGATAATTGGATGTGTGGGGTACAGAAATGAGGTAGTCATTCAAAAAAATCCATGTTAAACACTATTATTGCACACAGAGTGAATCCATGCAACTTATTATTTGACTTGTTAAGCATGTTTTTACTCCTTTAGGCTTGCCATCAGAAAGGGATTGAATGCTTATTGGTTCAAGAAATTTCAGCTTTTCCTTTTTTTATGAATTTGTAAACATTTAGAAAAAGGCCACTTTGACATTATGAAGTATTGTGTGTAAGCCAATGGAAGAAAAACGAAATATCTAATCCATTTTAAACTCTGGCTGTAACATAACAAAATGTGGAAAAAATTCAAGGGGTGTGAATACTTTCTGAAGGCACTGTAATTACCTGCGATTCTACACATTTTGCCATAATTTATGCCATGTTAATGATATCTAGTGAGAGTGACTAAGAAAATCAAGGGGGGCCCCTGGAGGTTAGGGTGTCTGGGCACGTGCCCTGCATGCTTGGTCAGTGTTCGGCCATGGTTACTACAAGCTTAGATAGCTGGCTAGACTGGTAAATTAGCCTAAAGATTTTTTGCTGACATGGTCAATTCAGTGACTGACATAGCAAGAGACACTGCTGATGCACAACTACATTTCAAAATTGCACCTGTATCCTAATAATCTAACTCAACAGTGGGGGGGGGCTATAATTTCTTAATCCGGCCCTGATTGTCACCACTGCAGCGTTGAGTAACGTCAGACTTCCTGTTGAAGGTTCTGTGCTCTGCTCGGGTCAATATACTGTAAATAGCCAGGTGATTCATCATACCATGGTTCATGCTACAGTAATTGAAAGCTTCTTAGTTGGTGGCACCAACACACGATTTGGTAGCACCCATAAAAAAATTGCGGCGCACACACAATAGAAAAAATAGTCATCTTTATAAAGTCATTCAGTGCTTTTATTGAGGGTCAATAGACTTCTGATATGGCTTTCGATAAATGCATTGTTTAATCTAACCTGTTCATGCCAGAATGCATGGTTCAAGGTATTTTGATGTGTAATATAATCCATTGATTGACATGAATTGCATGTTGACAAATAAGCATTTATTGTTATTTTATTGTTAAAATAGGGCTCCAGAATTCAGATTTTTCCTATGTTCAATAGATATAAATTTGCCTACATCTTTATGTGCATTAATATCATAGGCTAATTTATTTGGGGCTAATTCTCCATCTGATTAAGTGGAAACTTAAAACGCATTAGCTAGATCGCTAATTCTAAATTTAATATCCACTGATATTGAGCTCAGGTGCATCCTGTTTCCATTGATCAACCTTGAGATGTTTCTACAACTTGATTGGAGTCCACCTGTGGTAAATTAAATTGATTGGACATGATTTGGAAAGGCACACACCTGTCTATATAAGGTCCCACAGTTGACAGTGCATGTCATAGCAAAACCAAGCCACGAGGTTGAAGGAATTGAGAGAGCTCAGAGCAAAACCAAGCCACGAGGTTGAAGGAATTGAGTAGAGCTCAGAGACTGGATTGGGTCGAGGCACAGATCTGGGGAAGGGTACCAAAAATGTCTGCAGCATTGACCATCCCCAAGAACACAGTGGCCTCCATTATTCTTAAATGGAGAAGTTTGGAACCACAACGACACTTCCTAGAGCTGGCCGCCCGGCCAAACTGAGCAATCGGGAGAAGGGCCTTGGTCAGGGAGGTGATCAAGAACTAATGGTCACTCTGACAGAGCTCCAGAGTTCCTCTGTGGAAATGGGAGAATTTTCCAGAAGGACAACCATCTCTGCAGCACTCCACCAATCAGGCCTTTATGGTGGAGTGGCCAGATGGAAGCCACTCTTCAGTAAAAGGTACATGACAGCCAGCTTGGAGTTTGCCAAAAGGTACCGAAGGACTCTCAGACCATGAGAAACACGTTTTTTTGGTCTTATGAAACCAAGATTGAACTCTTTGGCTGAATACAAAGTGTCATGTCTGGAGGAAACCTGCCTCCATCCCTACGGTGAAGCATGGTGGTAGCAGCATCATGCTGTGGGGATTTTTTTCAGAGACCGGGACTGGGAGACTAGTCAGAATCGAGGGAAAGATGAATGGAGTGAAGTACAGAGAGCTCCTTGGCGAAAAAACCTGCTCCAGAGTGCTCAAGACCTCATACTGGGTCAAAGGTGTACCTTCCAACAGAACAATGACCCTAGGCACACAGCCAAGACAACGCAGGAGTGGCTTCAGGACAAGTCTCTGAATGTCCTTGAGTGGCCCAGCCAGAGCCCGGACTTGAACCCGATCGAACTTCTCTGAAGATGCCTTGAAATATCTGTGCAGCGACGCTCAATGTCAAGTGGTCTGAAGACTTTCCTAATGCGCTGTACATGCACATATTACCTCGACTAACCTGTATATAGCCTCGTTATTTTAATTTTACTTGAGTTTATTTAGTCAATCTTTTTCTTAACCCTTGTTTTTCGTAACTATGTTGGTTAAAGGGCTTCTAAGTAAACATTTCACTGACCTGTTATTTGTCACATGACCGGAATACAACATCAGATTTGAAATCTAATTGAACCCTTAGTGTCATAATTGACAACAATGTTTCTGACTCATATCGATGATACACAGAACCAACTTTTCTGGTGTTTAAAACTGCCTAAGCGGCAATTGACCCTTAGAATTTGTGTACAGTAGGCCTAATTTTCTCACTGGAAAATACAACTATGTCCCAGAGTTAGGTGTTCAGAAGACTGAGGCAGGTTTTCCGTAAACTTTTGTACCTGGGCTTTTCTCCCTCATATGTATTGTTATTCTGACAAATTCCCCAGTCCCCGTTTCACTCTAAGTTTTATTCGATTTGAAGTTTGACATTTAGGCCAAAAACTTTTATTTGCCATTTTGTTTTGTAGCAGCCTTGTTGCAAACAGAATGGTTGATTTGGAATGTTTTTAAAAATTTTTAACAGACTTTCTTTTCACTTTGTCATGCAAGCCAGTAATGTGGAGTGAATACAATGTTAATCCATGCACAGTTTATCAGCTCAGCCAATGAATTCAGTGGCTTTTAAAAATGATCTTAAACCTTGTAGTGATGTCCCTGAGCAGTTTCCATTTTTTTCCAGCTCAGTGCGGAAGGATGCCCAGATATTTGCGGTGTTTGGGTGATTTTAGATTTTATGGTTCAATTTTTGATTTAACTAGGCAAGTCAGTTAACCTCGTAAGGATCCAGACCCTTTAAAAAAAAAAATCACCTAAAATTACATGCCCAAATCTAACTGCCTGTAGCTCAGGACTGGAAGCAAGGATATGCATATTCTTGATAGCATTTGAATGGAAACACTTTGAAGTTTGTGGAAATGTGAAATGAATGTAGGAGAATATAACACATTATATATGGTAAAAGATAATGCAAAGAAAAAAAACGTTTTTTTCTTCTCCATCTTTGAAATGCAGGATAAAGGCCACAATGCATCATTTCAGTTTAGGCGCAGTTTAGCAGTGTATGTGCCAAGTTTTAGACTGATCCAATGAACCATTGTATTTCTGTTCAAAATGTTGTATCAAGTCTGGCCAAATGTGCCAAATTGGTTTATTAATACATTTTCAAGTTCATAACTGTGCACTCTCCTCAACAATAGCATGGTATTATTTCACTGTAACAGCTACTGTAAATTGGACATTGCAGTTAGCTTAAATTATTGTTAATCTTTCTGCACATATCAGATATGTCTATGTTCTTGTTACTTACAACCTCATGCTAATCACATTAGCGCACGTTAGCTCAACCGTCCCGCGGGGGGGACAATGACGGATTACACCGGCCAAACCCGGGCGATGCTGGGCCAATTGTGCGCCGCCCTATGCGACTCCCACCCTATGCGACTCCCAATCACGGTTGTGATATCATCAGGATTCGAACCAGGGTGTCTAGGGACACCTCTAGCACTGAGATGTAGTGCCTTGGGCTCCCTAGTGGCACAGTGGTCTAAGTGGGAACCCACCACCCAAAGAGGAATTACAATACTGGACCATACTAAAAGGGATATTCAGTTATTCAGTGTTAACAAATTATTTCTTAATCTCCCCTGATCTACGCCTGTCTAAAAATGTATTCTAGACATGCTTTTTAAAGCTCATTGGTGTGTCTGAGGTTCAATCATTGTTTGACATTCATTGGTCCAAAGGGACCTTACAGGGAAAGTTATTCTTAAATCACAAGAACTACTACTTTTGCAAATAGATGTGTAGATCAATGGAGAATGAATCACAATTGAATCATGTTTTAGATTGAAATTTAAGGCAGCAGAATGTGAACTGTGCAAGGGTAGACTTTCAGTAGGTACTATAAATGTGGGATGCTGAGGGCACTGAAGTTTAATGTCTGAACTATGGAGTTTAAGACATGTTATGAAAGACCGTGGTGTTCAGTTTTCTCACCATGTTTAATATTACCTTGGCATTGACATTGAAGTTAACATTTTTAGTTGACTATGTACATCTGTCTGTCTCTCAGAGCGTCCGATGTGCAGCATGTCAGTGTCGAGCGCCCTTCCGCCCAACATGATGGACATCAGCAAGGAGCTGGCCGAGCTGTGCCACCTGATCCAGTTCCCCGAGGAGATTGCTCGGATCCTGACGGAGCAAGAGCGGCAGCTGTACCGACGCATCTTACCCCTGGACTACCTCTGCTTCCTCACTAGGGACCTGGGCAGCCCCGACTGTAGCAAGCACCTGCACCCCAGCCTCGAGGCCTCGCTGTCGGGTCCGGCCTTGCCCACGCAGACCCAGAGGAACTCTGTGGAGGACCTGGTCACACGATTCAATGAGGTGAGACTATTGTAGAGAGGATCTGCTAATGTTACTATGCTTTGAGTGGTCAATAACAATCCTTGTCCTAAATATCTAATGGATGGGATTCAAATAAGGAAGGTCTTGATGGTTAATGAAGTTGGGTCATGTGGGTTAATGATGGGCTAGAACAAAAGCCTGCGCACATTGTTGCTCTCCGGGACCAAGATTGGTGATCACTCTTGTACTAGATTATCAAGGTTCTCACTTGACAGTAATGTTGGAGTTATAATATTTTGTAGAATTGACCACCTCGTGCTATAGTGTATCTTATTCTGACAGTTTTTCTCATACTTGTGGTGATTACACTAAACTGAGCCCTTTGAGCTACTCTACGCTGATTGATTTTGAGATTAAACAACTACGAAAAACATATCTGCCACATCGGAATGAGGTCAGTCCCAAGCACGGAGTACCGAGCGGAGAAGTGGAAATGTCATCTTTAGGTTGCATGTCTTAACATCAGCTGGCTTTCATTAAGTGAACAAAGCAGAGGGAGTAAAAAATAAATTCCCCAAATGTGCATCCTGACTATTTTTGAGCATGTGGCAGAGCTCGAATCAAATGAGTGACTCTTCCCAATAGAGAACAAGTCTGACAACCTCCACAGCATGATGAGATGGACTCACTGTGTGGTGGGTTACCTGCTGTGTCCCAGTTTCCCAAACTGGAGCAGATAAACTGGGGGAAGTTATTGGACTGTTTGAGCCTGTAGTAGCTGTCTGGAGTGGTTATTTCTGACAAACAATATGCTCCTATGGTGGGTTTGTAATAACTCTCTGTCAACCTTGAATATGTAATAGTTCCATCATGGGAAAACTGAACCCTATCAAATGCAATAGCGCACACAACAAATGAATCAGGTTTGTAAGTACATTGTGTAGGTTTTTATTCACTGATCAAATGACGCCAATATGATGTACTATAAATCAAAGTACCGCTTGGTTTTTAGTCCAGTCGATTATAGGTTGTCATTCTGATGCAACCCCTGTGTTATTATCAAAGGGACACCACATAACAGCTAGAGCCTATTTTAGATCACCACCGATCTCCCACCATTTAATACTGACTTAGCACAACTCCCATCCTCCCATCGATATCTAGAATATCAGCTGCTCTGCAAAGTATGTGCCTGCCTCTAATCTACTTGGCCTACCAGTGCTTTCATGTCCACCGCCAAAACGGTTTATAACGCTGAGAAACATAGCTGTAATGTCCGTTTGGATTCAAATAATTTACTGCAAACACTTGGAGAGGGAGAAGAGGAATGTTTTCGCTTCTCTATCACTTTGGTACCGTCTCTCAGTGACTGTCGTTTCTGGAAACGAGGGAGGAGGATGGGTGGGTGGGTGACGTCTGTAATGGGGCTCTAACTTTATTTAGTGTCTCTGAAGTGTTTTCTTTGGAGGAAATCAAACTGCACCCCCGGTTCTCCAAACCTACAGTTTGGTACGTATTGCAGTTTTAGGGTACCGTTTCGGTACAGCCGGAAAATAAAATGCCATTGATCCAGATCTGATGCTGCGTTTGTAACTTTGTAGGAGTTGGGAATTTACCAGTTGTGAAGCCATAAATACCAGTTGGATGCGATCATGTGATTTGGACTTGTGTCAACCATAAACTAAAAGTACAGCTGTCGTGCTTGTTAACAAATGATAGTTCAAAAACCACAATAATAGTTTGCTTTTTATAAATGTTTAGTTGCATTTAAATGTTGCAAATGCTGTTATAGACGCCATTTCCTTAGTAGGTGACATCCGAGGTCACCATGTGGGAGAAGTGCTTGCTCAGGATGATAGATTTTCCCAATAGTACTTGTGCAAAAAACTAAGCAGAGCTAATGGCTTTCATGCTCCTTTTTTCAAATCATCATTAGTCGCATCATGCAGCCTAAGAATGTATTACAAATCTAAACAAATAGTCCAACATTTGTATCACATCTAAAGTTACATAACGCTAAATTAAGCATAGGTGTACCTGTTTCTTTGTTAACTGCTCAACATAGAATAGCCGCATGTGTGCACTGCCTCAAACGTTTGGAGAAAATATTTGTTATATTTTATTCAGCTATTTTCAATTGTATTCTTCATACTGTAAAATAATGCCACGGAATTCAAAGATACTTTTGTTTGCTAAAGGAACTAGTGTAGCCCACAGCCATATGGCATAGCCAGATCAGGGCCTAACATTAGGACAACGCAGAGTATGCTATTCTGTTCTTCTGAAATAGACTACCTTTTTTTCTTCATATCATGTTTCTTTACAACTGTCGAAAATCAATAATGGATTTATTGTGATGGTGTAGGCTATATTACTTAATTATTTATTATATTAATTAATTATATATTATTTAATATACTTTTTTTAAATGTAGGTGTTCCATAGGTCTGCATCAGTGGTATCATGTCTGCAAGCCAGGAGATGCTAAATGTGTTTTAACCTCTCTGGCACAAGTGGGACGGTAGCGTCCCACCTCGACAACAGCCAGTGAAATTGCAGGGCATCAAATTCAAAACAATAGAAATCCCATAATTAAAATTCCTCAAACATACAAGTGTTTTACACCATTTTAAAGAAACTTCTTGCGTCCGATTTCAAAAAGGCTTTACGACGAAAGCACACCAAACGATTATGTTAGGTCAGCACCTAGTCACAGAAAAACACAGCCATTTTTCCAGCCAAAGAGAGGAGTCACAATTTTTAAATTTAATTTTAATAGGCAAGTCAGTTAAGAACAAATGATTATTTTCAATGATGGCCTGTGGGTTAACTGCCTGTTCAGTGGCAGAATGACAGATTTGTACCTTGTCAGCTCAGGGATTTGACCTTGCAACCTTTTGGTTACTAGTCCAACGCTCTAACCACTAGGCTACCCTTCCACAGCAGAAATAGAGAGAAAATTAATCACTAACCTTTGATCTTCATCAGATGACACTCATAGGACTTCATGTTGCCTACAATGTGATTTTTCTGGGTTTTTTGTCTCATTTTGTCTGTCATAGTTGAAGTGTACCTATGATGAAAATTACAGGCCTCATCTTTTTAAGTGGGAGAACTTGCACAATTGGTGGCTGACTAAATACTTTTTTATACAGTGGGGAGAACAAGTATTTGATACACTGCCGATTTTGCAGGTTTTCCGACTTACAAAGCATTTACAGGTCTGTAATTTTTATCATAGGTACACTTCAACTGTGAGAGACGGAATCTACAACAAAAATCCAGTAAATCACATTGTATGATTTTTAAGTAATTTAATTTGCATTTTGTTGAGGGATCAAAAATATTTTTACCAGTCGAAGCTTGTTTTTTTCCACGTTCCTAGTTGTCTTAAACGCGGCATCAGATTGTAAATATAGTACCTAAGGGTTGCCAGCTCAGACCCTCCTTTCCAGGGGTTTTATTTTTATTTAACTTTTGTTTGCCCCCCCATATTTATTCATAAATCCCCCATCGTAATATTTCCTGCATCATATCCCCCCTCGATGCCTTCCCCCATTTTTTTTTACCCCACATGGAATTGAATACCCCCCTAAAATGGTTTCATCCCTGTTTAGCTTTCATGCTGCAGTTAGGCTAGGCAGTAGGCTTGTATTTGGTGTGATGATCTGTGAGGTGATAACATTATATTTTCCTTGTGATTTGTCAAAATCGGTTAACAACTTGTCAAGTGATTTGCTCCGGCTCTTGTATGCACTGTAACAAGTACATTGAAAATGTTAATATGCTGGAAAGTGGCTAAACTAAGTAAATAAATATTTTTCTGGCAATAGGACAGCCATCTTTGACTTTGTATATTTGTGTCTTCTAGTGAATGGCATTCTGTGATCAGGGAGTTTTTGCTTGTCTAACATAAACAAACATGGCTGCCATCATAAAGAATTTAGCTGCTGTCAGCTTAGCTGATGCACATCTCTTTTCAAAACATTATTACATTCATCCCTTGTGCTCACCAGAGATGTGGTACATTGTAAACTAGTCTAGATGTTACGTCGCTAACCCATGTTTAGTTTTTTTGTCAGCGCAGCATGTTATTTAGACTGGTTTATGGAATGAGTTTGGATGTGTTCCGTGTGATGTTTGGATGATAAAGTTTGCGTTGATCTTCTACAATAAAAGGTGGAATAAAGTTCCGAAGACTTATCTCCCGTCAGTACAAAAACATTGTTTAGATGCTTTTCAGACAACAATGCTGTTTATATGCGTTTTGTTGCATCATACGTTCCAGTCACTTATTTGTGATGGTACTTTGCAGGGACCTCTCAACAATGATCACAAATATGTGATCGTATTCGTCAAAGGGTTAACCAATGACAGGCATTCTGCATTTAGCCCCATCCTTTTTTTTGTTTGATGCGCAAAAACAAATAAGCCATTTTCAGTGTGTTCTATTTCTATTCAAAAACAAATAAACAAGCCATTTTCGCGTTCCTGATTTGCCCCATTTTATTCAAGAAAACAAATTATCTAAATGTACACTGACCATAATCTTACCTCAGGAATCTTGACATAATGTTGTCCAGGACATAGGCTAATTATCTTGACCGCAGTAACAATAGACACCAAAATGTTCTCCAGCTCAACAATAATTCCAGCACTTTGGCTGTTGTTCAATCGCATGCAGTATCACAGCCGTTCTGTATCATTTGACTTTCATTAGGGCTGTGGCGGTTACTGTCATGCAAAAATCTGCCTGTCTCATGGTATTTGACCATTAATTAACATTTAACATGTTTAGCATCTCCAGGCCTCCATGCATACAAGCTGCTGATGTGGCCCTTTGGAACATCCTACATTTAAAGGTATATTAAATCAATATACAGTCATGGCCAAAAGTTTTGAGAATGACACATATTAATTTCCACAAAGTTTGCTGCTTCTGTGTCTAGATATTTCTGTCACATGTTATGGAATAGTGAAGTGTAATTACAAGCTTTTCATAAGTGTCAAAGGCTTTTATTAACAATTACATGAAGTTGATGCAAAGAGTCAATATTTGCTGTATTGACCCTTCTTTTTCAAGACCTCTTCAATCCACCCTGGCATGCTGTCAATTAACTTCTGGGCCACATCCTGACTGATGGCAGCCCATTCTTGCATAATCAATGCTTGGAGTTTGTCAGAATTTGTGGGGTTTTGTTTGTCCATCCACCTCTTGAGGATTGACCACAAGTTCTCAATGGGATTCAGGTCTGGGGAGTTTCCTTGCTATGGACCCAAAATATTGATGTTTTGTTCCCCGAGCCACTTAGTGTTATGAGAATTTTCAATCCCCATGACGATAACTTAACAATTATTTAAGCTTTGACCAATCCCTGAGGTTTGTAAGACCCTGGGTTTAATAATAATTAGGCAAAGACTCAGATTCTTTAAAAGGTTCGTAAGCTTTATTCAGAGAACATTCTAAAGTCCACCAAAATGTGAGCAGTCTTTTTAACCCCCCTCATATACATACAAACAGTAGGTGGGCTGTATCATTTTTCACAGTTCACATTCCTCGTTTATCACTATTCTACCAAGCTGCCAGTTCCATGCCGTTCCCTTCCTCCCTAGATTAGAGGGGCCTTGACAGGGCCTCTTTCCTGTCGTAAGTTCCAACCAGGTCAGGTCATGTATAGTTCAATTGTCCTCTGTTTTCTCAGTCACACATTTCTCACCCTTACATTATTGGATTAGAGTCTAATTATGCTAATACATTTCACATAATCTAATAATTACATTTCAGGGTGGAATTCTTTAGTCATTACTTTAAACATATACATTCCCTTATCACTTAATTATCACTTTTGCCTTATGCCAAGGTGCTCCATCATGCTGGAAAAGGCATTGTTTGTCACCAAACTGTTCCTGGATGTTTGGGAGAAGTTTTTCTCAGAGGATGTGTTGGTACCATTCTTTATTAATGGCTGTGTTCTTAAGGCAAAATTGTGAGTGAGCCCACTCCCTTGGCTGGGAAGCAACCCCATACATGAGTGGTCTCAGGATGCTTTACGGTTGGCATGACACAGAACTGATGGTAGCGCTCAACCTTGTCTTCTCCGAACAAGCTTTTTTTCCGGATGCCCAAACAATCTGAAAGGGATTCATTAGAGAAAATGACTTTACCCCAGTCCTCAGCAGTCCAATCCCTGTACCTTTTGCAGAATATCGGTCTGTCCCTGATGTTTTTCCTGGAGAGAAGTGGCTTCTTTGCTGCGCTTCTTGACACCAGGCCATCATCCAAAAGTATTTGCCTATTTACCTGCCTGCTGCCATTCCTGAGCAAGCTCTGTACTGGTGGTGCCTCGATCCCGCAGCTGAATCAACTTTAGGAGACTGTCCTGGCGCTTGCTGGACTTTCTTGGGCGCCCTGAAGCTTTCCTCACAACAATTGAACTGCTCTCCTTGAAGTTCTTGATGATCCGATAAATGGTTGATTTAGGTGTGACCTTACTGGCAGCAATATCCTTGCCTGTGAAGCCCTTTTTGTGCAAAGCAATGTTGACGGCACGTGTTTCCTTGCAGGTAACCATGGCTGACAGAGGAAGAACAATGATTCCAAGCACCACCCTCCTTTTGAAGCTTGCAGTGTTATTCGAACTCAATCAGCATGACAGAGTGATCTCCAGCCTTGTCCTCGTCAACACTCACACCTGTGTTAACGAGAGAATCACTGACATGTCAGCTGGTCCTTTTGTGGCAGGGCTGAAATGCAGTGGAAATGTTGTTTTGGGTTTCAGTTCATTTGCATGGCAAAGAGGGACTTTGCAATTAATTGCAATTCATCTGATCACTCTTCATACCATTCCGGAGTATATGCAAATTGCCAGCAGCAGGCTTTGTGAAAATTAATATTTGTGTCATTCTCAACTTTTGGCCACGACTGTACACATCACAATAATCCATTATTTATTTGAGTCGGGTCTGAAGAAACATGATATGAAGAAAATGTATTTCAGACGAACAGAATGAGTTGTAGGCCTATGTTATCTGGCTATACTCCATACCATAGGCTGTAGGCTTTTTCATTTAGCTGACAATATATGCTTTTATTTTATTGTATGATTAATGTAATTGAACTTAGCTGAATGAAATAGAAAGGATATTTTTCCCATTACGGATCGAGTGTGTTTATGAAGTGGCTATGTTGAGCTTAAAAGTGATCATTTGAAAAAGGTCCTATTTGCTAGATTTAGAGTTTTGGGAACTTTAGTTGTGAATATGATACAAATCCTAGAACGTCTTAGAAATCCAGACATATATATGCTGCATGCGGGGACAGGACTCTACCCTAAATGCCTGATTGGTGGAGTGCTTTAAAGATGGGAGAACCGAACTCTGGCGCTCTATCAGAGTGACCCTTGTGTTCTTGGTCACCTCCTTGACCAAGGCCCTTCTCTCCTGATTGCTCAGTTTGTATTATTTTGAATGTACCCATGTTTCCCGTTGATGTCCTATACTTATTCACTTAAAAAAGGTAAATTATTATGACTTGTAATGTAAAATCTCCAAACAGGTGCTCGCTGGCACCCTAGTTTCTAGAAAGACCCATAAATGTGTCAACATATTTGAGGTGTTGGCAGCTGCATAGGCTATTCTTGATGAGCATGGCGACATACTGTTTTCATTTTATCCAGAACTTTCTGTCCATCAGTTGTAATTTACTGGGAAGCCCCCCACCACTCGGCGTCATAGTCCTACAGAACTAGTTCCTGGCTGCGCCTCACAAAAGGACAGTTTGAAATGCGCCAATTAGGGTTTCGATTTTGTTGACGAGGTGCACGTGAGCTCTAGTTTCATGGAATAGCCTGCCATGTTTATTTACTCTAGGCATAGGACTGCAATGCAGACCTAGTGTTTTTGTTGGAAATATATTTTTATTGTAAACTACACCCCTAATCAGGGTCCTGCCTGTGGAACTGTTTATCTAACCATCATTGTTTCAGGGGGTGGTTAGCTACAACATGACAGCTGGCAAATATTTGCGCCAACTGTTATGTCCAGGCCACGGTTTCTGCCAGCACTTTGATAAAGCCTATATATAGCTTTTGCCTTAGGCCTACTATTGTGTTGGATTTATGTGCCAGTGAAACAAACAAGACCTGGTGCAAACAGGAGTTTTATGACTTGTTGTGGCGCCAACTACCAGCATCTTTTTGTATTTGGTTGGAGATGGTGACAGCGAAAACTGGGTTGAATTTAGGCTTATTTCCATTTCAATGAGTTCACCTTGGTTCATCATAAATCATGCTGTGTAGAACATTAACCTGCGCAGTGAGGAACACTATTCCTCGTCCTTGGTCTTTCACTCTAGGGTTATGTCCAAAATGGCACCTTATTCCCCATATAGTGCACTACATTAGACTAGAGCCCTATGGACCCTAATAAAGGTAGTGCACTATGTAGGGACTTTAAGTGCAGCCTGGCTTTTACAGATCATTGGCAGGTCATGAAGTATTCTGTTTTAACACAGAGGTGCTCCAGAGGTGAGCTTGTGGGGTCCATGTTCTAACTGAGATTTGCTGCATCTAATAGGTGAGCTTGTGGGTGACCTGGTTAATCCTGACTGCGGGTACCATGGAGAAGAAAAGAGAGATGTTCTCCTACCTGGTCCATGTTGCCAAGTGCTGCTGGAACATGGGCAACTACAACGCTGTCATGGAGTTCCTGGCTGGACTACGGTATTTATGACTGACAACACTATAGTACAAATACATTTATTACACATCTAGCTTAGTCTTCCTACAGTATCTGTAAATTGTCATATTCAGAACACAGCTATTGAAAGTCTTTCTGGATAAGTGCCTTCTACAATGTACAAAAACAATGTAGTTAACTTCTTTGGTGCTGGGGGGCAGTATTGAGTAGCTTGGATAAGGTAAGGTGCCCAGAGTAAACTGCCTGCTACTCAGGCCCAAAAGCTTGAATATGCATATTATTAGTCTATTTAGATAGAAAACACTGAAATTTCTAAAACTGTTTGAATGATGTCTGTGAGTATAACAGAACTCATATGGCAGGCAAAAACCTGAGAAAAAATCCAACCAGGAAGTGGGAAATCTGAGGTTTGTAGTTTTTGTCTATCAAGTATACATGGGGTCATATTGCACTTCCTAAGGCTTCCACTAGATGTCAACAGTTTTTAGAACCTTGTTTCAGGCTTCAACTGCGAAGGGGGAGAGAATGAGAGCTGTTTGAGTCAGGTGTCTTGCAGAATGCCATGAGCTAAATTATGCGCGCGGCCGTGAGCAGTAGCTGCATTCAGACCGACGGAATTGTCCGGTTGACATTAGGGAAGATTTATGATAAAAAAAACATCCTAAAGATTGATTCTAGACATCGTTTGACATGTTTCTACGAACTGTAATAAACCTTTTTGGACTTTTCGTCTGGACTTGCCGCGCCTCGTGAGTTTGGATTTTTGAACTAAACGCGTGAACAAAAAGGGGAGGTATTTGGACATAAATTATGGACTTTATTGAACAAATCAAACATTTATTGTGGAACTGTGATTCCTGGGAGTGCATTCCGATGAAGATCATCAAAGGTAAGTGAATATTTATAACGCTATTTCTGAGTTTTGTGACACATCTCCTTGGTTGAAAAATGGCTGTATGTTTTTCTGTGGCTAGCTGCTGACTTAACATAATTAGCAATTTCACTGGCAATTTCACTAGCGTCCCACATATCCCAGAGAATTTAAGATGTGGTTAGATCAATATGGAATTATTCTCTGCTCCAGGTCTCGTAAAGTGCTGAAGATGTGGCAGTTCATGGACCAGTCAGACATTGAGACCATGCGCAGCCTGAAAGATGCCATGGCGCAGCACAAGTCTTTGTCCGAGTACAGGAAGGTGGCACTTAACATCCCAGGGTGCAAGGTGGTGCCCTTCTGTGGCGTCTTCCTCAAAGAGCTGAGTGACGCGTTGGATGGAGCAGCCAGCATTATCAGCCTGCGCCACTCACCGCATGACTTGCCAGAGGTAAAGTGGGCCAGGCCCAGGCTTGCATGTCAGGCTTGTAGCAGCAGAGTGGCTGAATAAAGCTAGGTGTACTGACAACACCTGCTATCACCCTAAAGCTTTGAACACCGCTTTGATGGCTCTTCCGGATCCTGTTTTCGCTTTGTCATTGATTTATTGTGTGTGTGTGTTGATAAAAACATTTAATCAATTTTAGAATAAGGCTGTAACGTAACAATGTGAAAAAAGGTATAGGGGTCTCAATACTTTGATTGCTTTTCCGAAACAAGCAGTTTGACAATATAAACAGTTTGGCTATGTACACTTTACATTTAATTGCTGTTATACCTGTGTAGTAACAGTTATTACTACAGTAACGGGTTCACTGTGTTTCTCTTTGTGTAGTTTGTGACGGACTACCGCGGGCAGGAGCACTTCCTGCAGAGGGCGGGGCCAAACGGACTGCACAGCCACGTGAAGGAGGCCACGGTCAGTAACATCCTGCAGATCATCTGCTCCTGCAACCGCAGTCTGGAGACAGAGAAAGGGGGCCACCACAAAGGCTTCACCTCTCACAGGAACGATTTCATGGACAGGAACCAGTAAGTGACCAGGATCAGGAGGTCTCTGATCCCCAAATCCTAACCTTAACCTGTAGGGGGAAAACACAAAACTGACCTAAGATCTGGGCTAATCCTAAAGTGTTAGGAAGAATAGTGAGTCCATCCATTCCTCTCGCCATTATACTGTGATGGCCTTCATCTAGTCTTTCCCTCTACTTGACGACACCACTCTACTGCATACCACTCTACTTGCCAGCAGCATACCACCCTGCATACCACTGCTGGCTTGCTTCTGAAGCTAAGCAGGGTTGGTCTTGGTCAGTTCCTGGATGGGAGACCAGATGCTGCTGGAAGTGGTGTTGGAGGGCCAGTAGGAGGCACGCTCTCCTCTGGCCTAAAAGAAATATCCCAATGCCTCAGGGCAGTGCCCCAGACCATCTTTCGGACGTTAAACGGGTGTCCTCACTCTCTGAGGTCATTAAAGATCCCATGGCACTTATCGTACGAGTAGGGGTGTTAACCCTGGTGTCCTGGCTAAATTCCCAATCTGTCCCTCAAACCATCACGGTCACCTAATAATCCCCAATTTACAATTGGCTCATTAATCCCCCTCTTCTCCCCTGTAACTATTCCCCAGGTCGTTGCTGCAAATGAAAATGTGTTCTCAGTCAATTTACCTGGTAAAATAACAGATAAATAAAATTGATAAAATATTTAATGTCAGGTTATCTGGGGACTGTGAGTGTTTATAATGTGAATTCTTTGAGTCAATTTAAATAAATTCATTAGGCTCTAATGTATGGATTTCGCATGACTGGGAATACAGATATGCATCTTTTTTTAAGGTAAGTGTAAAGATCAGAAAACCGGTGTGACCAACGTTTGCCTCATGCAGGGTGACACATCTCCTTCGTATATAATTGATCAGTCTGTTGATTGTGGCCTGTGGAATGTTGTCCCACTTCTCTTCAATGGCTGTGCGAAGTTGCTGGATATTGTCGGACACTGGAAAACGCTGTCGTTAAACAACAATCCAGAGCATTCCAACGTGCTCAATGGGTGACATGTCTGGTGAGTATGCAGGCCATTTGAAGAACTGGGACATTTTCCGCATCAAGGAATTATGTACAGATCTTTGCGACATGGGGCCATGCATTATCATGCTGAAACATGAGTTGATTGGGGAGGATGACTGGCACAACAATGGGCCTCAGGATTTCTTAAAGGTGCTTCTGTGCAATAAAATTGTCATCGATAAAATGCTGTTGTATTCATTGTCTGTAGCTTATGCCTGTCCATACTGTAACCCCACCGCCACCATGGGGCTTTCTGTTCACAACGTTGACATCAGGAAGCCACTTGATCACACAATGCCATACACGTGGTCTGAGGTTGTGAGACCGGTTGGAAGTACTGCCAAATTCTCTAAAATGATGTTGGAGGCAGCTTATGGTACAGAAAGTAACATGAAATTCTCTGGCAACAGGTCTGGTGGATATACCTGCAGTCAGCATGCCAATTACATTCTCCCTCAAATCTTGAGGCATCTGTGGCATTTTGTTGTGTGACAAAATGGCACATTTTAGTGGTGTTTTATTGTCCCCAGCACAAGGTGCACCTGTGTAATGATTGTGCTGTTTAATCAGATTCTTGATATGCAACACCTGTCAGGAG
The DNA here is from genome assembly GCF_021184085.1 of Oncorhynchus gorbuscha. Classification (NCBI taxonomy): domain Eukaryota; kingdom Metazoa; phylum Chordata; class Actinopteri; order Salmoniformes; family Salmonidae; genus Oncorhynchus; species Oncorhynchus gorbuscha. The sequence continues at coordinate 53,617,512 of NC_060179.1, forward strand.
GATGGATTATTTTGACAAAGGAGAAATGCTCACTAACAGGGATGTAAACAAATTTGTGCACACAATTTGAGAGAAATAAGCTTTTTGTGCGTATGGAGAATATCGGTTTCAGCTCATGAAACATGGGACCAAAGCTTTACATGTTGCGTTTACAGTACATTCAGAAAGAATTCAGACCCGTTGAGTTTTTCCACATTTTGTTATGTTACACACAATACCCATAATGACAAAGCGAAAATACGTTTTCAGATTGTTTTGCAAATGTATTAAAAATAAAAAAACGAATATACCTTATTTACATAAGTATTAAGACCCTTTGCTATGATTCAAAATTGAGCTCAGGTGCATCCTGTTTCCATTGATCATCCTTGATGTTTCTACAACTTGATTGGACATGATTTGGAAAGGCACACACCTGTCTATATAAGGTCCTGCAGTTGACAGTGCATGTCAGAGCAAAAACCAAACCATGAGGTCGAAGGACTTGTCCGTAGAGCTCCGAGACAGGATTGTGTCGAGGCATAGATCTGGGGAAGGGTACCAAAAAATGTATGAAGCATTGAAGGTCCCCAAGAACACAGTGGCCTCCATCATTCATAAATGGAAGAAGTTTGGAACCACCAAGACTCTTCCAAGAGCTGACCGCTCGGTCAGGGAGGTGACCAAGAACCCGAAGGTCACTCTGACCTGATGGTCACTCCAGAGATCATCTCTGGAGATACGAGAAACTTCTAAAAGGACAAACATCTCTGCAGTACTCCACCAATCAGGCCTTTATGGTAGAGTGGCCAGACGGAAGCCACTCCTCAGTAAGACACATGACAACCCGCTTGGAGTTTTCCAAATGGCACCTAAGGACTCAGGATCAAGGGAAAGATGAATGGAGCAAAGCACAGTGATCCTTGATGAAAACCTGTTCGAGTGCTCAGGACCTCAGACTGGGTCAAAGGCTCAACAACCCTAAACACACAGCCAAGACAATGCAGAAGTGGCTTCGGGGCAAGTCTTTGAATGTCCTTGAGTGGCCCAGCCAGAGCCCGGACTTAAAACCAGATCGAACATCTCTGGAGAGACCTGAGATTATCTGTGCTGCGATGCTCCACATCCAACCTGATAGAGCCCTTAGAGGATCTGCGGAGAAGAATGTGAGAAACTCCCCAAATACAGTTGTGCCAAGCTTGTGGCATCATACCCAAGAAGACCTGAGGCTGTATTCTCTGCCAAAGGTACAGGTGTGCCAAGCTTGAGTAAAGGGTCTGAATACGTATGTAATTGTGATATTTCTGTGTTTAATTCTCCTAAATTTTCAAACATTTCTAAACCTGTTTTTGCTTTGTCATCGTGGGGTATTGTGTGTAGATTGAGGGGGGGAAACAGTTTAATCCATTTTAGAGTAAGGCTGTAAAAGTCAAGTGGTCTGAATACTTTCCGAATGCACTGTATATTTTTGTTCAGTGTAGTTTCCTGACCCTGACCCGGTTTGTCCTCTGGGTGGAAAAGGCCTCTGATTAATGACTCCAGGGGGCCTCTGGATCCAGTCAATGGATTTCTGTGGAAGTTCTCAACAAGGCTGATTGGAGGGAAGATGAGGGCGAATGTGACAGCCGTCATCCTTCTTTTACTCTTCTGTTTTACTATTTGTAGCTAGACACTTCCGGACTTTTTCTCTCTGTTCTTCCTCCCGCCACCGTAGCTCTTTCAGGAGCATGTCTGATTCGAACCGTGTCTTGTAAGGTATTAGACTGACGTTTTTTAGAGGTTTCCCACTAACTGACTTTGCTTTAATTGTATGAGTGGAATTTGCTATTACAATTGCATGGTGCTTTTTTATGCTTGTTCAACTGTGCTAAATGTTTTAAATACAGTTGAACTGTTTTGAGACTGTTACATTCAATGGATTTGCTATCCTCAAAGTGATATTCTTTAGGGAGATAATATGGCTGGGATGTGTTACACTCATTGAATAGAAGGTGGTGATGAGACAATTTCCTCTATGTCCTAGAGAAGAGACAGAAGATTGAAGTGTTGACAACTATTAACTCTAATACAAATATCTATTGTTTTATGTTCTGCTTCTCTATTTCACGTCCTCCCAATTCTTCATCCTCCCATCAGGTTTGTGGAGGGCGACCTCTCTGAGCAGGCTAAAGAGGTGGCATTCCAGGGCACCGAGAAGACCCACCGGGCCTTTAGCCACGGCACAGAGCTCATCCCCTGGTACGTGCTCTCCCTCCAGCCTGACGTCCACCAGTTCCTCCTGCAGGGATCCACCGTCATCCACTACGACCAGGAGAGCCACCTCACCGCACGCTGCTTTCTCCGCCTTCAGCCCGACAACTGCTTTCTGACCTGGGCTAATCCCCAGAGCGGCAGCCCCCCCACAGATCCCCCAGGCCTGGGTCAACCCGTTGTGAGCGGCCTGGCGGAGGGTCTGTTGGACATCTCTGTGGTCAAGGCTGTGTTCATGGGCCACCAGGGGGTGGACATGTTCACTGTGTGTCTGCAGAACAAGCTGTGTAACACCATGAGGGCCGAGGAGAATGGGGTCAGTCTGCTCTACGGTCTCCATACTACAGACAACAGGCTACTGCACTTTGTGGCCCCCAGGCACACAGCCAGCATACTGTATGAGGGCCTGGTGGAGCTGGTCAACACCATGAGGAAGCTGAAGAAGTTCCCAGATAAGAGGCTGCACTGGCTCAGGAGGCAGTACATCCACCTCTATTGGGTAAAAAACAAATTAATTTACATTGTAGTGGATAATATGGAATGGCAAGTATATTGACTCAGTCTAGAATATACAAGTATGTAGAATTAATTTGTTTTGTCTAATGTCCTGTGAATCAATACTCAAAAGGGAAACCGTGTGCCTCTAACATGAGCACAGATGCAAGGAAGATCATTTTGACTCACTTAATGCCAATAAGCCTTGAGTGAGCAATCTCCTCACTGCTGTGTGGTGTGTTTGTTGTCTCCCATCCACAATAGGAGGAGGGCAGGTTTGAGGGTCCCACCCTAGCTCAGGCCATCAAGCTGTTTGGGGGGCGGTGCTGGAACATGGGCACAGAGAAGCCCAGCACGCAGAAGAACAGCTCCACCACCAAGAAGAAGAAGAATGCTCTCGTCAGGGTTAGGAGAAATATATATTTTTAAATAGTCTTAGTTTGAGGAATCTAGTCTTACATTTTTCTAAGTTTATGAAGATTTGTGTCATTGACGGTGTGTTTCATAAATCACACAGAAATACAGCGGGGACACTACCGATGACGAGACGAGCCAACGTAAAACCAAGAGCTGCAAGGACACCCTGTGCAGAAACGGGCCGGAGCTATATGACAGCGTGCACCAGGAAGAGTTAGGTAACCTGTCTATTAGTATTTTATTAGGATCCCCATTAGCTGTTTCCAAGACAGCATGTTCTGGACTTGGGGCTGTGAAGAGACCCCTGGTGGCATGTCATGTACTTATTGAACAGACAGTTTGGCTGTTTCAATACGTCGATATCGCTAACAAAGACCAAGGCCCTATACTACTAATGTAGTTTGAGGAGTTAGCGAGGTAACTTTGGTCAACTCTGAGGTCAACTTGGGATAACCAGTACCACGGAAGTGGCTAAACTTTTAGCCAGGTACATTTCTATGGCAGCGGATCCTTCAGATCTAACCTGGTCCGTGGCAGGCTACCTTCGGGGCTAACTATTGCCTGGAATGTATTTTTTATTTAACCTTTATTTAACTAGCAAGTCAGTTAAGAATAAATTCTTATTTACAATGACTGCCTACCCTAGCCAAACCCGGACAACGCTGGGCCAATTGTGTGCCGCCCAATGAGACTCCCAATCACGGCCGGTTGTGATACAGCCTGGAATCAAACCAGGGTCTGTAGTGACTCCTCTAGCACTAAGATGCAGTGCCTTAGATCACTGCGCCACTCGGGAAGCCCAACGTTGAATTGCATAGAATTCTATGTCGGGCAGAAATTAGCGTTTTGAATCAGGAAAGTTTACCCTCACGACCTCTACAAGCCAGAATGTTGAATAAAATGATTTTTTTTAACATAATTTACCGGTTGGCCCTTTTGGTGGTAGGAATGTGAGACAATATATCTACAGGAAAGTATCATTACATTAACACTGGAAATGCATTCAGATTTCTAGCAACTCAAGCAAATGTTTTTTTTATACCTAAAATTCCGAATCAAATAGCTAAATGATCCTTGGTATGACCATCTTAAAACAATTCCATATATCAGTTTAGTAGAACCCACACCCGTGCTGCTCTGATCTGGGCACCAACTTTAATTTGCTAATGTTGTTCTTTGCAGCACTTGACCAAAGAACTGGGCAGCAGTCTAGAAGTAATTCAACTAGGGCCTGTAGAACGTGTTTGGTTGATTGTGATGTAAAGAAAGCACAGCAGTGCTTTGTCAAGTACCGACCTTTCCCTATCTTGGCAACCGTTGAATCAATATGTTTTGACCATGTCAGTTTACAATCTAGGTTTACATCAAGCAGTTTAGTCTCAACTTGCACAATTGCCACATTCATCACTAGATTTAGATTAGGTTTATTACACTATATCTCACAATTATTCAGAGACATCTATAAGTCTATGCTAGGTAAAGCTCCGCCTTATCTCAGTTCACTGATCACGATAACACCCACCCGTAGCACACATTCCAGCAGGTATATCTCACTGATCATCCCCAAAGCCAACACCTCATTTGTCCGCCTTTCATTCCAGTTCTCTGCTGCCAGTGACTGGAATGAATTGCAAAAAAAAAGTTGGAGACTTTTATTTCCCTCGCCAAATTTAAACATCAACTATCTGAGCAGCTAACCGATTGCTGCAGCTGTACATAGTCCACCCAATCTATCTAGTCCACCCAATCTATCCACCCAATCCTCATCCCCATACTTTTTAAAATTGTATTTACTTTTCTGCTCTTTTGCATACCAGTATCTCTACTGGCACATCAATAATCTGCTCATTTATCACTCCAGTGTTAATCTGCTAAATTGTAACTATTCACTCCTGTGGCCTATTTATTGCCTTCCTCCTCATGCCTTTTGCACACACTGTATATAGACTTTCTTTTTTCTACTGTGTCATTGATTTGTTTGTTATTGTCTTGTTTATTGTTTACTCCATGTGTAACTCTGTGTTGTTGTCTGTGTCACACTGCTTTGCTTTATCTTGGCCAGGTCGCAGTTGCAAATGAGAACTTGTTCTCAACTAGCCTACCTGGTTAAATCAAGGTGAAATAAAAAATTAACATGCAACTGTCCTCTCATACACTCCCCTATGTATTTATTTGGACGGTGAAACTAAAATGTTTCATTTGGCTTTATACTCCAGCATTCTTTGAGGCGACGGTAAAGAATGTCACCTTTTATTTTAGGGTATTTTCATTCATATCTGTTTTACCTTGGTCTGTGACAGTCATGGATTTTGGATGATGCTAATTGGCTAGCCAGATCTCCGGTCCACGGTCTCTGTAATAACGGTTTGAATAGTAAAATAAATATATCCACTACCAGTCAAAAGTTTGGATACACCTACTCATTCCAGGGTTTTTCTTAATTTTTTACTATTTTCTACATTGTAGAATAATAGTGAAGATATCAAAACTATGAAATAACATATATGGAATCATGTAGTAACCAAAAAAGTGTTAAACAAATCAAAATATATTTGAGATTTGAGATTCTTCAAAGTAGCCACCCTTTGCCTTGACGACAGCTTTGCACACTCTTGGCATTTTCTCAACCAGCTTTATGCGGTAGTCACTTGGAATGCATTTCAATCAACAGGTGTGCCTTGTTAAAAGTTCATTTGTGGAATTTATTTCCTCAATGCGTTTGAGCCAGTAAGTTGTGTTGTGACAAGGTAGGGGGGTATATAGAAGATAGCCCTATTTGGTAAAATATCAAATCCATATTATGGCAAGAACAGCTCAAATAAGCAAAGATAAACAACAGTCCATTACTTTAAGACATGAAAGTTGGTCAATCCTGAAAATCTCAAGAACTTTTAAAGTTTCTTCAAGTACAGTCGCAAAAAACCATCAAGCACTATGATAAATCTGTCTCTCATGAGGACCGCCACAGGAAAGGAAGACCCAGAGTTACCTCTGCTGCAAAGGATAAATTCATTGGAGATATAGCCTCAAATTGCAGCCCAAATAAATGCTTCAGAGTTCAAGTAACAGACTCATCTCAGCATCAACTGTTCAGAGGAGACTGCGTGAATCAGGCCTTCATGGTCGAATTGCTGCAAAGAAACCACTACTAAAGGACACCAATAAGAAGAATAGACTTGCTTGGGCCAAGAAACACGAGCAATGGACATTAGACCGGTGGAAATCTGTCTTTTGGTCTGACAATTCCAAATGTAAGATTTTTGATTCCAACCGCTTTCCTTGTGAGATGCAGAGTAGGTGAACGGATGATCTCTGCATGTGTGGTTCCCACCGTGAAGCATGGAGGAGGAGATTTCAGATTGTGGGAGTGCTTTGCTTATGACACTGTCGTTATTTATTTTGAATTCATTGCACACTTAACCTGTATTCTGCAGCAATACGCCATCCCATCTGGTTTGTGCTTAGTTGGACTATCATTTGTTTTTCAACAGGACAATGACCAAACACACCTCCAGGCTGTGTAGGGGCTATTTGACCAAGGAGAGTGATGGAGTGCTGCATCATATTATTATTATTAGATGACCTGGCCTACACAATCACCAGACCTCAACCCAATTGAGATGGTTTGGGATGAGTTGGACCACAGAGTGAAGGAAAAGCATCCACAAGTGCTCAGCATATATGGGAACTCCTTCAAGACTGTTGGAAAAGCCTTCCTCATTTTAATTCTTATTTACAATGATGGCCTAGGAACAGTGGGCTAACTGCCTTTTTCAGTTAACTGCAGAACAACAGATTTGAACCTTGTCAGCTCGGGGATTCGATCTGCAAACCTTTTGGTTACTGGCCCAATGCTCTAATCACTAGGCTACTTGTCTCTCATGAAGCTGGTTAAGAGTATGCCAAGAGTGTGCAAAGCTGTCATCAAGGCGAAGGATGGCTACTTTGAAGAATCTCAAATATTAAATATATTTTGATTTAACACTTTTTTTAGTTACTACATGATTCCATATGTGTTATTTCATAGTTTTGTTGTCTTTACTATTATTCTACTATGTAGAAATTTGTAAAAAATAAAGAAAAACCCTGGAATGAATAGGTTAACAAACTTTTGATTGGTACTGTATATAATCATGAATCGTGAATAATGACGAGTGAGAAAGTTACAGATGCCCCAAAAAAAACGTGCTAACCTCTCACCATTGGTATTTTTTGTCCAAATACTTATGGCGCCTTCAATTGGGGGGACAAGCTGCATAGTGCTTTAATTTCCAAACGGTAAAATAGAAATGGTGCCTTCAAAAAGTATTCACACCCTTTGACCTTTGCCACATTTTGCTGTGTTACAGCCTGAATTTAAAATGGAATACATTTAGATTTTTGGTCACTGGCCCACACACAATATCCTATAATGTCAAAGTGGAATTAAGTTTTTCAAATTTTTACAAATTAAGTTCAGGAGCAAAAATGTACATATCAAGTCACAAGTTGCATAGACTCTGTGTACAGTACGTGTTTAGCATGGTTTTTGAATGACTACCTCATCACTGTACCCCCACACATCCAATTATCTGTAAGGTCCCTTCAGTCGAGCAGTGAATTTCAAACACAGATTCAACCACAAAGACCAGGGAGGTTTTCCAATGCCTCACAAAGAAGGGCACCTATTGGTAGATGGGCACAAATAAAATAAAGAAGCAGATATTGAATATGTCTTTGAGATTTTACAATTTGGGTGTATCAATACACCTAGTCACTACGAAGTTACAGGCATCCTTCCTAACTCAGTTGCCGGAGAGGAAGGAAACCGCACCGGGATTTCACCATGAGGCCAATGGTGACTTTAAAACAGAGTTGAATGGCTGTGATAGGAGGAAACTGAGGATGGATCAACAACATTGTAGTTACTCCACTATACTAACCTAAATGACAGAGTGGAAAGAAGGAAGCCTGTACAGAATAAACATTTTCCAAAACATGTATCTTGTTTGCAACAAGGCACTAAAGTAATACTGCCAAAAATGTGGCAAAGACATCAACTTTTTGTCCTGAATACAAAGTGTTATGTTTGGAGCAAATCCAATACAACACATTACCGAGTGCCACTCCATATTTTTGAGCATAGTGGTGGCTGCATCATGTTATGGGTATGCTTGTGATCGTTAAGGACCTTCGTTTTTCAGGATAAAAGGGAAACTGATTGGAGCTTAGCACAGGCAAAATCGCAGAGGAAAATGTTGTTCAGTCTGCTTTCCACCAGACACTGGGAGATGAATTCACCTTTCAGCAGGACAATAACCAAACACACAAGGTCTAATATACACTGGAGTTGATTACCAAGAAGACAGTAAGTGTTCCTGAATGTCCAAGTTACAGTTTTGACTTCAATCTGCTTGAAAACCTATGACGAGACCTGAAAAATGGTTTAGCAATGATCAACAACCAGTTTGACAGAGCTTGAAGAATTTTGAAGAAAATAATAGGCAAATATTGCACAATCCAGGTGTTGAACGCTCTTAGATTTACCTGGAAAGACTCACAGCTGTAATCGCTGCCAAAAGTGTTTCTACAAAGTATTGACTTGGGTGTGCATTGTTATGTAAATTATATTTTTGTGTTTCATTTTCAGTACATTTGCTAAAATTTCCAAAAACAGGTTTTCACTTTGTCATTATGGGTTATTGTTTGTATGAGGGATGAGGGAGAAAAACATATATTTAATCCATTTTGAATTCAGGCTGTACCACAACACAAATGTAGATGAAGTCAAGGGGTATGAATACCTTCTGAAAGCACTGTATGTATGAAAATACCCTCAAATTAAAGGTGACCTGTCCTGTCCTGTGTGTGTGTGTGTGTGTGTGTGTGTGTGTGTGTGTGTGTGTGTGTGTGTGTGTGTGTGTGTGTGTGTGTGTGTGTGTGTGTGTTATATATATATACACACATTTAATTTGTCTCTATACTCCAGCATTTTGCATATATATATATATATATTGATCTCAAATGCAAAATGCTGGAGTATAGAGACAAATTAAATGTTTTAGCTTCACTGTCCAAATAAATCCGTTGGAGAGTGTACAGTCGTGGCCAAAAGTTTTGAAAATGACACAAATATAAATTTTCGCAAAGTCTGCTGTCTCAGTTTGTATGATGGCAATTTGCATATACTCCAGAATGTTATGAAGAGTGATCAGATTTATTGCAAAGTCCCTCTTTGCCATGCAAATATACTTAGTCCCAAAACAACCTTTTCACTGCATTTCAGCCCTGCCACAAAAGGACGAGCTGACATGTCAGTGATTCGCTCATTAACACAGGTGTGAGTGTTGACGAGGACAAGGCTGGAGATCACTCTGTCATGCTGATTGAGTTCGAATAACAGACTGGAAGCTTCAAAAGGAGGGTGGTCCTTGGAATCATTGTTCTTCCTCTGTCAACCTTTGGTTACCTGCAAGGAAACACGTTCCGTCTTTGCTTTGCACAAAAAGGGCTTCACAGGCAAGGATATTGCTGCCAGTAAGATTGCAAGTAAATCAACCATTTATCAGATCATCAAGAACGTCAAGGAGAGCGGCTCAATTGTTGTGAAGAAGGCTTCAGGGCTCCCAAGAAAGTCCAGCAAGCGCCAGGACCGTCTCCTAAAGATGATTCAGCTGCGGGATCGGGGGACCTCCAGTACAGAGCTTGCTCAGGAATGGCAGCAGGCAGTTGTGAGTGCATCTGCACGCACAGTGAGGCGAATACTTTTGGAGGATGGCCTGGTGTCAAGGAGGGCAGCAAAGAAGCCACTTCTCTCCAGGAAAACCATCAGGGACAGACTGATATTCTGCAAAATGTACAGACAGGGTTTGGACTGCTGAGGACTGGGGTGAAGTCATTTTCTCTGAATCCCCTTTCCGATTGTTTGGGGCATCTGGAAAAAAGCTTGTCCGGAGAAGACAAGGTGAGCGCTACCATCAGTCCTGTGTCATGCCAACAGTAAAGCATCCAGAGACCATTCATGTGTGGGTTTGCTTCTCAGCCAAGGGAGTGGGCTCACTCACAATTTTGCCTAAGAACACAGCCATGAATAAAGAATGGTACCAACACATCCTCAGAGAGCAACTTCTCCCAACCATCCAGGAGCAGTTTGGTGACGAACAATGCCTTTTCCAGCATGATGGAGCACCTTGCAATAAGGCAAAAGTGATAACTAAGTGGCTCGGGGAACAAAACATCGATATTTTGGGTCCATGGCCAGGAAACTCCCCAGACCTTAATCCCATTGAGAACTTGTGGTCAATCCTCAAGAGGTGGGTGGACGAACAAAAACCCACAAATTCTGACAAACTCCAAGCACTGATAATGCAAAAATAGGCTGCCATCAGTCTGGATGTGGCCCAGAAGTTAATTGACAGCATGCCAGGGTGGATTGAAGAAGTATTGAAAAAGAAGGGTCATCACTGCATACATTGACTCTTTGCATCAACTTCATGTAATTGTCAATAAAAGCCATTGACACTTATGAAATGCTTGTAATTATACTTCACTATTCCATAGTAACATCTGACAAAAATATCTAAAGACACTGAAGCAGCAAACTTTGTGGAAATTCATATTTGTGTCATTCTCAAAACTTTTGTCCACTACTGTACCATCTTTGCTTATGTTTTATAGGGAGGGATACAAAAATGGGAATATTTGAGATATTAAATAGTGTCAGATTTAGTTTCCTTTAGAATGCTCTAGTTCACTGTGTTTGACCATTTATACTGTGTGTGTGTGTGTAACTCTGTACTTTATTGATTCCATAGAGGACGGCTTCCCTGGACCCCTCCCCCCACCGTGCTGCAAGAGCCCTGGTTCCCTGACCTCTGGCTCCCTGGCTTCCTCCCCCATCCTTTCAGGCAGCACGAAGGCCCAGCCAGGGTAAGACTCAAAACCTGACCCCAGACCTGTTCCTAAGGGTAAACACTGCATTTCTATCACTCCATGGTTTATAATTCATCTGTAAACCTAGTGTCAAATACTTACATGTAAACCTACTCATACCGTGAACCTTGTACCAAGCACTTTATTTACTCATCTTAATCTACAATATAAAATATTATTTTTTAAATCTAGTGTTTTTAACTTGGAACAGTCACCAATCCCTCTCCTCGTGTCCCTGTGTAGTGCATGGAGCAGCAAGAGCTGGCACGGCCTAGGGAAGGGCTACTTCAAGGGCTTCCAGGACCTCATGAGCTCTGACAGCACTATGAGCTTCATCGAGTTCGTCGAGCTCTTCAAGTCTTTCAGGTGCTCCATCCAACTTCCGAGCTCCTCTCTTTATCGTATACAGTCACCATAGTCTATATAGGAATAGTAACTATATACAGGTCTATGGTAGTGATTTAAATTCAACATGTCTCTGTTAACCTGCCTCACACAGGAAGCGGCACAGGTCCTAATCCAGGCACTTGTCATCTCCCGTCTGGATTACTGCAACTCGCTGTTGGCTGGGCTCCCTGCCTGTGCCATTAAACCCCTACAACTCATCCAGAACGCCGCAGCCCGTCTGGTGTTCAACCTTCCCAAGTTCTCTCACGTCACCCCGCTCCTCCACTCTCTCCACTGGCTTCCAGTTGAAGCTCGCATCCGCTACAAGACCATGGTGCTTGCCTACGGAGCTGTGAGGGGAACGGCACCTCAGTACCTCCAGGCTCTGATCAGGCCCTACACCCAAATAAGGGCACTGCGTTCATCCACCTCTGGCCTGCTCGCCTCCCTACCACTGAGGAAGTACAGTTCCCGCTCAGCCCAGTCAAAACTGTTCGCTGCTCTGGCTCCCCAATGGTGGAACAAACTCCCTCACGACGCCAGGACAGCGGAATCAATCACCACCTTCCGGAGACACCTGAAACCCCACCTCTTTAAGGAATACCTAGGATAGGATAAAGTAATCCTTCTCACCCCCCCTTAAAATATGTAGATGCACTATTGTAAAGTGGCTGTTCCACTGGATGTCATAAGGTGAATGCACCAATTTGTAAGTCGCTCTGGATAAGAGCGTCTGCTAAATGACTTAAATGTAATGTAAATGTAATCATTCCCACTGAGAATTCCTTCTGAATTCCCAAAGGACAAGAGTACAATTATGTGCTGTGTATATCATCCCCACACTATACAACACAGGCCTGCTGTACTTTCATAATACATACAGGATGGAGACATTGCATTCCATTCAGAAGAAGCGTTGACAAATCCAACCAATCTTTCCAAAGGTTGTTTTGTAAATGACATACTGGGTTCTTCTGAGGTTTCTCTCAGTTGATAACAGACTAAGGCTACACACCGAAACATGTAATAATTAGAAAACCATAACATTGTCCACTCCCATTGTCCCCCAAGAGTGGATAATAATTTCCCTCTCTTGTCAGTTGAATGTAAAAGACCTTGTTCTTGTTTTGATGTGCAGCATTCGGAGCCGTAAAGACCTGAAGGAGCTGTTTGACACCTACGCCGTTCCTTGCAGTAGCTCCGGCCCAGAGTCTGCCCTCCGACGCACCACCCTGAGGATTGACGACAAGGAAACGGGACTGCAGCCTGACCTAGGTATGTCTCTCACATTGTGCTAATGTAACCCTATGTGTTTGTCTGTGAGTGGTTTGTATTTGGTACTGTTCAGTCATTGTTTAAAAGTAAAATAAAATTTAAAAAAAGTTCAAATATAAGGTCAGAACGTGTATATACAACACCAGTCAAAAGTTTGCACACACCTACTCATTCAAGGTGTTTTCTTTATTTTTACTATTTTCTACATTGTAGAATAATAGTTAAGACAAAACTATGTAATAACACATATGGAACCATGTTGTAGCCAAAGAAGTGTTATTTATTTATATACATACATAAACGTCCCTTTTTCAGGACCCTGTCTTTCAAAGATAATTCGTAAAAATCCAAACCTTCACTGTAAAGTGTTTAAAGACCATTTCCCATGCTGGACCAGACAGGACTGGCAAAAAGTGCTCTTCACTGATGAGTCGCGGTTTTGTCTAACCAGAGGTGATGGTCGGATTCACGTTTATCGTCAAAGGAATGAGCGTTACACCGAGGCCTGTACTCTGGAGCGGGATCGAGGTGGAGGGTCCGTCATGGTCCTGGGGCGGTGTGTCACAGCATCATCGGACTGAGCTTGTTGTCATTGCTGGCAATCTCAACGCTGTGCGTTACAGGGAAGACATTCTCCTCCCTCATGTGGTACCCTTCCTGCAGGCTCATCCAAACATGACCATCCAGCATGACAATGCCACCAGCCATACTTCTCATTCTCTGTGTAATTTCCTCCAGACAGGAATGTCAGTGTTCTGCCATGGCCAGCAAAGAGCCCGGATCTCAATCCCATTGAGCATGTCTGGGACCTGTTTGAACGGAGGGTAAGGGCTACGGCCATTCCCCCCAGAAATGTCTGGGAACTTGCAAGGTGCCTTGGTGGAAGAGTAGAGTAACATCTCTCAGCAAGAACTGGCAAATCTGGTGCAGTCCATGAGGAGGAGATGCACTGCAGTATTTAATGCAGCTGGTGGCCACACCAGATACTGACTGTTACTTTTGATTTTGATCCCCCCCCTTTGTTCAGGGACACATTATTCCATTTATGTTAGTCACATGTCTGTGGAACTTGTTCTGTTTGTCTGTTGTTGAATCTTGTTATGTTCATACAAATATTTACACATGTTAAGTTTGCTGAAAATAAACCCAGTAGACAGTGAGAGGACTTTCTTTTTTTGCTGAGTTTATAATCATATACAATTTCAGTAGCACATGTCTTGTGATAAACTGTCCCGCCTGCACAATAGATTAGTCAGGCGGGAATCAGACAGGTGTCTTGTACACCATGATTTTTGGTGCTACTGTTTGTTTAAAGAAGTCTCGGTCGACCAACAGCCTATCGACCAATCGATTAAATGGGGTCAGCACTAACATAATGTTACATGCTGATTTAGATTAGTAAGCAACACTGCAGAGTATTGGATGTTAATGTCTTAGTTAGGGAATTCATTCTAAAGATGCAGTTTTCCTGTCCTCCACCGCAGACTTGCTGACCCGTAATGGATTGGACCTGGGCCTCTTCATCCAAACACGCCAGCAGACGTCGGAAAACCAGAAGCAAATCTCAGACGCCATTGCTGCAGCCAGCATCGTGACCAATGGGACGGGCGTGGAGAACGCCTCTCTAGGAGTGCTTGGGCTGGCCATCCCACAACTCAACGACTTCCTGGTCAACTGCCAGCGGAAACACCTGACCTACGATGAAATCCTCAGCATCATCCAGGTGGGTCTCATGACTTGTCCAGCAGGCTGAACTTGGATATCTCCTACGGTCTGAAAACATCTGACATAATTTGATTTTGGGAATGTAATGTCCCTTCAACTTGGCAGACGTGTAACGCAATGCATTGCGACATACTGTACAGAACACAGACGTGATAGAAGTAAGACTTGGAGTATTATATTTCTGTGATGTATTGTTCAATTGTTTTCCTTTGTCTCCCTCAGACATTTGAGCCTTGTGTAAGCATACGTCAGATGGGTTGGATGTCCTTTGAAGGTTTTGCCAGGTACCGTAATTTCCCCTGAAAAATGACGTTAGTTAGCTCGTCAGAAATTCGTCAGAGGAATTTTGAAATGACATTCGTCACCAGTTTTAAGTAGTAGTGACCTCTCCAGGTTTTTGATGGACAAGGAGAACTTTGCATCTAAGAACGAGGAGTCTCGGGTGAATGCGGAGGAGCTCCAGTACCCAATGTCTTACTACTACATAGAGTCCTCTCACAACACGTACCTCACTGGACACCAGCTCAAAGGAGATTCCTCCGTGGAGCTTTACAGCCAGGTGAGATCACCACTATCATCCTTTTAGATAATTGACGCAAACAAACATATTTTCTCCCGGAAAAGTGCTTTTTCTAGTTTAGTTTTGTCTGGGATTTCTAAGCATCGGATCAGTTTGTCATCTTCGGTTTGCCGTAAGCAGGGCTAGGAGTTTTTCCAGTGTGACCTGACCAGGAAAAACTCTGGGCTCCTACTGTACTATAAGATGTATTATGTTTTGGTGTCTGTCTTATGATGGGATGTGGTTGTTGTGTTGTCTAGGTGCTGCTGCAGGGCTGCAGGAGTGTGGAGCTGGACTGTTGGGATGGAGACGACGGATCACCCATTATTTACCATGGATACACCCTGACCACCAAGATCCCCTTTAAGGTTAGTCTGTAACCCTGCCACAACCTTGTCACACTGCCGCTATTGTCCTTTTGCCACTGTTTGGCGAAGATACAGTACAATGACAGCATACCTCTTTTATAGCTTGAGTAATACTGCTTAGATGCTGGAATTATTGAATAAATAGGACTGTAGTTATGCCTCGTACTGTAACCCATTTTCTTCTAGGATGTGGTGGAGGCGATCAATCGCACTGCTTTTGTCAACTCGGACATGCCGGTCATCCTGTCCATTGAGAACCACTGCTCTCTGCCCCAGCAACGCAAAATGTCTGAAATCTTCAAGGTACCTCCTTCTGGCTCCAATGGACATGATCAGTACGGATTCTAGCTGACACGTCATGTGTTTTATCCCTAAGAACCTCGTTACTTCATTCCTTCCTCCTTTGGAGACCACTCTGACTTTGATGAAACACCTTTGATTTTAGCGTGTCTTTGAGGATTCCTTTGGTCAGCCCACTTGATCTGTTTATTTGTGTTTGAAGGCGGTGTTCGGAATCAAGCTGGTGAGCAAATTCCTGTTTGAAAGTGATTTCTCTGATGACCCGCTGCTCCCCTCCCCCCTGCAACTGAAGGGAAAGATCCTCCTCAAGAACAAGAAGCTGACAGCACACCAAGCTCCTGTTGACATTCTCAAACAGAAGGTGAGACTGTAGGCTCGGCCCTAACATATGTGCACTTTGTCACCTCTGGGTCTGCATGGAAAATGGCCCAGGAAAACAAGGAAAATATTCAAGAGGCAGCCTGCTCTTCCCATTTACATTACATTTAAGTCATTTAGCAGACGCTCTTATCCAGTCCCCCGTCAAGAGGCAAAAATCTCTCTCACGCCAGTATCCAACGGACTGAATATTGAAATGAGTGTTAGTAACCAGGTGTCCATCCAACCTTTTTAATGAGATTAAATTAAAAAATGTCACGACAAGGCTGATGGAAACAGCAGAATTTCCAAATGCCGCCAAAACAAAATACGATCTTTTGAGTTTAAAATAAATTATGTGAGAAATGAAGGTGGAAATGCCTTCATGTGCAAATATTGATATTGTAACCATCTTATCGAATGTAAACTTCGAGTCACCCAATGATATTTTGTGTGATCCTCCCTCTACGACTCGGAAAGCGTGCGGTTTTGACTACAGATAATCTATGATGAACTTCACAGGGAGGTGAAAGTGCACGATGATGATGCTTGATGTTCCTTTCTATTAAATATCAAGGGTCCTATTCCGGTGACATGATCGATCCCTGGCTGCCATTTGACATGTAAAAAATCTTGCTCTTTTGTCCATAATAAACTAATGTAGGCTGTACCTACACTATATCTGCGAATGGTTGGCTGGAATGCACGTTCCAATACCAGAGTGGGCACATAGAAAATGCTATACAACATTTTTATTGACAAAACCGTCAGTAGAGGGGGCCTCTCAAGCGGTGGAAGGCACTGCATCGTAGTGCTAGAAGTGTTACTACAGATCCGGGTTCATTCCCGGGCTTTGACACAACCGGGTGTCCCATAGGACGGTGCACAATTCGCTCAGCGTCGTCCGGTTAGCGGAGGGTTTAGCCGGGGTGGCTGTACTAGGTTCACCGTGCTCTAGTGACTCCTTGTGGCGGGCCGGGTGTCTGCAGGATGACCCCTTTCGCCATTTGAACAGTGTTTCCTCTGACACAATGGTGCAGCAGGCTTCCGGGTTAAGCTGGCGGGTGTTTAAGGAGCGCGGTTAGGCGGGTCATGTTTCGGAGGACGCATGACTCCACCTTCGCCTCTCCCGAGCCCGTTGAGGAGTTGCAGCGATGAGACAAAATCGGAAAAAAAAAACATTTAACTTGTATTTTTATGTGCACTACGTCATCACGCACAGCCTTTAATCCGCAATAATTAAATGGGAAGGAAACATTTTCTCTGGTGGGAAAATGTGCACATTTTTGAATATTCGTATGCAAAATTGTCACCAATTTGGATGGAAACCTGGTGGGGGTTATGGAATTATGGGCAGGCATAAGCTAAGGACAACGAACACAATTTAAATTAACCGACTTCCTCATATGAACTGTAATCTTTGAAATTGTTGCATTTTATATTTTAGTTAATTATACAGTACATTCGGGAAGTATTCAGACCCCTTGACGTTTTCCACATTTTGTTACGCTGCAGACTTGTTCTAAAATGGATTCAATTGTTTTTCTCATCAACAATCTACACACAATACACCACAATGACAAAGCAAAAACAGTTTTTTATAATAAAAAAACAAAGAAATTGGAAATATCACATCTCAGACCCTATCAGTATTCTGTCCCTTTACTCAGTACTTTGTTGAAGCACCTTTGGCAGCGATTACATCCTCGAGTGTTCTTGGGAATGACACTACAAGCTTGCCACACCTGTATTTGGGGAGTTTTTCCCCATTCTTCTCTGCAGATCCTCTCAAACTCTGTCAGGTTGGCTGAGGAGTGTCGCTGCACAGCTATTCTCAGGTCTATCCAGAGATGTTCAATCGGGCTCTGGCTGGGCCACTCAAGGACATTCAGAGACCTGTCCCGAAGCCACCCATGCGTTGTCTTGGCGTGTGCTTAGGGTCATTGTCCTGTTGGAAGGGGAATCTTCGGCCCAGTCTGAGGTCCTGAGCACTCTAGAGCAGGTTTTCATCAAGGATCTCTCTGTACTTGTACTGTTCATCTTTCCCTCGATTCTGACTAGTCTCCCAGTCCCTGGCGCTGAAAAATATCCCCACAGCATGATGCTGCCACCATGCTTCACCGTAGGGATGGAGGCAGGTTTCCTCCAGACATGACACTTTGTATTCAGGCCAAAGAGTTCAATCTTGGTTTCATCAAAGAATCTTGTTTCTCATGGTCTGAAAGTCTTTAGGTGCATCTCTTTTAGCCTCTCGGGAAGTCTGTCTTATCTCTATAGTACCCAGCACACCCCCTCAGGTCGTCACACATACAGTGCCTTAAAGTATTCACTCCCCTTAGCTTTTTCCACATTTTGTTGATACAGCCTAAATTTGAATACATTTGGATTTTGTGTCACTGGCCTACACAATAACCCATCATTTCAGTGGAATTATGTTTTTCGAAATGTTTACAAATTAATAAATTATAAGCTGAAATGTCTTGTCAATAAGTATTCAACCCCTTTGTTATGGCAAGCCTAAATAAGTTCAGGAGTAAAGATTCGCTTTATAAATTGCATGGACTCACTCCGTGTGCAATAGTGTTTAACATGATTTTTGAATGACTACTATTTTTTAATGTCTGTACCCCTCACATACAATTATCTGTAAGGTCCCTTAGTCATGCAGTGGATTTCATAGGCTAATTGGATAATCTTATCTAGGGTCGCATGTGAGGTGTTTGTGTATATAATATGTATGTATATCAAATATTACCACACTACAAGACCTTATACAGTGTTAACACATGCACACCGTATTATACACACACGGCCCCTCGCAGTCGAGGATGACGTCCGTCAAGCTGTGTCTTCGGAAGTGACTGAGGAGCCTAGTCCTGGAAGCACTCAAAGATAATGGCCCCATGTAAGAACAAGCTTTTATGTCTGTTGACATGGTGCAATGACTACAGGACTTTCCACTAATCACGCTCTGTTCTCTCAGACTCACCAGCTGGCCCACATAAAGGCAAAGACCGGCAACGGGGCCCCGGGAGGAAGCTCTCCTGGTAACCACGATGATGACGATGAAGAGGAAGAAGACGAGTATGACGATGACTGCGAATCCCTGCCTGATGGTGAGAGAGACTCGCTTTTGCTGTGGGATAAACACTCTAACAATGTGTACAACACGTACGCTGAGCAGGTCCAAGCTTCGGTCTCTTGTGGTTTCAATGACATCCTCGCTAACTACTTTCTCACTCACTCTGCCCCCTATAGTACGTCGCTGTAACAACGTATGGTTGTTATGAAGGTTAATGACGTAGGGGAGTGAGATCTTGTATTTACTCTTCTTTTTAACGCCTCCCTTGATTCCCTGTTATTAACATAAAGGAATCCTCCAGTGGATTTCCAGTAGCTCTACTTGGAGGTGCGTTTGTTTTCCTGTGCTCCTTCCTCCTACTACTCTGTCCCTGACTGTTCCTCTGTGCAGCAGCTGACATCTTTCCAGATTCCACTGCCTCTTATAGCCTTGAAGGTAAACTGAACGACATAAGCGGTCTCACCCTGCATATACAGTACCAGCTCCACTGCATGGCTCCAGCTGTAGCACTCAGTCTGTGCAGTGAGCTTGTGCCGTGGGCCCGGGTACTTTACGTTTTGCATGTTTCCCTTGCTTACCTGCTTGCTGGGGTGAAATCGAGGCTTTTACTGTACCAAGGGGGGGGGGGGTTACTGGGTAGGTTAGAATTCTAGAACTTGACATTGTGATTGAGGGTAATTGTAGTATTAAACTGCAGAGGGAGTAAGGTTAAAGCTGAAGAGCTTGTGGGTTGATGGCTGATGATCTGTTTGGTTCTGTGTTGTCAGTACACACAGGGCCAGTTTAGTGTAAATACACCCCCCCCCCATCTGCACTGCTGTGTCTTGATATGTACGTCCTGACCTTGCTAGTGACAATGGCTCATCAGAGAGAGAAACCCAAGACATCTGGTTTATCAGGCCCCTGTCGAAACATGGAGCGGTGGGGGTGAAAATCACTAGTCCACTCCACTACCTCTGTGGATAGGCTCTCACCAGCCACCACACGTAACCAGAGCAGTGTGAGACAGACAGACAACACTGAAACTGCACTGAACCAGTGTGATTCCTGCAGTAAAATAACTGTTATGATGCAGTGGTGGAAATCATCTTTGAGTGATCCATTGCTGACATCAAATCTGTTTACAGTCGTGCATTTTATCCTGCTGTGTGTGGGCGAGAGAAGAGCTGAAGGCTCAAACTCCCAGCTCTTTGTTAACAGACATTGCGTTGCATTTTGGGATTTGTGGAGGGCCGCTGTTTTCGTCTGAATAGCATTTCCCCAATTTCCAGCATTGCTAGCATGTGGACTGTGTTATGGGATGGAATTTTTATCTCAGTTTACCGGTAATGGTTTCACAAGGAAGATTAAATGTGAAGCCATTGAATAACATTACATTGGAAGCAGTCATTT
This sequence comes from Oncorhynchus gorbuscha, assembly GCF_021184085.1. NCBI lineage: Eukaryota > Metazoa > Chordata > Actinopteri > Salmoniformes > Salmonidae > Oncorhynchus > Oncorhynchus gorbuscha. The sequence continues at coordinate 53,638,009 of NC_060179.1, forward strand.
GAGTAATTCAAGCTGTTCTGTCTGACTCCCTCAGTCAAAGAAAATGGTTTTGTTTCTCAGATAACATCCTGAATGATAAACCAGAAAGGAAGTCATCTGGTGACAAGGAAGACCATCCCATCACTGATGAGATGACCAAGAGGATGAAGAAAGCAGACAATGCTGTAACCAAGTACAAAGGGAAGGTGGGTTTCACCTCTGACCTCTAGTCTCTGAGCCAGGAGAGACCATAGAGATAAAACTGATCTTAAATATTAACTACGAGGCACCAGGCCTAGAGTATATAAACGCTTGACAAATGCACCCTAAATGTATATTTTTCCCTAGAAGTAATCCCAGATCTGAATCACTGACTCTGTTCCTACCCCAGGTATTTGACATAGAGCTGGAAGAAGAGTTATATCCCCCCCAGAGCAAGAAGGAGAGTCGACAGATCGCTCAGGAGCTCTCTGACCTCATCATCTACTGCCAGGCCGTCAAGTTCCCTGGTAGTCCTCTTTTAATTCAGTTCAATTAACTTTACTATATGGCTCATTTCAGCATAGAAATGGTTTATGTTCAGAATGTAGCGCTGTGTTTTTATTCTGCCTAGTGATTTTCCCAACCGAAAGAGAGCGATGAATGTTCACAAAGGAGTAAAACAGGGCTCTGAATTGATTGTAAATTAGAATCGGGTGCACATCTTCTAGGGGTATAATTCTCCAGAACACAGCCAGAACAGACAAGCAACATTAAACCAGCGTGGGAAAGGAAGCGTGATGGTGTCCTTGTCTTACACTCTCATCTGTCGCTTTCTTTCTGTGTGTGGGGGGAAACAGGCCTCTCCACCCTCTCTCATTCAGCCTCTGGCAGAAGAAAAGACAGAAAGAACAAGAAGTCCGTCTTTGGCATGGATCCTGGTCGTAGTGGAGGCAGCCCCAGGGAGGCGGTACCAGGGAAGGGTACGTATGGCCGAGCCTTTGAGCCAGACCCATAGACCTAGACCTGGAGCTGGGGGTGGGATGTGTAGGGACAGGTAAGGACACCCACATACAGACTCAGTCAGATTACCCCCCCATTGGAACCAGCCTGTTAAAGGGATTGTTGGTTTTTCTTTATGGACTTTTTAGCATTTGTGGCACAAATCTTATTCAAGTCATGCGACCAATATAAGCATTTTGTTTCACTCAACATGTTCAAATCATCTATAAGTGACTGAGTTTCACATTCAATTTTTAGATACTTTCATGTCATGTGATTTGGACATGCTAATATTGGTCCCATGACATGAATGGGTTTTGTGCCACAAATGCTCAAATGTTAGCATGTGGAAACTAAACCAGGGAAACTAAACCAAAGCATGGATTGCTGTCAGACCTTGTCCATAGACTGCTTACAAGGTAAGGAAACCAATGTCATGTTGTAAGTTGGGTGGACTATCCCTTTAACTTTTCCATAAAATGGCCCTCTTAGTGTGCGCAGCTGCATCACAGAGTATAGTGAAAGATGCTGAGAGAAGCTGTGGAGTTTTTAAAGGGTTTGTAAAAAGGGTTGAAATGGGATTGTTAGAAACGGCATATCTTGCAGGCATGTTTTTTCTGTCTCGGCACTGAGGCTTGGCAGAGAGTTTGAATAGCTGTGTGGCTAATGCCTCTTTCATGATCAATCATAACCCTTCGAAAAGTTCAGGTAACTTCCGAAGTAAAGGAAACCCTTCACTATGGTGTTGGCCCACAACCAGCCACCAGAACAGCTTCAGTGTACCTTGGCATAGATTCTATAAGTGTCTAACTATTGGAGGGATGAGACAACATTCTTCCATGAGAAATTCCATAATTTGGTGTTTTGTTGATGGTGGTGGAAAATGTTGTCTCAGGCGCCACTCCAGAATCTCCCATAGGTGTTGGGATGAGATCTGGTGACTGAGACGGCCATGGCGTATGGTTTACATCATTTTCATGCTCCTCAAACTATTCGGTGACCACTTGTGCCCTGTGGATGGGAGGGCATTGTCATCTAGAGGTGTGAACATTTAAACGTTTATTTACCACGGATATAAGGCACTTCGCACATCATCATCGTTAACGGTTGGGAAAATGCCAGTGAGTGAGACAGGGAAGTGACATTACAAAGTCCTGTATGGCAGTACTTTGAGAAGTTAAATGAGATGGTGGTGAAATAAATGTAAACTTTGCTAGGTGGAATTGAGCTACAGTGACAGTACAGGTGCCATGCTTAACCATCTGAAAGGGAGACCCAACCTGTTGCTGACTGCAGTAATCACAGCACTGAGTACAGAAATAATTGCAGTTGAAATGCAGCCATTGCCAATGGTAGAGGATGTTGGCTTCAATGCCCTGATGGCATATATAGAACCAGACTACAAGATGCCTTAACGGCCCAGATGTTAAAATATGGTACAGTCGTGACCAAAGGTTTTGAGAATGACAAAAATATGAATTTCCACAAAGTTTGCTGCTTCAGTATCTTTAGATATTTTTGCCAGATGTTACTATGGAATACTGAAGTATAATTACAAGCATTTCATAAGTGTTATAGCTTTTATTGACAATTACATGAAGTTGATGCAAAGAGTCAATATTTGCAGTGTTGACCCTTGTTTGCCAAGACCTCTGCAATCCGCCCTGGCATGCTGTCAATTAACTTCTGGGCCACATCCTGACTACTGGCAGTCCATTCTTGCATAAGCAATGTTGGAGTTTGTCAGAATTTGTGTGGTTTTGTTCGTCCTCCCGCCTTTTGAGGATAAGGTCTGGGGAGTTTCCTGGCCATGGACCCAAAATATCGATGTTTGTTTCCCCGAGCCACTTAGTTATCACTTTTGCCTTATGGCAAGGTGCTCCATCATGCTGGAAAATGCATTGTTCATCACCAAACTGTTCTTGGATGGTTGGGAGAAGTTGCTCTCTGAGGATGTGTTGGTACCATTCTTTATTCATGGCTGTGTTCTTATGCAAAATTGTGAGTGAGCCCACTTCCTTGGCTGAGAAGCAAACCCACACATGAATGGTCTCAGGATGCGTTACTGTTGGCATGACGCAGGACTGATGGTAGCGCTCACCTTGTCTTCTCCGGACAAGCTTTTTTCCGGATGCCCAAACAGTGGATTCATCAGAGAAAATGACCCCAGTCCTCAGCAGTCCAATCCCTGTCTGTACATTTTGCAGAATATCAGTCTGTCCCTGATGTTTTTCCTGGAGAGAAGTGGCTTCTTTGCTGCCCTTCTTGACACCAGGCCATCCTCCCAAATTCTTCGCATCATTGTGCGTGCAGATGCACTCACACCTGCCTGCTGCCATTCCTGAGCAAGCTCTGTACTGGTGGTACCCCGATCCCGCAGCTGAATCAACTTTAGGAGACGGTCCTGGAGCTTGCTGGACTTTCTTGGGCGCCCTGAAGCCTTCTTCACAATATATGCCATTTAGCAGACGCTTTTATCCAAAGCGACTTACAGTCATGTGTGCATACATTCTACATATGGGTGGTCCCAGGGATCGAACCCACTACCCTGGCGTTACAAGCGCCATGCTCTACCAACTGAGCTACAGAAGGACCACAACAATTGAGCCGCTCTCCTTGATGTACTTGATGATCCGATAAATGGTTGATTTAGGTGCGATCTTACTGGCAGCAATATCCTTGCCTGTGAAGCCCTTTTTGTTTAAAGCAATGATGACGGCACGTGTTTCCTTGCAGGTAACCAAAGGTTGACAGAGGAAGGACAATGATTCCAAGCACCACCCTCCTTTGGAAGTTTCCAGTCTGTAATTCAAACTCAATCCGCATGACAGTGTGATTGATCTCCAGCCTTGTCCTCGTCAACACTCACACCTGTGTTAGCGAGAGAATCACTGACATGATGTCAGCTGGTCCTTTTGTGGCAGGGCTGAAATGCAGTGGAAATGTTTTTGGGGGATTCAGTTCATTTGCATGGCAAAGAGGGGCTTTGCAATTAATTGCAATTCATCTGATCACTCTTCATAACATTCTGGAGTATATGCAAATTGCCATCATACAAACTGAGGCAGCAGACTTTGAAAATGTATATTTGTGACATTCTCAACTTTTGGCTACAACTGTACATTGATTGCTCTGCAAGTACAACGTGTGAGCTCTCCTACACCGTACTACGTGGAGTTAACAGATTGTTGGGCTTCTATGAACATGCTGTCATACATCACTGCAAAGAGCCATCACATTGATGAGAAGTGGGACATGAAGTACTGACAACTGAGAACATGGAGGGGAGGGACACAGCAGAGAACCTGTAACGGCATTACGTAGCATCGTTGCTGAGTGGGTGGGAGACAGCAGTAAGGTGAGCGCTGTCTGGTAGGTAGCCAGGGTAGATTGAGCTTGCTTTGCAGGACCATATCTGAATCGTGAATTCACTTCATTTTATGATTTTTTTTTTTCCTTATGGTTTAAATCACGTGTCAAACTCATTCCATGGAGGGCCGAGTGTCTGTGGGTTTTCACGATCACTAATTAGTAAGGAACTCTCCTCACCTGGGTGTCTATCTTCATTTAAAAAAAATGGCAGTTTAAACGTTCAGAAATGTTTTACATTTGCCACATCCCAATTGTCATCCTATAGGGCCAAAGGTAGTCAAATAACGGCCTGACCAGCATTTTTATACATGACCCTAAGCATGATGGGATGGATGTTAATTTCTTAATTAACTCAGGAACCACACCTGTGTGGAATTACCTGCTTTCAATATACTTTGTAGCTCTGATTTACTCAAGTGTTTTCATTATTTTGGCAGTTACCTGTACTATTTGGGTTCGTTAAATGTTAGTGTTACATTGTCTTACTATCCCGGGAAAAAGCTTTTTTTTTTTTTAAAGTGTTCAAATTGTTATTTGAGCTGTCCTTTTTTCTGCTCCCTTTTCACTGCTATCGCTCTGGATAAACGTATCTGCCAAATGACTAGATTGTAAATGTGTAACTGTTTCCCCCTCCAGGTAGCATGGAGGGCAGCCGTCTGAGCTGGGAAGAGCAGACATCGCCCGTGCTCAGCCCCAATGCCTCAGTGAGTGCCGTCATCCACACTCCCAAGTGTTACCACATCTCCTCTGTCAACGAGAACACTGCCAAGCGCCTGTGCCGCCGCAATTCAGAGAAGCTGATCCAGCACACCACCTGCCAGCTGTTAAGGACCTACCCGGCCGCCACACGCATCGACTCAGCCAACCCCAACCCTCTACCGTTCTGGCTACACGGCATACAAGTGGTGGCTCTCAATTATCAGACTGATGGTAAGGACATGGAGAGGAGTCTTACTGATAAGGTTGGTCCAGTTTAGTCCCTGGACGTTACTATGCTCAATGGATATTTTTCATTGCAAATTATTTTTAGTCCAGGACCAGGCTGGGACTTTATCTGGGTATGGGGAAATAACCAGGCTGGGACTTTATCTGGGTATGGGGAAATAACCAGGCTGGGACTTTATCTGGGTATGGGGAAATAACCAGGCTGGGACTTTATCTGGGTATGGGGAAATAACCAGGCTGGGACTTTATCTGGGTATGGGGAAATAACCAGGCTGGGACTTTATCTGGGTATGGGGAAATAACCAGGCTGGGACTTTATCTGGGTATGGGGAAATAACCAGGCTGGGACTTTATCTGGGTATGTGGAAATAACCAGGCTGGGACTTTATCTGGGTATGGGGAAATAACCAGGCTGGGACTTTATCTGGGTATGGGGAAATAACCAGGCTGGGACTTTATCTGGGTATGGGGAAATAACCAGGCTGGGACTTTATCTGGGTATGGGGAAATAACCCCTATATACTAAACAAAAATATGAATGCAACATGCAATAATTTCAAAGATCTCACTGAGTTACAGTTCATAGGAGGAAATCAGTCAAATGAAATCAATAAATTAGGCCCTAATCTATGGATTTCACATGACTGGCAATACAGATATGCATCTGTTGGTCACAGATACCTTAAAACAAAATGGGCCTCACAATGGGCCTCAGGATTTCTTCAAGGTATTTCTATGCATTCAAATTGCCATCGATTAAAATGCACTTGTGTTCATTCTGTAGCTTATGCCTGCACATACCATAACCCCAACGCCACCATGAGGCTCTCTGTTCAGCAAACCGCTTGCCCACATAACTCCATACACGTGGTCTGCGGTTGTGAGGCCTGTTGGATGTACTGCCAAATTCTCTAAAACAACATTGGAGGCGGCTTTCAATTCTCTGGCAACAGCTCTGGTGGATATTCCTGCAGTCAGCATGTCAATCGCACGCTCCCGCGAGACGTGTGGCATTGTGTTGTACGACAACACTGCATTTTAAGGTGGCCTTTTATTGTCCCCAGCACAAGGTGCGCCTGTGTAATGATTATGCTGTTTAAACAGCTTCTTGATATGCCACACCTGTCAGGTGGATGGATTATCTTGGCAACGGAAAAATGCTCACTAACAGGGATGTAAACAAGTTTGTGTACAAAATATGAGCAAAAAAAGCTTTATGTGCATATGAACATTTTCTGTGATCGTTTATTTCGGCTAATGGGTGCAATACTTCATATGTTGTATTTTTGTTCAGTGTTGTCTTTAACTAGGTCATTTTGTACCCTGGTCAGGTGACATGGTCAGGAAAAACTCAGGGCCCTACTTACAACTTATGAACTCTTAACTTTTCAAGAAACTCTAGTTGCCTATTCATTGGAAATGGCTTGGACAGGGTACAATATGACCGTGTGGAGATGTATTGGGGAAACACTGGGTTATGTTATCTTACACATCATTGCTCATTTCTCTGTAAGGGGGAGCTCTGACCTGGGCAGCACTGAGTCAACTCGGCACGCTGGACATGGTCGTGATGCTGATAGGCCGTCATTGTAACTAAGATTTTCAAACTAAAATTAGGATAAGTGATGCTTGTGAAACAATGGATGGTCTGCTGTTGTCTGTTTCCTTACTCTTTCTCCTCTCTCATTCTCTCACCTCCTTCTCTCTTTCACTCTCTCCGTCGCCACCTCTGCTCTCTCCAGACCTGCCCATGCAGTTGAACACGGCTCTGTTTGAGGCAAATGGGCATTGTGGATATGTCCTGAAACCTCCAGTGCTGTGGGATCGCAGCTGTCCCCTCTACCAGCAACTCTGCTCCCTGGAGAGAGACGTGGAGAGCATAAGCCCAACACTCTACTCCCTGACTGTGAGTACACACAAACACACCCACTCCCCTCCATATGTATTTGGACTGCTAAAACCATTTTTGGCTCTCTACTTCATAGGCTCGATACTACTTTTGGATTTGAGATCAAATGTTTCATATGAGGTGACAGTACAGAATGGCATCTTTTTATGTGAGGGTATTTTCATACAAATCTGTTATACTGTTTACAAATGAAAGCACTATGTATCTTGTCCCTCCCCTCCCATTTTGAAAAAGTATGTGGACAAATTTGCTTTATCGTCAAAAGTTTAGTATTTTGTCCCATATTCCTTCCACGCAATGAATACATCAAGCTTGTGACTACAAACTTATTGGATGTATTTCCAGTTTGTTTTGGATTCTATTTTGTCTAAAAGGAACTGAATGGATATGAACATATGGAGGGGAGTGTACATGGATGCACACAAGCAAGCATGCGAGCATACACTTTTTATTTAAAAAATATCTATTTTACCCTTATTTTTCAAAGTATGTTGACTGAGAACACATTCTCATTTACAGCAAAGTCCTGGGGAATAGTTACATGGGAGATGAATGATCCAATTGGAAGCTGGGGATGATTAGGTGGACAAGATAGCTAGATAGGGAATTTAGTCAGGACATCGGGGTTAACACCCCTATGATAAGTGCCATGAGCTCTTTAGTGACCACAGAGAATCAGTACAGCTGTTTAATGTCCCATCCGAAAGATGGCACCCGACACAGGGCATTGTCCCCAATCACTGCCCTGGGGCATTGGGAAAGTTTTTTTGTACATTTTAGACCAGAGGAAAGAGTGCCTCCTCATGGCCCTCCAGCAGCATCTGGTCTCTCATCAAGGGATCATCCCTGCTTAGCTTCAGAGGCAAGCCAGAAATGGGATGCAGGGTGGTATGCTGCTGGGAGTACACACACACAATCTCTACCCCTCTAGGGATACACAGACACTCAACCCATCAAAAACGTATTTTAAAATGTAGCCAAACACACTTCAATATGACCCATATACTGGTCTCTCTCACTAACTACCCTGCTGGGTACACACACTCACACTTACCCAAAGCACTCACATCGGGCTCTTCATCCTAGTTTTGATGGGTTTATTGGAGATATTTGCACCATATATACAGTATGATTTCTCTATTTGAGACAAGGACACCCCCCAATTAATCTTATGCAATAGTTAATGGGAAAAGAGGTAGTAAAACGAGTTGTGTAAACAGATGTTTAATTTCTTATAAAAATCTGTCAGGAATATGACATACAGTAAGTATTATAAAGTATTAAGTAAAACAGAGTAATGTAATTACACGTGTAATGCCAAGTATCTGTCTTATAGTGGATTGAGATGATTGAATACAGTTTTGATATGCAGTATATAATGAATAAAAGGTGTCCTTTCCCCCTCTGTCAGATTGTGTCTGGGCAGAACGTGTGCCCAGCCATCGGCGCGGGCAGCCCCTGTGTGGAGGTGGAAGTGATGGGCATGCCCGTGGACAGCTTCCAATTCCGCACCAAGCCCATCCACCGCAACGCACTCAACCCCATGTGGTCAGAGCACTTCCGATTCCCCGTGCACTTTGAGGACGCCTGCTTCCTGCGCATCGCTGTGGTCGAGAACAACAGCTACCAGACCACTGCTCAAAGGATTCTGCCCCTACGGGCCCTCAAACCAGGTGAGGGAGAAGATGAGGGGTAGAGGTGGAGTGGAGAAGAGGAGGAAGAAAGTGAAGAATTGAAACTTCTATTTACACTTGAAATATTCCTGACAATTTTTTTCTCAAGTATACACATCAATAGCATGTAACCTATTATTAATAGATAATTGAACAATGATATTTAGCAACATGCTATGGACAGCGTTTGCTAGCAGCTACAGCACGGCATGTTGCCAGGTAATATACATTTCTACTCCCTGTTCTCAATGTCTGTGGTTGGTTGTCTGTTGTTCCAGGCTATAGACACATCCAGCTGAGGACGCAGCACAACGAGCCCCTGGAGGTGTCCAGTCTGTTCATCTATAGCCGCAGAGTAGAGGAGAGCCCCACCGGCACAGCCCTGCCTGCTGCCATGGTAACACACACACACACCCCTGAGGAGCAGCTAGGGATTGCTTATATTATTGTAGCTCTTCGAACAGCATCTGATGAGCTAATTAGCTAGTAACCTTAAAATACATGTAAGGACTATGTAAATATCTATCTACAACACTGTATTTCCCTGGCAGCTGTTTAGTTCTGAGGAGCGGAGGGCAGCCCAGCAGCACAAAGTGACGGTCCACGGTGTGCCAGGTCGAGAGCCTTTCACTGTAGTGTCTGTGAAAGAGCAGACCACCGCCGGACAGCTACTGGACACGGTCAGTCCCAGCACACCCACCCATAGGAAAATGTACCCACACAAACACACCAGACCCGCCACGCTCTGTTCATAGTGGCCTATCTATTTTTCCTCTCCCCACTTTAGTTGCTGATGTCCACAGATGGTGCCAGTGAGTACTTCCTTTGTGAGGAGAAGGTGTCACTGGGGAAGGAGCGCAGTGACCGTAAGAGGTGTCCTCAGCAGCGCCCCGTAGCCCCTGAGGAGGAGATCATCAGGGTTATCAACAGCTGGCAGCCTGAAGAGGGATATGTGGGCAGAATCTGCCTTAAAACCAAGGAAGAGGTACTACTTTATTCAACGGAAATTTCCCATGACTGCTGTAGAGTCGAGCTGTTTTCATGAGAAACCCGGTCAAGCAAATACTGTATTTTAAAAAATTAATTTCTTCATTCTAAGTGCCCCGTCCTGGGGTCATATTATGAAATACACACTACTTTCCTTTCATATACAGTAGATGGGTTAGCTGACAACGTCATGAAATCGATGCGTGCGCGTCGATGGGGTTGTGATTCTGGACAGTCGGATAGCTAGCAACAATGACAAGAAGCTGCCACGTGGGGAATCGTAGATAGCTCGTTTCAGCTCGTTGCATCTCATTGATACCATGTCTTGTTTTTAGGTCTACTGTATGCTAATATGCCAAAAAATGTGCTAGGTGGATAAGAAACAACTAACAATTTGAGACAAGTGCTCATTGTGCAATTTATATATATTTTTTTATAATGATATGGAGAGGAAGTACAGCTTCAATATTGTCAACCATCCCTCGATTCTAAGCCAACCCTGGCAAAATTTCTCCACAGTTGCACACGCATTGGTTTTGTTGTTTATAGGGAAAATAAGTGGTGGGCCGACCGAAAAAATGTGATGTTGATCAATCCGTGATCAATCCGAGGGGAGCTGATTTTATTTTGTATATGACAGTGAAATGTTGTTGTGACTAAAATGTATTTGTGCTTGTTTTCTTTTATACTAATGTAAAGTTGTGTAACTGTGATGGACCACACACTCCATCACAGTAGGTGGTGGTATGCACCTTAAACAATTGTTTGCGGACCGCCATTATACCGAAGAAGAAATCATAAGCTGCTGTCGGTGTGATGATGATGATGATGATGATAAAATCTAGCTAGCTCCCAAAGACTAAAATAAGATAAATATATTGTTTCATATGCAGACATATGATGCTAGAGTCTGACACAACTTGCTTAGGCAGGGAGGGAGAGACATTTTCCAAGCTTCAGTGCATTAACTGTTTTCCAAAATTTAGATGATCACCAGCAGAGTCTGAGATAAAACTTAGAAAGTAGCAGGATTTGGCTTTCTTAAATGAAGAGGTTCATCTATTTCTCAATTGCCTGAAAAGCTGCCAATCAGCTACACAGTCAATTTTTCTAGCCTTGGCTCAGGCCTGATTTCTCACATTCTAACAAGTTCTGGAAGTTCTATAGAGACCAAAGGATTTGTTCTGTTTTTTACTTGTTTAACGGGTGTGTGTTTGTCTGCCAGAGAGATGAAAAATAGATAACATAGCTAATTCAGGGTCAGGCATGCAGCTGACTCAAAGTAATAGGCCTACACTTTTATTTTTATGTATCTTTACAGTGGCTTGCGAAAGTATTCACCCCCTTTGGCATTTTTCCTATTTTGTTGCCTTATAACCTATAATTAAAATTGATTGTATATCATTTGATTTACACAACATGCCTACCATTTTGATCTGTGGGCTTCCCATTTAGACGAGCTGATTCATGGGCTTCCCATTTGGGCTAACCGTAACAGAGGGAACAGTGGAATTCAAGTGTATGGGCATAAGATAATTACTGACAATACCACTGGCAATGATTATCTGTAGCAGTATGATGATAATAATGTGGGAATGGGAAGAATTACCTGAAAAGGGGTTGGGCTGTTGTTGAGTCAATGTTTTATAAGAGCGTCCTCGGGTAAGAAACTTTGCCCCTCCTATTTGGTTGCAAGCCATCCTCCTTGTTAAAATGGGGCCTCTCCCAGAAGTGGTCAAAATTGTCAATGTACTCTAAATCTACCGAGGAACAGTAGAATTTAAGCCAGTAGTGTAGCCAGAGTAGATGACTAAAGTGTTCCATTCTGCAACCTGTTGTTGGTTTCGGCCCGGAAATTAGAACCTGCTTGTCTGTCTCCTTTAGGCTGCCTGTGAGCACTCTGAAGTCAGCTTTTAATTGCTCAGACTTATGAAGATTGATGTAGTTTGTACCAACAGGAATTGACTACTGTGTGAGCATTCGGGTGCTCCATCACAGCAAGGACCTGGTGATCTATGTCCTGAACATGGGCTGCAGGGAAGCCGAGGGTCCTTGCTTCCGTGACCACCCCAACTATGGAGCTTCCTATAACTACCACTAGAGGACGAGAGTGTCCCTGCGAGGTGTGGAACATGCTCTGGGGGCTGCTCCAGTGGACAGCCCGGCTCAGTAACCCAGGACCAGATCCAGAGGAGCTTGCTCTCGGTACTGAGGTGGAATGGGAAGGACGGGTAGAGCAGCGGAGGGCCCTGTTGGAGACGGAGCTCAGAGCCTTGAAACGGTTAGATAGCCACAGGTCTGGACGAGAGGGCAAATGGAAGATACGTTGAGATTTTCCTCCTCTTCTACCTCTAACTCGACTCCGCCTTGTCTCCGATGGTGTAGAGCAAGACTCAGTAGTTCTCTGGTTCTCGTCGGTGGGATGTTTATTACCGGAAAGTGTCCCATGTTCGTGTCCATTAGCTACTGCAGAGGAGCCCAGTCTTGTAGAGCACCCTGGATTATCCCCTCGATCGTTTCGAATTGTCGCATCAAAAACAGCATGCCTTGAAGTCGTTTTGGCCAGAGCAAGACTTTTATTTAGGACCCCGTTCAATGATCCGGTCTTTTGAGGCAACGAACTGTTTACACTTATCACAAGTGTATGTCAGTAAATTTTTCTTCTTTCACACGTCTCATATTTCAAGAATTTTGTGGCCATTTCCAGATCAGTCTACAAATCAGAGTAGTCAGAAACAGCCTTCCGGGCTACAAGAGCCATCCGCAAAGCGAGACAAGCTTTGCCGGTGACGGCAATGTAGCCTAGCTAGTCGTGGCTAGACCTAGCAGTTCAGTCAGGACAGTAAAATCCTGTCAAAAACTGGGGGTTAAGAACAGCACTAACACATTGGTCCCAAAATAATATGTTTTTAAAAGTATAAAACGCTGTGTCACCACTCAAACGTTCTGCTTCCTACTTTAAAAAATATATATATTTAACCTTTATTTAACTAGGCAAGTCCGTTAAGAACAAATTCTTATTTACAATGAGGGCCTAGGAACAGTGGGTTAACTGCCTTGTTCAGGGGTATAAGGACAGATTTTTACCTTGTCAGTTCGGGGATTTGATCTAGAAACCTTTCGGTTACTGGCCCAACGCTCTAAACACTAGGCTACCTGCCGCCCCTACTTCCTTGTCATTGACATGAATTAACCACTCATGTATGGGGACACGCTCCAGCAGAGACGTTAGGAAAAGGGTTAGGGTTAGGCTACAGTTGTCACGTTGGTGACGAGTTGTTGACAACTAGATGGCGATGTACTCATCTAGCCACAACCGTACAAACCATCAGTCCCGACAAACCATCAGTGCCATAAAACCAGAACTACTAATGCTTATTATCCCTCGCATCCCATTCCTTCCCGACAGATTCTATGGTGCAAGTTAGGTTTACGTAGATCTGTCCACGCGAGATTAATTGAGATGTTTTCTCATGGAGAATGATAGTCTGCAGGATTATAGAAGGCAGTTTGGTAAGGAATGTTTGAATTTCATATACTTAACATTCAGTGAATGAGTATTAATTGATGTGGTTCAAATTATTAACTTTCCTCGTAACCTTTTAAAAGTTGAAGGTGCCAATCTGCCAATTCATTATTCTACTAACTATGACTGAGTGTGAGACATGTTTTCCATAATGTCATGCATATGCAGTGGGGTCCGAAATGATTTGCACCCACTGACGTACCGGACATAATCGCAGCCCGAGCACCTGTCATCAATGACAATTTGTATTTCTTTCCATATGTATACTGAATAGAAATCTCAATGCGACAAGCAACAATTTCAAATATTTTACTGAGTTCATATAAGGAAATCAGTCAATTGAAGTAAATAAATTAGGCCCTAATCTATGGATTTCACATAACTGGGAATACAGATACGCATCATAGATACCTTAAAAAAAATAATATTTTTTTAAAAGTAGAGGTGTGGATCAGAAAACCAGTCTGGTGTGACCACCATTTGCCTCATTTAGTGCGACATATCTCCTTCGCATAGAGTTGATGAGGCTGTTGATTCTGGCCTGTGGAATGTTGTCCTACTCTTCAATGTGTGTGCAAAGTTGCTGTATATTGGCGGGAACTGGAACACTTTGTTGTACACGTCGATCCAGAGCATCCCAAACATGATCAATGGGTGACATGTCTGGTGAGTATGTAGGCCATGGAAGAACTGGGACATTTTCGGCTTCCAGGAATTGTGTACAGATCCTTGCGACATGGGGCTGTGCATTATCGAGGTGATGGGGTGGATTAATGGCACAACAATGGGCCGCAGGATCTCGTCATAGTATCTCTGTGCATAAAAATTGCCATGGATAAAGTATAATTGTGTTCGTTGGCCGTAGCTTATGCCTGCCCATACCATAAGCCAACCGCCACCATGGGACACTGTTCACAATCGGCAAAACGCTCACCCGCACGACACGATACACGTGGTCTGTGGTTGTGAGGCCGGTTGGACGTACTGCCAAATTCTCTAAAACAATGTTGGAGGTGGTTTATGATAGAGAAATTAACATTAAATTATTTGGCAACAGCTCTGGTGGATATTCATGCAGTCAGCACACTCAAACTTTAGACTGGAATTGTGCACATTTTAGTGCCATTTTATTCTCCCCAGCGCAAGTTGCACCTATGTAATTATCATGCTGTTTCGTCAACTTCTTGATTTGCCACTCCTGTCAGGTGGATGGATTATCTTGGCAAAGGAGAAATGCTCACTAGCAGGGATGTAAACAAATTTGGACACAAAATTTGAGAGAAATTTCTGGGATGTTTTTATTTCCGCTCATGAAACATGGGACTAACACTATACATGTTGTGTTTATATTTTTGTTCAGTAATATACGAACATAAAACACCCACATCAAACCACAAGTTCAAGTGATTATTGTTGCTTTTAGAATTCTTGCTTTTATCAGAAATAACTTTGACTGCGTGTGTGCGTGTGCACTCAGATGGCCCGTGAGGATGAGAGGAAAGGCATCTCGTTTGCCAGCGAGCTGAAGAAACTGACGAGTTGTGGCCAGAGCGTCGTTGCCCCGGCCGCACAAGAGAGCAGCCACAGTAAGGATGAAAGCAGCAGGGCAGCATACGGTCTGCCTCTGACTGAGACCCATGAGTGATACGCTCGGTCTGCAGTGTGTGGATGGAGTCCCCAGAAGGTACGGAAGTCCCTACTGTTTCCTATTGTCTTTACAACTAGGGCTTTCCCTATTGGCACTTGTAGCCCCAATCTTTTTCGTCTCCTCCTTCTGGCCATGCCTATAAATGTCTTCCACAGTCAGTTTTCCTTTTTCAATCTCTTAACTTTTGACATCTTCATTTATTTACACAATATTTATATAATGCCATTTTTATTTTTTACGCAATTATTTCTTGCCTCATTAGGATAAATGAGTCACTCGGGGACAATGTCGAAGTCAATATTATCTGCAGTGTTTCAAACAAAATGTTTATTTTAATGTTGTGTGTGTAATAAAATACTATTGATATATTAACAACTAGCATAACATAACACAATGACATCTATAGATTGATATGCATTAGTATGCTTGAGTGGACAATGACATGGGCAATTGTGTATTGCATATGAAGTACTGTATATTCAGATATGTCTGTTGTGTTGTTGTCCACTACTTCCCTCTCCCTTTTTCAGGGTCTCTCTCTATAGGACTCGAAGGCCTGGGTGGTGGAGGGCTGGGCGGAGGCAGAGAGGCTCCTCCTGGGGGGTGGTGGCGGTCCTTGGGAGCAGGGCCCACACCGGCTATCTGACCACCTTAGAGCGCACCAGTATTCCTGAACACACCATGATGAGTTGAGTTAGTTCCTCCCGTGAGTAAAGAGCTTCCCCCAGAAAGTCCCACCCTGGCTGGCTGGTAGAGTTGGATGGCGGCTCCAGGATGACGGTTCGGGAGTGAAGGAAGGTCGTGTTATCTGCTGGGTCATTAGCTGCCATCCCTCTGTGTTCATTAGGGTACACCGTAGCAAAACATTTTGCAACGGAAAAAGACGAGTGTTTCTTATTGGACAAGTTTAGGTAGTTCCTCCTTGTTTCAGTCCATTTTATTATTGTTTGGTGCCTAATGAATTTACATCCCTGAAGTGGTGGCCGTTGCTGAACGCAGTTGCTGAATGCAGCAGCCAGCCTAACCCTGTTCAGGCCTGTTTTTTTATTTTTAGAATGAATATAGGCTTGATTCTTGGCCATGTATCTTCTTCTACCCACAGCTGAGTCATGGGCCTACTGTAGGCTGGTGTTGAATGTCTGCATGAACTCCAGACAGTGTATTTAGTTGAGGTGCGGGAAGCAGCAGTAGCTGCGGCTACCAGCCTTTCTCCTGCTAAGAATGAGGGCATTGTGAATGTGGCCAACAAGCTGGCTTGTTGTTTGATTCCCTACACAGGCAGCCCAATTCTGATCATTTGCCTAGTTATTGGCAAAATAGCTGATCTGATTGGTCAAAAGGCCAATTAGTGGAAAAAAAATAAAGCAGGCCTTATGTCCCAGTATTCACAGTACTGTAATTTATAACTATATAGTTGTGTATTTGATGATATTCAGTGTTTTGCACGAAGTAGTTTTGCTGTTATATTCAGTATTTTTTATCGCCATTTTTCCCGATGGTTTATCTTGTTTGATATGAAAGAGTGCTCTTCAAAAGTATTGTAACGGTGACTGTTTTTGTTTTGGCTCCTTACTCCTCCACTTTGGATTTGAAATTATACAATGATTATGAGGTTATTCAAGTGCGGACTGTCAGCTTTAATTTGAGGGTAAAACATATTTTGGAGAATCTAAGAATCTAATATGTTTTGAAACACTTCTACATTAATGTGGATGCTACCGCTATTACGGATAGTCCTGAATGTATCGTAAAGTTAGACACACAAATATCATACCCCCAAAACAATGCTTAACCTTCCCTGTTATTGTAATGGTGTGAGGTAAGCATGTCTTGGGGGTATGATATTTGTGCATCCGTCTTACTCATCATTATTCATTATCCATAATCATGGTAGCATCCACATTAATGTAGAAGTGTTAAGAAACATATTCCATTCTTATTTACAATAAAAGTGACACCAAAATGACAATGCATGATTTACCATTCATTCCTACTGGTCACAAAATAATCTGAAACACAACCACGGCAAACTGCAAATCCATCCAAGTTTGTAGAGTTGGAGTACTTACTGTATGATGGTGTATGGTGTTTGATATGATATTTGAAAACAAAATGAGATTTTGGTTTCAAATTCAACTCGTCATTGCAGCAGGTCCAAGCGTATCAGCACTTGAGAACCCCATCACCTCTTGATGTCAAAAGCAAGATAGGTTTTCGAATACCCAGGTATAATTTATTTTTGTAAAACATCAAATCAAAAGTACATTTTTAAAGGGGCAATCAGCAATTCCTACATCCATTTTTGGACTAATAAATTGATCAGTACTCATTTGATTCTTGAATAATATAACTTTAATTTAAAGGCCTCATAAGCTTAGTTCAACTGTCGTACCCCATCAGAACCCAAAATATAAGCTTGTTTTACTCCAATGTTTGTAAACAAACCAAATGTAAACAAACTATATAGCCTGGAAACATGGTTTAGAGTTTAATTTTGATATCGTGGTTGGTCAATCCTTGCATCCATAGCTCGGTCTATGAATTTGAGTGATTTACATTTCTCCAGCCCCGTCCCTCAACTTTTAACCAAACCAGTGGGGGAGGCCGCTTTGCAATTGTTTTTACTGCTGATTGCCGCTTTAAAGTAATTTTGTTGATGTCTATTGGCGCACACACAACTATCATAATGTCAATACAGGGTTTAGCGATGTCTGATATTGTTCCCAAGTTGTTTATTGATGAAATGGATGATAGTATTATACTGAGTTGTCTACTAGGTGTTTTAACCTATGCCCATTTCAGTCTGTTGTCATAGTATTATACTGAGTTGTCTACTAGGTGTTTTAACCTATGCCCATTTCAGTCTGTTGTCAGAAACTTGATTCAATGGGGGCCATGTTGTTTCCCTCGTTAATTTAGAATGTGATCACTAAGTGTGAGATTTGTATAACAAAGTCAGTCTAGTTTTTTTCAACTTAGTATAAGTTTGTTTTAAAACTATGAAGGTGTGGCATTTCTAATGAATGATTTATATTGTACTTGGTGTCTGATCATTGGTACTGCAAAAGTGTCAACTTCCTTATAGATCTAGATACACATTTCAGCCCCTCCCCCTGGGTCCATACAATCTCACAGCAAACAAAATGATGGGCTTTTATGCAGCGTCTGTATGAGATGTATAAATACTACAGTACTTATAATGCATAGGCCACTACACTCGTGCCCGTTTACGGGTTGAAAATGGCAGATTTAGTCACTGATAAGTGTCTAAATTGGAACACAGTGGCTGTACAGTAACATGCTATACATTACGTCAGAGCTCTGCGCTTCACAGCGCTGTGTGGGTTTTGACTGACAGCCGTTCTGAACTTGAGCACCGCACGCGACAAGAAGCTGCTCCCATCCCTCCTGCTAATTGGGCAACTTTTGAAAATGTTTTGTCTCAGTGAGGGAAATGCTGTCAATCAAGAGGATTCAATGTATTTTGAAAGATGAGACGTTGATGATTATAATAAATACCGCTTTGATGTCATGCAAGCAAGCCAATGTGCACTTCACATTTCCATATAAAACTTTGTCATATACAGTGTTAATGTTTGATCACTGATGTACAGTTACAATATGACATGGTGTCATACCCTGGGTTGTTCTGAACAGAATCTGTTTGTCTTTTGTGAGGAGAATTCACTGTGGAACAAGCACCTGAATGCACCTTTTGATTCCTTTCTATGCGCACCAAAATTATGATCTGTTTCTCTGAATTGCCCTGTGTAAGACCAACACTTATTAAAATCATATTTTATAACTTCGCTGGTCATGTTGGCAACCGAACAAGCTTATAAATGATGCCAACCTGACCCAGATTGAGATATATAATGGGCTGTTTTTGGATTGCGTAAACAACAGTAATTGTGTGATGGCGGGGATGCAGGGTTGTGTTCCAAACAAAACAAAAGTGTTTGCTCTAGTTTCTCAACAGCACAGCTTAGAGGGCTCAAAAAAGCACATTATCGTTGAAGACCGAGTCAAAGTGCATTGAAATTACTTAGGAACTGTGCACACTTGAGGTGTGTGGCCACTTGGAGACACCAGTCAGTCCTCACTCAAACCGTTGTTTTAGGTTGCACCTACCCCATATTTTCCAATAATATTCTTATGTTACGGAATGTATCCAGAGTATTTTCAGATGTAGGTATCAACGAACGCAGTGAAAAGTACAGAAAATGTAAAGTGTTTGGAGTCAGTCTTGTGTCAAGGGAACTTTGGTCTTATAATTTTCCCATAATCTTAATCTGTTGCCTTTCAATTGCTACCATGCATGTGCTTTTCATATTTCTTTTGTAAGAAACATTTCAATTTAACCCAATCAATGTAGGCCAATTCCCACGAGTGTAAATGGTTAAATGTCCAATATCAACAAATTTACAACCAATGAATGGGGTTGAGGGCATGGCTAAAATTTGTACAGAATTGGCACCGGAGTGTGAAATGTGATGGTTTTCAGCTATTTTCCTGCAATTCTATACAAATTGCAGGAAATGAACAAGTACCACAATGCCTACTTCCACATCGATGGTGCTGGAGTGGATCGGGTCGAGAGCTTCAAGTTCCTCAGTGTGTTCATATCACAAAGGAATTAACATGGTCCACACAGTTGTGAAGAGGCATTTCCCCCCTCAGGAGGCTGAAAAGATTTGGTATGATGCACAAAAAGTTATAATGCTGCACCATTGAGCATCTTGGCTGGCTGCATCACCTCCTGGTACGGCAACTGCAGGGCACCTGACTTCCAGGCACTACAGAGAGTGATGAGTACGGCCCAGTACATCCCTGGGTCCGAGCTCCCTGCCATCCAGGACCTCTATACCAGGCGGTGTCGAGGAAAATCCAAAAAATTCAGCCACCATTGTCAGACTTATTTCGGAAACACTTTACTTGATACTCAGCGTCATAACATTATGACAGTCATAATCATGACTGCGGTAAATAAAAGGACATGATTTGGAAAGGCACACCTGTTTATATAAGGTCCTAAAGTTGACAGTGCATGTCAGAGAAAAAAACCAAGCTATGAAATTGAAGGAATTGTTCGTAAAGCCCGGAGACCAGATTGTGTCGAGGCACAGATCTGGGGAAGGGTACAAAAAAAATGACTGCAGCATTGAAGGTTCCCATGAAGATAGTGGCCTCCATCATTCTTAAATGGAAGAAGTTTGGAACCACCAAGACTCGCTTTTCTAGAGCTGGCTGCCCAGCCAAACTGAGCAATCAGGGGAGAAGGGCCTTGGTCAGGGAGGTGACCAAGAATCCAATGGTCATTCTGACAGAGCTCCAGAGTTCCTCGGTGGAGATGGGAGAACCTTCCAGAAGAACCAACCGTCTTTGCAGGACTCCACCAATCAGAGCTTTATGGTAGACTGGCCAGATGGAAGACGCGCATCAGTAAAAAGCACAGCCCTCTTGGAGTTTGCCAAAGGGCACATAAAGTACTCTGAAACAAGATTCTCTGGTCTGATGAAACCAAGATTGAAATCTTTGGCCTGCATGCCAAGCGTCACGACTGGAGGAAACCAGGCACCATCCCTACGTTTAAGCATGGTGGTTGGCAGCATCATGCTGTGGGGGTGTTTTTCAGAGGCAGGGACTGGGAGACTAGTCAGGATCGAGGGAAAGCTGAAATGAAGCAAAGTACAGCAAGATCTTTGATGAAAACCTGCTCCAGAGTGCTCAGGACCTCAGACTGGGGTGAAGGTTCACCTTCCAGCCAAGACAACGCAGGAGTGGTTTCGGGACAGGTCTTTGAATGTCCTTGAGTGGTCCAGCCAGAGCCCGAACTTGAACCTAATCAAACATCTCTGGAGAGATCCTGAAAATAGCTCTGCAGCAACGCTCCCCATCCAACCTGACAGAGCTTGAGATGATCTGCAGAGAAGAATGGGAGAAACTCCCAGCTACCTCAATTACCTCGTCCCCTGCACATCAACTCGGTACTGGTACTCCCTGTATATAGCCATGTTATTTTTACTCGTTATTGTTATTTACAGTGTATTTATTCCTCGTGTCACTATTTACATGGACATAAATTTATCTTTAATTCTGCATTGTTGGAAAAGTACCCATGAGTAAGTGTTTCACTGTTAGTCTACAGCTGTTAACGAAGGTTTTCCAGCACACAGCTTTGACCTGCAACAGTATTGGATTATTCACACACCACTAAGACATTATCCCATTCCACTAACATTTCAAGCTTTTATTTATTATATGAATGCAAGTTTTTATACTTACAGTTGAAGTCGGAAGTTTACATACACCTTAGTAAAATACATTTAAACTCAGTTTTGCACAATTCCTGACATTTAATCCTAGTGAGGAGTTTGAAGGTAGGCCTTGAAATACATCCACAGGTACACCTCCAATTGACTCAAATGATGTCAATTAGCAATCAGAAGCTTCTAAAGCCATGACATTTTCTGGAATTTTCCAAGCTGTTTAAAAGCACAGTAAACTTAGTGTATGTAAACTTCTGACCCACTGGAATTGTGATACTGTGAATTCTATCTGTAAACAATTGTTGAAAAAATGACTTGTGTCATTCACAAAGTAGATGTCCTAACCGACTTGCCAAAACAATAGTTTGTTCATAAGAAATTTGTGAAGTGGTTGAAAAACGAGTTTTAATGACGCCAACCTAATTGTATGTAAACTTCCGACTTCAACTGTACAAGACCACCAGGCTTGATTGAGTGAGTTGTTCTGTATTGTAGTAATGTGGTGCCTGCCTATATTTCCAGAATCATTTACTTTAGCAATACATGTAATTGAGAGAAAAAAAAATGTAATCATAATGTTTTGGTCAGTAAGTGTTAAACATAAATCCAGGCGGTGGTGTTGGACACATTCACTAGATGTCTGTATGCATTCCTGATATTATCTAACCATTAGTTTACCAGTGTAATGGTGAATTAAGTGCAGAACCACTTGTTTTGCAAACATGGTCCTCTTTTATCAATGGACAGTTCATTACCTATGTCAAATGAAGATGTAGCGTAAAGTTCTGTTTATTCCTTTGTTGGGTAAAGTAATGACAGTCATAATCACTCAGTCATGTCATAACGGCTGACATAACTTGTCATAAATGTGACTCATGACAGTGTTAACTTAAGAAATTACACTTTGACACTTTCATGAAGCATTATGACCATCCTGTGTCACTTTACTCGGACTAACAAAATCAACTTTATGACGCTGTCCAAGAAGCATTATGACATCATAATCATATAAGCCAGATAGGTATATCACGTACATGCCCTTAATCAGCCAAAAAAAAGGTGCCTAGTCCTGCTCCTGAAATCTGCTTTGTTTTCGGTGAATGTCTGACATTTTGTACACTATTACAATATGGCGAATAAAAAAAGAGTATATATTTAACATGTCAACCGTATGTTTATGGTATAATGGAATGTTTTGCCTTGTGGTACATTTTGTGAGTTTTGACACTTGTGTAGGTGTCATAACCAGCCATAAAATAATGGAATATCAAAACAGGTGTTATGATGACCATGACCTTGTCATAACGTGTCATGGCGCTGTGTGTCAAGTATTTATTTTGCCTAAAGATGGTGACACTACACACTTACAATAGGCCTATATCTATATCTAAAAATACATGTAGAAATTAACATCCCATCATGCTGGTCATGTTTAAAAATGTGTGTGTGTGTGTGTGTGTACACACTGAACAAAAATATAAACAAAATGCAACAATCGCAACAATTTTACTGAGTTAAAGTATAGATAAGGAAATCAGTCAATTGAAATGCATTCAGTAGGCCCTAATCTATGAATTTCACATGACTGGGAATGCAGATAGGCATTGGTTGGTCACCAATACCTTTTTTTTAAGGTAGAGGCATGGATCAGAAAACCAGTTAGTATCTGATGTGACCACCATTTGTCTCATGCAGCGCGACACATCTTCATAGATTTGACCGGGCTGTTGATTGTAGTCTGTGGAATGTTGTCCCACACTTCAATGGGTGTGTGAAGTTGCTGGATATTGGCGGGAACTGGAACATGCTGTCGAACACCTCGATCCAGAGCATCCCAAACATGATCAATGGGTGACATGTCTGGTGAATATCCAGGCCATGGAAGAACTGGGACATTTACAGCACCCAGGAATTATGTACAAATCCTTGCCACATTGGAAGCGGCTTATGGTCGAGAAATTAACATTGAACTCACTGGTAACAGCTCTGGTAGACATTCTTGCAGTCAGCATGCCAATTGCACGCTCCCTCAACTTGAGACATCTGTGGCATTGTGTTGTGACAAAACTGCACATTTTAGTGGCCTTTTATTGTCCCCAGTACAAGGTGCATCTGCATAATGATCATGCTGTACAATCATCTTCATGATATGCCACACCTGTCAGGTGGATGGATTATCTTGACAAAAGAGAAATTGTTCACGAACAAGGATGTAAACAAATTTGTGCGTATGGAACATTTCTGGGATCTTTTATTTCAGTTTATGAAACATGGAATCAACACTTAAGTTTTATATTTTTGTCACACACACACCCTTCAGAAAGTATTCATACCCCTGGACTTATTCCAAATGTTGTTAAAGCCTGAATTCAACAGATTTTAATACCCCATAATATCAGGCAAAACCTTTTTTTATTGAAAATGAAATACAGATATCTAACTTAAGTATTCACACCCCTGATTCAACACATGATAGAATTATATTTGGCAACAATTAAAACTAAGCCTCAGCTTTCCACACCTGGTGCAACATACATTTTAAATTCTTCCAAGGTCTGTCAAATGAATCATTGCCATAGATTTAAGTCAAAACTGTAACTAGGCCACTCGGGAACATTAAAAGTAATCTTGGTAAGCAACTCCAGTGTATATTTGACTTTGAGGTGATTGTACTGCTGAAAAGTTTTCGTTAAAGCAGAGAACCAGTTTTAAGATTTTATTTTTATCCTAAAAATAAACTCCCTTGTCAATGACGAGCATACACCACGTTTGAAAATATGAGTGGTACTCAGTGAAGTGTTGTTGGATTTGCCCCTAACATAACACATTATTCAGTACAAAAAGTGTAATTCTTTGCAGTTGTACTTTAGTTCATTGCAAACAGGATGAAAGTTTTGGAATATTTTTGCTATCCTGTATAGACTTCCCTTTCACTCGTTTGGGTTTGTATAACTAAAATGTTGTCGACACATCCAGTTCTCCTTTCACAGCCATTAAACTGCTTTAAAGTCACCATTGGCCTCATGGTGAAATCCGAGCCGTTTCCTTCATCTCCGGCAACTGAGTCAGGAATGACACATATCTTTGTAGTGACTGTGTATTGATACACCATCCAGAGTAAATAACTTCATGCTCAAAGGGATACTGAATGTCAGCTTTTTAAAAATGTATTCTTACCCATCTACCAATTCATGCCCTTCTTTGTTTGGAAGGCATTGGAGAACCTCATTGGTTTGAAATTCACTACTAAACTGAGGGACCTTACAGATAATTGTGAGAGAGGTTGTCACTAAAAATCAAATGATATAGTGTGAGTCCATGCAACTTGTGAGTTATGCACATTTTTACTCATGAACATAATTAGGCTTGCCATAAAAGGGGTTGAATACTTGATTTAAGCTTCTATACATTTCTAAAAACACAATTCCAATTTGACATTATGGGGGTATTGTGTGTCGGCCAGTGACAATCTCAATTTAATCCATTTTAAATTCAGGTTATAACAATGTGGAAAAAGTCCAGGGGTGTGACTACTTTCTGAAGGCCCTGTAGGTCAGGGTTATGAGTAATCAATGAGGCAGGTGGTTTAATTCAACACTTAACTGTATCCATTCTAGTCAAAAAGCAATGTCGCCAGCATACTGTTGTTATTTTACAGTCCATTTAGAACTAAAATACAGGGCACAAAGGAAAGGGTGTTTTCCGGTGGGGTCTGAAGTATTATGTGCTGTTGGTCTGTGGTAGAACTGCAGAGAAATCCAGCGACATAGGATCCTCTTCCTCCGCTGAGAGAACACGATCAATCTGCTGCTTTAATTTATCATCCAGCAGGGCAAGGCCTATCGTGAAATAATCCTGCAACAAAATGCAAAGTGTTTAGAGACAAGATTAGCACAAAGACAATTCAGTCAAGTGGGCCTAATAACATTCTG
Source organism: Oncorhynchus gorbuscha (assembly GCF_021184085.1). Lineage (NCBI taxonomy): Eukaryota > Metazoa > Chordata > Actinopteri > Salmoniformes > Salmonidae > Oncorhynchus > Oncorhynchus gorbuscha. The sequence goes on from NC_060179.1 coordinate 53,663,230, forward strand.
GAATATATATATAGACAGAGAGGGAAGTGTACTACTGTACCTTCTTCTTTGTGGAAGGCGCTACCACTGGAGGATTGAAGGTCATGTCTTTAGCTCTGTAATCCTCAAACAGCTCCACTGGGTGCCTGAGAGGGGTTAAAGGTCATTTACACCCAACAGAGGCTAGCGCTTTTACATACTGCACATGCACACATCTGTAGTTAATATCGCACGGACCGTAGAGAATGTCTTCAGGGTTCAAACACATTTTGACAGATGGAATTTCATTACTTTTAACCAAATTTCCAAGACAACAATTGGTGGCGTCTCTATGCATGTATAAAAAAGTAAGCACGACACTGGGAGGCTGCGCTCTGATCCCATGTACCATCCCCTGTCGTTGTGCAAGGCACTTACACCCCCCCCAAAGTACAATACCTGTTAGGGAACTATAGAAGTGTATTAATTCAACCATAAAACAAGAACACATGACTTAAGCCAAACATGCACGAGTAGAATCAGAGGACAACACAGTCTGGGACTTATTCCCATTGTGGTCCTCTACTGGGGATGCAGAATTTGATCAAGCCCTGCTCAGACACATCAGAGACAGAGGTCCGGTTGAGCAGATCATTTATAAAACGTGGTTTTGTTGGAGGGGGACTGGAATAAAAGCCTGCGTACCCATTGGCTCTACTGGAGGATGGTTGACCACCCTTGATGTATAAAATTACAACCAAACATGTTATGCCTTTTGAAATAATTTGCTCATTCAATATATCAAAGATCAAATGGCTATGGTAGGCTACAAATGTTTTTATTCAGCTGAAGCAAGCCCACAAATGTTCTTCAGGAAATGTACCTTTTCTAGTGTAGTCATATTTAGCTATCTTGTAAGTGTTTACTGTGAAGGGTGACTAGTATCTTGAGTTGCCATGTCCCAATCAACAAAACAAATTTTGAAGCCACATAATCCGAAAGAAAGGCTACACCTAATATTTTTTCCTAAAATTACTGTTCGATTCACAGCGATTGAACCAAACCCCAACTAATACAACGATCGTATTGGTTGGGGTTTGGTTCAATGGCGAAGTGACTCATTCGTTATTTGGCCTTACTTGTGTGTGTCGGTAGAGTTTTTGGGGACACGACGAAAACAAATAATAATAAAGCGTAGAGGGTACAAGATGTTTTGAACTCGCTGTCTCGTTATTAGTCGGTTCTCCATCATATTTTATAGGCCTACCAGGGTGACCACATTTACAAATGCTCAAATGCGGGTGTAGTGTAGCCTACATAAATAAATAACTCAAATCCCCCTCATGGTGTCGACATTCCTCAAACTTTGTATCGACAGATGTTGTCTTGAATGTTATTATAGAATTGGCCAGTGCATAAAATTCATCCTCCAATTGCAACGTATGCCTATGCCCACACATATTGACTCAAGATTTTTTATACCCTCAAACACAAAGTTAGACACCTAATTTCTTAAGCCTTCATTGAATGATATTTCACTTACTGGTGAAACATCCAAACTGCATCTGCATGCCAATAATTTGATCTCAATCAGTTTATGGGAATATTATGCATTTGGATCTTCTTGAATTAATATTTTGTGAGCAAATTAGAGCAGATGGTAAACTAATATAGCCTTCCTGGATTTTGTTTCAATCAAAGCACTTTCTGCCTAGTGGCACTGTCCTATAATCTTTTTAAATTAGGTGTTTTTTGGGGGGTGTAATTAACATTACACTATGCTACTAGATTTGGTTCGGTTGTGTAGAATACTAAATAATGATTGTGATATTCCAAGACATTAATTCAACTTTTAACTTGACTAAAGAAGAGCCACGCTGTTCGTCAGAAGCATGCTTTTTGTAAGTTTCAGTTAGGCCTAACTATTTGAGCTGAAACTTAGCACGAAAGGATTTGAAATGTTTTATTGGTTGACATGACATTGGCCTATGTCTTGTCTTGCACAGAATATCAGATCTCAACAATGATTGGAGAAGTGTTAACCACCACCAGTACCACACCCTTTATGATCCATATTTTCATTAGTGCAACATGACTGCAAGAGACAGGTTGGAAGGTCTACCTGCAAAAGGGACAAATCAACCTTTTCTAAATTAGTGGTGCTTGAATTTGTTGATCAAACGAGTGAGATGAGGGAAGGTAGACACCTAAAATGGCGGGTAATTCAAGAAAGGCCAGTACATTGCAATACATTTACAAAAGAATACATATCGGAGCAGTTAGCATTGTACATCAAGACGCTAAACTTCAACACGTTTCGACTACTCGAGTCTTCCTCAGGCAGCTTTGTGGACGGAAGAGGACGTGTCTCTAGAAATAGAGGTGGGGACAGGGAAATAACTACCCAAAAGGTATGTGGACACCACTTCAAATTATTGGATTTGGCCATTTCAGCCACACCCGTTACTGACTTGTATAAAATTGAGCACACATCCATGCAATCTCCAAGACAAACATTGACAGTAGAATGGCCTTAAGAGCTCTGACTTTCAACGTGGCACCGCCATAGGATGCCACCTTTCCAACAAGTCAGTTTGTGAAATGTCTGCCCTGCTAGGGCTTCCCCGGTCAACTATAAGTGCTGTTATTGTGAAGTGGAAACGTCTAGGAGCAACAATGGCTCAGCCGCGAAGTGGTAGGCCACACAAGCTCAAAGAACGGGACCGCCAAGTAATGAAGTGTGTAAAACATGTCTGGCCTCGGTTGCAACGCTCAGTACGGAGTTCCAAACTGCCTTTGGAAGCAACGTCAGCACAATAACTGTTCGTCGAGAGCTTCAGGAAGTGGGGTTCCATGGCTGAGCAGCCACACACAAGTCTAAGATCACCATGCGCAATGCCAAGCATTGGCTGGAGTGATGTAAAGCTCACCACCATTGGACTCTGGAGCAGTGGAAACACATTCTCTGGATTGATCAATCACGCTTCACCATCTGGCAGTCCAAAGTTCAAATCTGGGTTTGGCAGTTGCCGGTCCCCAACAAACATGGGACATGATTGTTTGGTTGCAGGATGCGGGACTCACTGGCACAATTTGGGACATGTGTCACCCTAGGCCTTCTGCTGTAATGTCCGGCCAACTAGTCTCGCACACATGCCACTGGTGCGCGCGAAGACAGGCACGCTAACGTGTCCTTCCCATCCTGGCTGATATGTAGATTTTTTTATTTGATTGATAAAATAAAAACTGTCTAAATAAATTACATGAATAGAAATTTTAATTCAATTTCCAAAACTTTTTCTGGCCTGGATTTCTTTGGACTTTTCCAGGATTTTCATGACCATACAACAAACCCTGGTATTGTACGAGTATTTGTAAAAGAACTGGAGCAGCAGCAACTGGTATTTCATAGAGGATAAATGAAATGTGAGATTTGTTCTTACCTTCTAGCAAGTTGAACGATTAGCGCTCCAGATCCTTCACTGGGAGCCCCTGCACAGAGGTGAGTGGCAAACCTCCTGACCACTGGGTGGTAATGTCTCTGCAACACAACAACGCCATCAGCTATACCTGTGTGTGTGTGTGTGTGTGTGTTTTTTGTTGTGTGTGTGTGCTTTTTGTGTGTTTACCTTGAGTGTGTGTAGTTCCCACAGGGCAGTGTTCTGAGGGTTACAGTACTCTGGCTCATCCAGCTCAGGAAGGAACACCCCACTACCCTGAGCCTCATTGTCCAGGAGGATATCACACTTGGGGAAGGTCTGCGGAGAGAGGGGGAGCACAGTCTTATTAATCACACACGTATATGGTCTCACACTCTTCATGAACTCTCTCTCACACACACACACACACAATCTCTGTCCATAATACACGTAGCTGCACACACGATAAACACTTACATGCATCAACGTCCTGTTGGATGCCAGGATTCCCACGGTAGCGTTGGGCAGTGTGTGCAGACTGAGTGTGCTCAGTCTCTTGACGAAGGCCAGGGCACGCTGCAGGGTCACCTGTTTCCTGCGCTTGGTCAGCATCACGTCGAGACAACGCAGCACGATGCTGATGTCATCATTAGATGCACCTGGGAAGAGCATCCACATTATTTAAAGGCCCATTGCTGTCACAAAACTAGATTTTCCGGTGTTTTATATATACATTTCCACACTGAGGTTGGAATAATACTGTGAAAATGATACTGCCCTTTCGGTGTAAGATTAATTAACAGACCAATAAGAAAAAGTTCCACAGCTCTCTGCTAATAACTGCACATGTTCCCCACTCGGACCACTCCCAGACAGCCGTAGCAAAATTCTTGTTTGAGAAATCGCTATTTGCTAAGAAGTTATTTCTGTTTCTTTTTGACCATTTTAAGTCACAGTAAGGTATTTAATAGTACCCAGAAATGATATGATATTGGAATACAGAACAGCTGCATTGGACATTTTAACACTTATGAACAGTCACTCCAGGTACAGGTGGACCTTCAGAGCACAACGGATCTAGTGTCAACGAGCCAGACATGGGTTTGAATAAGCTCTAGGGTGGTTTGACTTACCAGCATTGAGTTTGAGCAGCGTCTTGTACAGGTGGCTGTAGAAATTCAGTGGGTCAATATTGAGGACATCACCTATCCGCAAAAGAGGGAAATTAATTCAAAGGAACAGTATACTACGTCAACGTTCGTGATCCAGGACTGAGATAAATTACTGCGAAACAACACATTTAAGTTCTACGTGGTCCATCTCCTAATTCAGCATTTTTTTAGTGTCTGACATCACGCACCATATTGCCACAGCATTGCGTTAGTGGAAACCAAGACTGTTCTCACGGCAGGCGTGGTTGTAGCTAGACATGTTTGAGTCGCATCTGAGATCATTTTAGCTAACCCTAAATCTTTTCCTAACCTACCACGCTAATTCTCCTATTGACCCTCCCGGAGATTGGCGCTAAGATGAATTCAAACGTTTGAACAATTTTTAAAAATCCTGTGACACCCGAACGTCACGTGACCCTAATACGATGTAAGCATACTGTGTCTAGAACACATAATCAGCCATTTACATCGCCATGACGAAGTATATACATTTGCTGTATATACATATCAATGATGGGTTAAATTTCTCAAAACCAAGTGAAATCTCAAAAATAGTGTCCTGACATATACATCCAAAATATGGATTTGGTTCAAAAAGTGAACCTATCCTTTAAGCACATACAGTATGTAATATACACAGTATTCGGTGAGGTTAGACCATCACCGACCTTGACCAGAGAGAATGTTGAAAGCTGTCTGAATGCAGTGAAGGCTTTCCCGATAGGTCAGATCCTACAAAGAAAAAAGGTCATTAGCCAATGATACATGATGATGTGAATAGTATTTTGATAGGATTGGTAGAATATGTATACTCACTCCTGATTGGATAAGATGTTGAAGAACGTTCAACAAGTCATCAAAGAACTCCAGGTTGATTAGATGGGCAAACCTTAGGAGAAAAATATTTTGTCTTAAAAGAAAGCCTCCATATTTCATAAACAAATATTTCCATTTGTCAGGAAGTGACTCATGTCCCTGGGAATAGGTAGTCTCTCTTACTTTGCTAGACCTTCTAAAACGGAGGGAAGCAGGATAGACTTCTGAGCTTTCTTCAGTATTCTGAAGTATATCAAGAACACTATGTTCAAGGTCTCTGTGTGCTAGGAGAGAGAGAACAATTGTAATGATGGTTAGACCTTTTGTCGTGAGAAGCGCGAAAGTGTTTTCACAAAAACAAATTGAGTCATTTCAGGCCTGTTGTAACTTTGGGGAATAAACACTCACCAGTTTGAGCTTCTTGTCTTTGCTCTCTGATGCCTCAGCCTCTAGCAGCTCTTTCTCTAGTTTCTCTTCAGCCTTCTTCCACTGTAAGGATGACAGGACACATCCATTACTCTTCTCACAGACACACCAAAAAAAATGTACACTCACAGATTGTACACAGGCAGACTCAATATAAGCAAATAAGGCAAACTGCAGTCGGCTTGTGCAATACGTTAGGAAATAAAGAAGATTGTTCTTAATTTCACCTGCCACAATATTACGATGCTTATGGTAGTCGCCAGTCACGTGGTATTTTTTTTTTACAAGCACACGACAATGAGTCACTCTATTGTGCAGCATGCGCCAGGTGATCTAATTACTGTATGGATTTCACAACTAAATGTTTGCCAGCTAGATCTCTTATAACTATTACGTTAATCGCCTGAAAACAGTGCCCCTTGTGTTCAGTGCCGGTATTACCAACTATCCCGGTATGGCACAAGACAATCTGGATACCACCCAAGCCTAGTACAAATCCAAAGATATTGATCGTTTTAAGTCAGCAATTTTGTGCAATTGATGACCAATCTGGGCGAAAAACACTAACCAGGTGCTGTAGACTAGAATGCCCATAGGGTTGTGCAGCAGGCTGAACGTTTTTTTTAAAGCTTTATTTAACCAGGCAAGTCAGTTAAGAACAAATTATTATTTTCAATGACGGCCTAGGAACAGTGGGTTAACTGCCTGTTCAGGGGCAGAACGGCAGATTTGTACCTTGTCAGCTCGAGGGTTTGAACTCGCAACCTTCCGGTTACTAGTCCAACGCTCTAACCACTAGGCTACCCTGACGCCCCATTTGACATCCCTACACACAGGTGTGTGGGCTACTGACCTTCCTTTGCATCCTGGACAGATTCTTCTTTTTGTCTTTATAGTTCATGAACTTCTTTTTGGGAGCTGTGTCATCTGTATCTTTCTTCACCTCCACCTCCTTTATCCTCAGGCAGAGGAGAACCTTGAGTAGCTGTGGGGGTGAAGAAGTGGGAACATTTTAGATGTATTTCTTTAAGAGCCATGTCATACATTTTTTTTTTTTTTAATACTTGAATAGTACCTCTGGTCTGACGTCATAGTTTCTGCTTTTAACCAGGCCGGAGATAACTTTGACTGTCCCAAGTGAGGCATGGCCCTGTTTGTCCTGCTTCAGTAGCTTCTTGACTGCTTCACAGCACATGTCAGACACCTGGACAGACAACAAAACGTCAACTCAGTTAACAGTCAGACGAGAGACAAACACGACCCTTCAAATATCTAGGATAAAACCGCGGCTTTCGATTGATAGCCAAATGAATCTTAATTAAGAGAAACCTGCCTCTACAGAGCCCACTCACATTGTAAAGTCTATAGCTACAAAGTCTAAAGCTAATATTGTAGTGAACACCACGTGACAAGATGTAGAACTACGGGCTTGATATGGGGCCTCCCAGACTCACCCTCTTGACAGGGTCGTTCATCAGGGGCACCACCGTGACGATGATGTTGTTGTGGAAGTTGAAGTGTGGCAGGGCCACCAGCAGCTCACAGATACAGCGGATGGCCACCTCAGCCAGGCCCCTATAAGACTGCAGTGACACCGCCTCGCTCCTCTTTCTCTTCTTCTGCTTCCAGTCTACGGGGCAGGGGGTGCACACAGCAAATAGTTACAACCAACAGCAGCCACTCATTAATGTCAACTAGTCACAACAAGTCATCAATGTAAACCAGTCATAACAAATAGACAAATTGGCTGACACCACGAAGATAATGTGCGCACGTTGATGTGGCCCGGAAGGTGTGCGTTGTGATTCTGAATGGTCAGATAGCTCGCAGCAATGTCAAGAAGCTGCCGTGTGGGGAATTGTAGGTGGCTCATTTCATCTCGTTATTGATATCCTGTCTTGTTGAGGTGTTTTGACTGATATGGCTCAAATTCGCCAACTAGCTAACCAAGAACTGTAACAATGTATTCGAGTGACAAGTGCTCATTGTGTAACTGTATATATAGTTCACATGACGGTCTAAGCCAACCCTGTCCGTTTTGCCACATGTTGCTAAACAGCCAACCCGTCTGTCTATATGAATTAGTCACAACGCATCAACATCAGCCAGTCCCAGCAAACATCAGCCAGTCAAAACAAGTCATCAATATCAACGAATAGAGATAGAAGTGGACTACCTTTGACCGTTTGCTCCAGGTTCTCCAGGTAGAACTTGTACTGGCTCACCAAGCCCTCCTCAAACTCCCTCAGTTGCTGGGTCTCTTTCTTCACCTTTGAGGCTTTCTCGGTCTCTGTCAGGGGTCTGATTCTGTAGGAGGGGACAATGTCCTTGAAGACCTCCATCAGAGAGACCATGACCAGCTTTCTGACCGTCACGGCCACATAGGGGTCAGTCTCCATCAGCATGGCTCGCAGCTCTTTCAGCTTCTTGATCTGAACAAAGATGGAAAGTTCAGACATTTGCTTTACACAGAAAACATCAATCAGAACAGTGAAACAAAACATTTCCTAAGTCTGCTTCTCTCTGCTATGTGATTATTGGTCTATGTGACATAAAATAATAATATTTTGCCATGGGGACTAGGAAGCAAGAGTAGCCCGAGGAGTCTAATGCACAGTTCACACGCCAAACTTATGGCGAGTCGAACTGAATAGAAGTAAAGAGCAGGTTGGCACGGGCCGAGAGCTTTTCCTGACTTCCTTGTTGGTATCGGGTCAAATTCAGGCATAACAGCAACCTCTTCTGTGTTAAAGAAAGCACAACGTTTATTGTACTAAAAAGGCAAAGAAAGACTACTCGCACACCTGTGCAGCGCGGAAGTTAATGTTTGCAACCATCAATATGATCAGTTTAATGTGTATCGGTTAACGTAATCTGTCTTCAGATTTCATAACTCTTTTACTAAGGAAGCCCGAAGTCTCCTCATCCCTAAAATAAACCACGATAGATAAGTTAGCATAGTGATGGATATGTTAGCATAGCGATATTATGTGCAACGCAGGCGTTCCATTTTCTCCTGAGATTGCAAAACTATTTGTATGTTGATGTAGTGCCCATCGGTTTGAACGTGTTGAAGTTGTGTTTTTACTGTCAGTTGCTGGTTTCAAAAAGCACCAAAAACTCCACTAACCACGATCCTTTTAGTGTTTCTGCCGCACAGAAACAGACCCTGGGTCTTTTCTAACGTCTCCACCTGCGAATCCAAGGTCATCATTGTGCTTCCGTTGTGGGTGTGGTAGCGAAGCAACCTTTAATTGCATGCAATTAACATATATGCATCACCATTTCTCCCGACAGTGGAAAAACTGCTCTGGCGCGCAACATGAAACAGAGGCGTGCTTCACATGCACTGTACTGAACTGTCGTCAGAGGTCCGACAAGGTGCACCGCGTGGTTTCAGACGGCACTCTATTCCCGCTCTTCCAAAGAGAAAGTGATGTATTTTTTGGGGTTCGGTGCGGAGATGCAGGGTTGTTCGAACCAGGGCTTACGTTGGTGGTGGGGTCTGAGAGGATGTCTGATCCTAGACTAGCGATTCGTAGTTTTCTGTTGGTCAGCTTCTGTGTGCGGAGCTTCAGCTGCTCCTGAGGGGTCAGGGCCGGCCCGGGCACAGCCTCATCCTCTGAGGAAACATATCAGCAACATCAGAGAGAAGCACCTCATCTACTGATCAGGACTGGGATACCAATATTTGGTCTAACAATACATTCTACACAGAGAGGATGACCGACTCAAGTCAAAAAGGGGTTCATGGTGCTGGTACCGTTTTCAAATTGCTCCAAGCCAGTCGGGGCATCTCCTTCCTCCTCCTCAGCCTTTTTTTCTACAACTAAAAACAAGACAAAGCAATTCAACGCAATTGTATCAATAGAGCTGTAAAGTCTAAAACCTTTAAACAATATGACTAAGGTGGAAATGTAAACTTACAGGTGAAGATGTTCAGGGGTAACACATATTAATCATCCTACCAGGTTTCTCCATGCTCTGAGGGATGAGGCCTCTAATCTTGTCTTTGATTGGCAGGAGGTGAATGACCTCCTTTTCCTCTGTTAGCTGCATCTTTCTGGGCATCTTCTCATAACTCTCTGGCCCCTGCTGCTCCCCCTTGCGCTTTTTGGCATGCACTGGACCACTGCAGGTATTCAAGTAAGGTTAAGTGAGGAGAGAAGTTAGACATAGCTATACATTTCAACATGTGTATTATGATCTACTTGTGATGGGATGTACATGAGATTGACAGAAAGATGGTACATAATAGTGATGGGGGGGGATACAGTTACATATCAGATATCATTTGAGACGATATTTGCGCTAGATGGCTGTACTTGCACCAAAATGGCAGTAGTTTTCCTTCATAGCTTGTTCTCCATCTTATTTTTAAGTAGGGCGCCAATTTGTTTTCTGCACTTTTATTTCCATGACTGATAAACTCGCTTTCTCACGAATCTCTCGTCTCTCTGCAGCAGACATATGGTGAGCAATCTCTTTGGAATATACTATCGTAATAAAATAACAATATCGAATCGCAATACATATTGTATGGGCATCTAAGTATCGTGATATTTTTTACATTTTTTGACAGTATGAAGCTTGGTGGGAGAAAGGGGACTCACTCAAGTAGCAGAGCAAAACTATAAACACGGATGTTACACATGGTGGCCTGGCGGATTACATTTAACAAACCAAACATTGAAATACCATTACAGAAGGCAAGTACAACCCCAAACCGGTCCGTCAATCAATACCCCCCCCCCCCCTTTAAGATTTAGATGCACTATTGTAAAGTGACTGTTCCACTGGATGCCATAAGGTGAATGCACCAATTTGTAAGTCGCTCTGGATAAGAGCGTCTGCTAAATGACTTAAATGTAAATGTAAATACCGAAATATTAAGAAACGGTATACCGCCCAGCCCTACGTGTGTATACAGCCCAGCCCTACAAAAATACTGTATAATTACCTTGACGACAGGTCTCTGGTGAGGAAGGAGGCTTTCTGAGCCATTGCCTTGATCTGCTCCAGGTCATCTTCCTCCATCATGTCCATTGGCAGGGACTCCACAAACTCCTCCTCCTCTTCATCCTCTGTAACAGAAACCAGACAAGGACATGTAATTAACGCCACCAAACAGGACTCAAAAAAGCAATAGACGATAATAACTTTATATAGGTTACGTAATTATGTTGATGCCATAGTGTGTAACAGTGCACAAATTGGAAACCAAACTATACTGATTACTGATTACAGTACATGCATCGTTCAGCTTGAGTGCTAGATGTCAGGGCCTAGATGTTAAGCTATACTACTGTATGGGTGGGTCGTCATGCTGCACACACCTGGCCTCTTCTTGTAGCGCTCCAGGGGGAAGGGGGTCTTCAAGACAGCATCTTTGATAGCTGCCCGGAGCTTCTTCTGCTCCTTGCGGTGTTTCTTGTCGGTGCTCTCTTTCTTGAACTGCCGATTCTTTAGCTTGTTGTCAAGCTTCACATTGCTCGTCTTCAGTAGCCTGCGAAAGCTCGGCTTCCTCTTCTTACTCCTTGGCTGTTGGTGGGAAAAGGTCGTCAGTGCTTTGTATTCATAAGGACAACATGGGTGATGATTTGGGGTTGAATAGTTACTAGCTAGTACAGCTAGACTTGACTGACTATGGTATGAAATGAATGCATGTCAAGCAATGTGAATTCTTATATAAGCAAACAACACATGGCAGGTAGGTATAGCTTGGGTTCCTCTCTGGTGAAAATCACTGTCAAAACCTGCAAGCAGCGCACACAACTAGTTAGCTAATAGTTCGTGTAACGTTATTTCTATGTAGTTGAAGCAATGGTGACGGGCTGTTTACAATAGCCCAATTTCTCGAAAATATGTGGATAACATAGTGTCCACTAAAATAATGGTGAGTAACAGTAGTTGCAAAAACTGTTCAGCGTAAATTACAGCCATTCTGCTGACAAAATGAGTAAGTACATAGCTAGACATTTGCTAGCTAACAGCGTTACTATCAAGCTAGCTAGCTATAACACGATGTACTTACCGGAGCCATCGTAAAATACTTATTTTAAAGATGGAGCGCTTGTTTAAGTCGATATCAAATACGTTGTCTGAAGTGTATTGCAATAATAGTTAGCTATCAACTGTAAAATGTTCCCACACGTGTGTTTCTTTCCTTTTCCGGAAGTATTTTTTTTTTTCAAAGTAAAGATCATGGAAGTGTGTTCTCTTCACGGATGGAAAAAAACAAAATTCGAATAAAAATAAATGCCACCTAGTGGTCGGGAAGACCTGTTTGCTTGGGTGTGTTGTGGGTGCGTACACCGGGAGTCAGGAAACACTGACTGTCTGGGAATAAATAGACAATATTTCAAAAATGCAATTATCATATCTTAGATTTATTCACATAATTCATAACTTCTGGTCTGATACAGTATCACAGAGGTACTTTTTTAAAATTCATTTCAAATATATTTACAATTGTTCTAACATAGTAGTATGAAAACTGTACAATAGAGCATAGAAAAAAATGCAAAAGAAACAATATACAACTTTTTTATATCCAATATATAAGATATGAAAAATGTCCTGTAGAACCATGAACTACAGCATTGATTAAAAAATATGTTGCATCTCAACATATAAGTCAAATGTAAAGTAACAAAAGATGCGAGCAACATCACAAACAATGTTTTAAAAGTAAATTATGTTTCATGAATAGGTGCTTTGAACAAGGGTCTCATTACTCTTTCATTCACAACAATATTAGAGCTTCACTGTGGATTCATTCACACACAAAAGCAAAACAGAAACTTCATGTGCCACACGTTCTCTTTTGCACTTTTTATGGGTCTTTCGGAAACAAGTGCTTACTGTAATGAAAACCTATTACTGTTAGTTTAGTTGAGCAGAAACTGTTTGATGTCAAGCTTCAGAGACTTAAGAAATGCATGGGCTGTGTCATTTTGTTCCATGTTGTTATATTGGCTTGGTCCATTAAATCATATACTGTAAATCTATACTTGAGGTGCATTATCATTAAATATCTTATGTTAGTGAGATAAAATCCACAGGTGTAACGAAGGGCCTCACTCAATTAAGAAACTCCAGACTTTTGTGAAGGGACTAGATAGATGTAATGAATTGGGTCTAACTTCAGTATGTCATCATACAGTACCAGTCAAAAGTTTGGACACCTATTCATTCAAGGGTTTTTCTTTATTTTTACTATTATTTTAGAATAATAGTGAAGACATCAAAACTATGAAATAACATATATGGAATCTTGTAGTAACCAAAAAAGTGTTAAACAAATGTATTTTACATTTGAAATTCTTCAAAGTAGCCACCCTTTCCTTTGATGGCAGCTTTGCACACTCTTGGCATTCTCTCAACCAGCTTCATGCGGTAGTCACCTGGAATGCATTTCAATTAACAGGTGTGCCTTGATGAAAGAAATTCCACAAATGTACTTTTCTTCTGAATGTGTTTGAGCCAATCAGTTGTGTTTTGACAGGGGTGGGGGTGGTTTTCAGATGAAAGCCTTATTTGGTAAAAGACCAAGTCCATATTATGGCAAGAACAGCTCAAATAAACAAATAGAAACGACAATCCATCATTACTTTAAGACATGAAGGTCAGTCAATCTGGAAAATTACAAGAACTTTGAAAGTTTCTTCAAGTGCAGTCACAAAAACCATCAAGCGCTATGATGAAACTGGCTCTCACGAGGGCCACCACAGGAAAGGTAGACCCAGAGTTACCTCTGCTGCAGAGGATAAGTTCATTAGAGTTAACTGCACCTCAGATTGCAGCCTAAATAAATGCTTCAGAGTTCAAGTAACAGACACATCTCAACATCAACTGTTCAGAGGGGACTGTGTGAATCAGGCCTTCATGGTTGAATTGCTGCAAAGAAACCACTACTAAACAACACCAATAAGAAGAAGAGACTTGTTTGGGCCAAAAAACACAAGCAATGGACATTAGACCAGTGGAAATCTGTCCTTTGGTCTAATGAGTCCACATTTGAGATTTTTGGTCCCATCCGTCGTGTTTTTGTGAGACGCAGAGTCGATGAATGGATGATCTCCATGTGTAGTTCCGGCCGTTAAGCATGGAGGTGTGATGGTGCTTTTATGGTGACACTGTCAGTGATTTATTTAGAATTCATGGCACACTTAACCAGCATGGCTACCACAGAATTCTGCAGCGATACGCCATACCGTCTGGTTTGCGCTTAGTGTTACTATCATTTGTTTTTCAACAGGACAATGACACAACACACCTCCAGGCTGTGTAAGGGCTATTTGACCAAGAAGGAGAGTGATGGACTGCTGCATCAGATGACCTGGCCTCCACAATCCCCCGACCTCAACCCAATTGAGATGGTTTGGAATGAGTTGGACCGCAGAGTGAAGTAAAAGCAGCCAACAAGTGCTCAGCATGTGTAGGAACCCCTTCAAGACTGTTGGAAAAGCATTCCAGGTGAAGCTGGTTGAGAGAATGCCAAGAGTGCGCAAAGCTTTCGTCAAGACAAAGCGTGGCTACTTTGAATCTAAAATCTATTTGGACTTGTTTAACACTTTTTTGGTTACTACATGATTCCATATATGTTATGTCATAGTTTTGATGTCTTCACTATTATTCTAAATAATAGTAAAAAAGAAAAACCCTTGAATGAGTAGGTCTGTCTTTTGACTGGTACTGTATATTCATGATATACTACCATAAATACTATAAATTCAATCAAATTGCCAATGGTGTTCAAGGTATCCATCTTCAAGTATGAAATTCTTTGAGGTCCATTTACCATGATCAATCTAAGGTGATCAAAGCCTCTCAATTAAAGAGAGGAACATGATCATTCAAATGTTCCACTGCTGAATCATAAACTCTTTTGTGCTGGGTTGCAATTCCTGTCCATGTCCTTGTTGTCCTTTATCAACGCGTGAAATACCTGGAGAGGAGAGAGCAAATCTTAGCATAAAACTGCAACCGGTCATTCTTTTTAGGCAAACACAATAAATAAACACCTGTAGGTGGTGCTGGGTAGCATACATTTCCACAAAAAAAGCAGACTATCATACAGGTTCTTTCCAATTTATTTCTGTAACTGACATACACCGAGTATACAAAACATTAAGAACATCTGCTCTTATCGATGATATACAGTAGACTGATCCCTTATTGATGTCACTTGTTCAATCCACTCCAGTCAGTGTAAATGAAGGGGAGGAGACTGGTTAAATCATGATTTTTAAGCCTCGAGACAATTGAGACACGGATTGTGTATGTGTGCCATTCAGAGGGTGAAGGGGCAAGCCAAAATATTTAAGTGCCTCTGAACAAAGTATGCTAGTATGTGCCAGGCGCACTAGTTTGTGTCAAGAACTGCAACGCTGCTGGGGTTTTCCACGCTCAACAGTTTCCTGTGTGTGTCAAGAGTGGTCCACCACCCAAATGACATTCAGCTAACTTGACACAACTGTGGGAAGCATTGGAGTGAACATGGGCTAGCATTCCTGTGGAACGCTTTCGACACCTTGTAGAGTCCATGCCCCAATGAATTGAGGCTGTTCTGTGGGGCAAAAGGGAAGGTGTTCCTAATGTTTTGTGTACTCAATGTACATTCATTCACCTGTAGGTGGTGTAGTATATGAATTGTTGGACCCAACAAGTACAAATCTATGATAAAGATGTCTTCCATATAGCAGTGGCTGAGTTATGTGTAATTTCTAAACTGCTCCTGGCCACACATGTCCAGGGACTGGACATAACTACAGGCTATTTTTGAGGAATTCTGGGAGCATGACCCAGTTCACTCAAAAGGCTACAGAAATGGCTTCAACCCAACCACATAATAACATTATTGTATGTTTATTGTCACACCGCGCAAACATATCCATTATCTCAATTTCATGTCTTCTTCTGTTTCGAGGAACTGACCTGGGACCATTTTCTGTTTCCATTGAGCATGGGCGCGGCCGCAATGCAGGCGAACAGCCTATCTGAGCCTATATCCTCAGGGAGGCGTGTCAGAAACTGGGCGCTGCGGATGAAATCCAACTGTAGGAGCACGTCCTCATACAGACGCAGAATCCCCAGACCCGTCCGGAACAGGAACTCCTCGCCGTCACGACAGAACACGTCCCACACGCGACACGCCACGTCCAATGGCAACGACTTACTGTACAGAGTGAAGATCCTGTACACAGACACAGAAGCATGCATTCACAAATGAACGAATGCAAGCAAGTTCAACACACACACACACACACACACACACACACACACACACACACACACACACACACACACACACACACACACACACACACACACACACACACACACACACACACACACACACACACACACACACACACACACACACACACACACACAAGTGGCAGTTAGAATGGTGAATGCAGATTATTTAATCTAGAGTTTACAGTAGCTGTGCTCTTATAACTGTGAATACTGAGCTGATAGCATGACTGGAACTAAAAGTTGAAGGCCACACTAAAGAGAGCTGCTACATACTTTCAAATGTTCACAGAGATCCCATAGGTACTTACCAGTCTATGAGATAGAGATCTGGGGTGAGGTTGGAGCTCTGGAAGTGGTTAAATAGTCTTGGGAGGTTCTCTTCAAAGAACACCTCGAATGCAGCAAAGTATTTCAGCATCTAGAGAAGAAGAACGGTAGCGAGAGATTCAGTGACGACTAACTCAGTCCTGTTAAAGTCGTTTTAGAGAGAGGACAATTTTCCACAGTGGCCCCTGTGGAAGTGGGCCTCACCAGATCATGGTCCACTCTGAAAAAGGCCAGCTGACAGGGTTTGTTGAGCAGGTTAGCGAATGCGATGAAGGCATCAGCTTCCTCCAGGTTGAGGATTAACACTGCAGCTATGAAGGACATGCCCTGGACCTGAACGAGAACAGAGCCGCCATTTCACTTAACAACCCCCGCAGTATGGGAGAGAATAAGGACAAAGAGTGCTGTTTTGACGTGTTACTCACATATCCCACGTCAGGTCTGTAACAGGTGTAGGCCCCCAGCACACTGTGGAGGAGATCATGATATGGCCCACCCTGTGGTGGAAGACAATCAGAGGATGAGAAATGCCATGGAGCGCACACACTCACTCACTCACTCACTCACTCACTCACTCACTCACTCACTCACTCACTCACTCACTCACTCACTCACTCACTCACTCACACGGGGTAAGACATTTACTGTACCTTCTGGAAGATAAAAAGAGGGGGGAATGTGCGGGATATGTCCAGCTTGATCAGATCCAGACTGGACTCTCTGTCTGCCAGTGATGCCCCATCTCGGATCGAAACACGAACAAATTATGTTAAAAACATCATAAGAGAAAGGATAAAACGGAACCATTTCAGTTTGCTACAATAAACTGATCTCCAGCTTGTCTGACCTCTCTGTATCGTTGTTTGTGCATGATTGGCCGAGTAACTCAGCAATCAATGACCGATAGAGACACTGATGCAGTGCCAATATTTTGTAACCTAAAACGATGCCAAGAGGAGACAGGCTGCAAATTTCTCTGTTCAGCTCTATTAAATCCTGTTGGATCCATCTCCTAAGGCTCTCGTTGGCAAAAACACAGTCTTTCTAATGCGCTACAGATGTTAGCGCTTTGAATGTGTCACTATTGACTCTCAGTACTGGACCAATGGGCAGACAGTCTGACATGATGGTAGAAACAGGCGCTTTACAGATCACTAGAGGAAAAACAACAGAAAGCCTTTGCACCAAGCCTGCAAATGGCTGCTGAGTGAGGGGGATTTGTGCAGTAATGTGACGCCAATGTGGCGGCAGCACTGCTAAGTTTTAGTTCCACAATGTGTCAAGGACCTCAGATGTAAAAGCAACAAGAGGAAATAGCTTTGTCTCAAACAGGAAGAGAGGAGAATGGATGTGTGTGTGTTTGAGGCTGAGATTCACAGTCTTGTCCCCTGAGGGCTCCCCCACCCCACCCCCGCCTCAGACCAACCGTCAGCCTCTGTTTCTGAACCCGTCTCACTGAAACTCCTCCATCTCTCCTTTGCTCTGGAGAGGAATATTTCATACAGCTCTGTAGAAAAGGAAAGAAGATTACTCTCTCAATGAGTCAGGATGTCTACTTTGCATTTTTCTGTAAACCACAAAGGCACTTTCTGGCAGTGAAACATGGAGGCAATCCAGAAATTCCTTCCACTTACAACACAACAGACTGGTACATCTACTCCAGCTGAAAGTGGGGAAAGTGCATGTTTTGTTAGAAAACAAACAATACCCGCGCACTACATTTTTAGATGTACAACGTTGGCCATGTTAATACATTCCAATGTACTTTATGTGTATTGACACATAACTTGACTTTGTATGTATTTTTCTGAATGCAAATCTGATCCTATTCTGCCATTGGGAATACTGAATTATGCTGGGCGTTCTAGGAGTTATGACTATTGAAACACCATTACATACCTGGGGTGATGTTGAGCTCGTTGCCTATGGCCAGGCTCCAGACCTTTCCTCGGACGTTGGGGGGCAAGCCCTGCCACCAGAGCTCTCGCACCCGCCGAGTGTTACGCCTACAGGGGGACACAAACAGACTGGCATGGGCCTGCTGCACATGGGAGCCCTGACCTATGCCTACAAGCCTATTGACCGACTGGTTTACTGACCAAGTTACTGACTGGCTGATTGAGTCGACTGGTTCACTGACTGATTGGCTGTCTGGCTGGCTAATTAAATGACTGGCAGAAAAACTGACTGAGTTACTGACTGAATACTGTACCAGAGGAGGCTCCTCAGAGGGTGAAGGACCGTCCCCTCCTCATAGCTAAAACCAAATCATTGATTAAAACACTGTTTTGCAATGAAGGTCTACAGTAACATCACCAGCACTCTGTAGGGTAACGCCATGGTGAAGCCACAGGACAGTTAGCGTCTAACCTCCTCGGGGTACATTGACTTCAATACAAAACCTAGGATGCTCTTGATTTTCACCCCCTTCCATAGACTTACACAGTAATTATGACAACTTCCAGAGGACGCCCTCCAACCTATCAGGGCTTGCAGCATGAACTGACATGTTGTCCACCCAATCAAAGGATCAGAAAATTAATCTAGTACTGAAAGCATAAGCTACAGCTAGCTAGCACTGCAGTGCATACAATGTGGTGAGTAGTTGACTCAAAGAGAGACAAAGACAATAGTTCAACTGTTAACAAATTAATTTCTTCCAAAATTAAGGAGAAGCAAGAGAGAGATTTGGTAGTATTTTAGCTCATGAATGCAGCTAGCTAGCTAGTTTAGCCTACTCAAACACTCGGCTCAAACAGAGAGGGATGCTATGTCAGCTAGCTGGCTATGGCTATCCAACACTGGAACTCTTCCAAGTCAAGGTAAGCTTTTATTAAGTTATTGCCACCGGGGCACACCAGTGTAACTGCTAAACTGCTTTCTGACTGTACACTGTACTGCATGACTATGATGTGACAACAATGTAGGCTGTGTGTAGCGGTTAGCGGTCAATGGTCATGATTTGAAGGTTTGGCCTGGAAAGTTTTTTTTGCTTGGTCACAGACAGCTGATGTGTTGTGCACTGAAGTCCACAAGCGAAGGGGAAATGTGAGAGGAGGAGAGCGCGTAGATAGTTGGGAGAAGGAAGTATATATACAACGAGCAAAGTGATCATGCTGTTTTTATGTGGCTGCTATGAAAGTGAACTGTGTTTGCATGTGATCAGGGGTGTATTCATTTTGCCGATTCGGTTGAAAAATGTTTCTTAAGCGGAAGCAAACGGAATGAAACGGGGATAAAAATAACTGAATTTATCCAATAGAAACTATAATTTGCAACTATTTGGACTAATGATTACACCCTAGATCAGATAGATGCAGGCAATAATTTGCAAGGAGGTATTGAATGTGTCACTGTCTGTCATCTTGATTACTCAAAATTCTCTATCTGTGCACCTACGTTGTAAACTTTCATTCATAGGCTAGGTTGTAGCAACATCATGATGGGTAAAGGGAAAATTAGAGTATCATGTAGTAGCTGAAACCTATCGATGTTACATTGAGCTGGGTGAATGGAATATGAATGACAGTCATCCAATGTGGCTGTAATAGAAACAAGGCCATGCTCATAAAAAATGTATCATCATCCCTCATCTTAAACGGCACCGACCGCCACTGTACTGACTGGATACTCTCCATCGCTTCCCCATGCCAGTGGAGAGCTGTTTAGCAGGAAGTGACGAGCTAGCTAACTCACATGTTTTCCCAGTTGGGCAGGATGTCGTTGTTCCAGACCACCATGGCGTTGGCGATGCTGTCCTCCTGCTTAAACCTCTCCTTCATCTCTTTCCTCTTCCTCTGGGCCTCCTTCAATTCTGTGGGGAGGGGGGCACAAATCCTTTGGTTACACTTCATAATAACTTTGAATGAATATGCCATTAGAAATGCTTATAAATGTTAACAGATGCTTGTAAATGCATTTAAAAAAATATCTATTTTATTTTCCTTCTGCTTTACAATTGTTATCATGATGTAAAGTGGCAAAAGTATGTTCAAGTTCTGGCTTTAGCAACGGCTTCAACTGACAGAATGAGCGAAGTAACATCTGGAGGTCTATACAGTGGACAGGTCAAATGTGGCTGACCTCCATTGCACAGCCTTGAAAAGACAGTGAAATGGAAGGGGTGAGAGAAATGCATTAACAGTACCTCTCTTCTTGGCCTCGGCCACCATCTCGTCATACTCCTGGCGGTGACGCTGGGCCTCCTCCACAGACTTGGCAGGAAGGTTCCTGCCGAGAGAGCAGAGGAGACACGGTATCAGTGTCTGTCAGTGTCAATTTCACCGTAATCAGTGCATATCACATAACCGAGGACACAAAATGGTTACTTTTAGTCAAGTTCAACACATTGAGGATTAAAGAGAGACTTTGCCTTGCAGACAGTGTGTTTGTTATGGTTCAGGCAACACACTCAGATTTCATATATCTATTCTTAATGAGGGCCTGGGGTCTTGGATCAGAGAGAGCAGCTGAGGTGACCAAGGAGTCTCACAGACAGAGAAACTCAACACCACTTGTTTTTGGATGATGTGTGCTTCTCACTGTGTTCTTAATAGACACCACACCCTGACCTGAGCCTAGTTGAAAATAACGTAGTGTGTGTAATATAGATCCAGTGCCTTGCAAAAGAATTCACCCCCCCCCCCTTGGCATTTTTCCTATTTTTTTTGCATTACAACCTGTAATTTATATGGATTTTATTTGGATTTCATGTAATGGACATACACAAAATAGTCCAAAAGTGGTGTGTGCATATG
This sequence comes from Oncorhynchus gorbuscha, assembly GCF_021184085.1. Taxonomy (NCBI): domain Eukaryota; kingdom Metazoa; phylum Chordata; class Actinopteri; order Salmoniformes; family Salmonidae; genus Oncorhynchus; species Oncorhynchus gorbuscha. The sequence continues at coordinate 53,684,368 of NC_060179.1, forward strand.
TATTCACCCCCTTTGCCACGAAGCCCCTAAATAAGATCTGGAGCAACCAATTACCTTCAGAAGTCACATAATTAGTTAAATAAAGTCCACCTGTGTGCAAACTAAGTGTCATATGATCTGTCACACCACAACAAACCTGCCAAGAGAGGGACGCACACCAAAACTCATGGACCAGGCAAGTAGGGCATTAATCAGAGAGGCAACAACGAGACCAAAGATAACCCTGAAAGAGCTGCAAAGCTCCACAGTGGAAATGGGAGTATCTGTCCATAGGACCACTTTAAGCCGTACACTCCACAGAGCAGGGCTTTACAGAAGAGTAGCCCAGAAAAAAATAAGAAAACATGTTTGGTTTTCGCCACAAGGCATGTAGGAACCTCCCCAGACATATGGAAGAAGGTACTATGGTCAGATAAGACTAAATGTAGCTTTTTGGCCATCAAGGAAAACGCTGTCTGGCACAAACCCAACACCTCTCATCACCCTGAGAATACCATCCCCACAGTGAAGCATGGTGGTGGCTGTGGGGATGTTTTTCACCGGCAGGGACTGGGAACTAGTCAGAATTGAAGGAACGATGGTTGGCGCTAAATACAGGACAATTCTTGAGGAAAACCTGTTTCGGTCTTCCAGAGATTTGAGACTGGGATGGAGGTTCACCTTCCAGCAGGACAATGACCCTAAGCATACTGCTGAAGCAACACTCAAGTGGTTTAAGGGGAAACATTTACATGTCTTGGAATGGCCTAGTCAAAGCCCAGACCTCAATCCAATTGAGAATCTGTGGTATGACTTAAAGATTGCTGTATATCTTCGGAACTCATCCAACTTGAAGGAGCTGGAGAAGTTTTTCCTTGGCAAAAATCCCAGTGGCTAGATGTGCCAAGCTTATAGAGACATACCCCAAGAGACTTGCAGCTGTAATTGCTGCAAAAGGTGGCTCTACAAAGTATTGACTTTTGGGGGGTGAATAGTCATGCACGCTCAAGTTGTTTTTTTTGTCTTATTTCTTGTTTGTTTCACAATAAGAAAACATGGTGAAAAAAAAAAGTGGTAGGCATGTTGTGTAAAACAAATGATACAAACCCCCTAAAAATCATATTTTAATTCCAGGTTGTAAGGTAAAAAAATAGGAAAAATGCCAAGGGGGGTGAAAACTTTCACAAGCCACTGTAGGTCTAACCTTTCTCAAAACATTTGGCCTTTTCCCTCTGCAAGGACTGGAGGGCATAATAAACAAGAACAGAGGAACAGACAAAGAAATGGAAAGATGTGACTGAAATAAAGTGGAGAGAGAGTCAGAGGGAGAGATAGTGTGGACTTACGCAGGCCTGTCCTCCAGTATAAGAGCTGTGGTGGACAGTGGCTCAAACTCCAGGTTCTTCCTCCGGCCCAGTTGAGGCTGAGTAGGGGACGTCCCAGCTGACGTTCCCCCAGGCACAGCCTTGCCCACCCTGGCCTCAAACTCCTGCAGATACATCAAAAACCTGAATCCCTATAGGTACTAGAAAACACAGCCCAAATACAGGTCAACTAGCCTCTTGGGTTTACATTTGAAAGGGAGGAAAGATAGTGGCTTTAGCCGTGAGGGGTGACAGAATCAGCTGACAGGCTTGTGGAAATCACAAGGCCCATGCAGGCAGCAGCCTATGTGTCTGGGGAGGGAGAGAGAGAGAGGAATTAGAGAGAAAGAATGAGGGGACTAAATAGTGTGTGATGGTTGGGGGGGAGAAAATGGAGGAACTGTGGAGTGTGTGATGGTTGTTGATGACTGTGGAGAGCGATCTGGAGAGAGGTCGAGAGAGAGAGAGCATCCTTAGGGTGTTACAGTTTAAGTCAGAGGTTTACATACACTTAGGTTAGAGTCATTAAAACTAGTTTTTCAACCACTCCATACATTTCTTGTTACCAAACTACAGTTTTGACAAGTCGGTTAGGACATCTACTTTGTGCTTGACACAAGTCATTTTTCCATCAATTGTTTACAGATTATTTCACATAGAATTCACAGTATCACAATTCCAGTGGGTCAGAAGTTTACATACACTAGGTTGACTGTGCCTTTAAACAGCTTGGAAAATTCCAGAAAATGATGTCATAGCTTTAGAAGCTTCTGATAGGCTAATTGACATCATTTGAGTCAATTTGAGGTGAACTTGTGGATGTATTTCAAGGCCTACCTTCAAACTCAATGCCTCTTTGCTTGACATCCTGGGAAAATCAAAATAAATCAGCCAAGACCTCAGAAAGAAATTGCAGACCTCCACAAGTCTGGTTCATCCTTGGTACGTGGTACGTGGTTCATCCACGTACCACGTTCATCTGTACAAACAATAGCAAGCAAGTATAAACACCATGGGATGACGCAGAAATTATACCGCTCAGGAAGGAGATGCGGTCTGTCTCCTAGAAATTAAAGTACTGTGGTGCGAAAGGTGCAAATCAATCCCAGAACAACAGCAAAGGACCTTGTGAAGATACTGGAGGAAATAGGTACAAAAGTATCTATATCCACAGTAAAACGAGTCCTATATCGACATAACCTGAAAGGTTGCTCAGCAAGGAAAGAAACCAATGCTATAAAACCAGCATAAAAAAATCCAGACTACGGTTTGCAACTGCACATGGGGACAAAGATTGTGAAATAAAAATAGAACTGTTTGGCTTTAATGACCATCGTTATGTTTGGAGGAAAAAGGGGGACGCTTGCAAACCAAAGAACATCATCCCAACCGTGAAGCACGGGGTGGCAGCATCATGGTGTGGTGGTGCTTTGCTGCAGGAGGGACTTGTGCACTTCAGAAAATAGATGGCTTCATGAAGAAGGAAAATTATGTGGATATATTAAGGCAACATCTCAAGACATCAGTCAGGAAGTTAAATCTTGGTCGCAAATGGGTCTTTCATATGGACAATGACCCCAAGCATACTTCCAAAGTTGTGGAAAAATGGCTTTGGAGTGGCCATCACAAAGCCCTGACCTCAATCATATAGAAAATTTGTGGGTAAAACTGAAAAAGCGTGTGCAAGCAAGGAGGCCTACAAACCTGACTCAGTTACACCAGCTCTGTCAGGAGGAATGGGCCAAAATTCACCCAACTTTTTGTGGGAAGCTTGTGGAAGGCTACCTGAAACATTTGACCCAAGTTAAACAATTTCATTTAATTCTTAAAATAAATTGGTGATCCTAACTGACCTAAGACAGGGCATTCTCCTAGGATTAAATGTCAGGAATTGTGAAAAATTGAGTTTAAATGTATTTGGCTAAGGTGTATGTAAACTTCCGACTTCAACTGTACATCATGAGTCATGTCTAAGGGGTCAATAAATGCCCCTGATATTCAATGTGTTTGTTTCGTGCAAGTTGGTGCATTGACTATTTAATAGACCAAGTGACTAGATGTATCACCTCAGCTCCACTACACAAAACAAGGCTTACATTTGACCTTTCACGATGCATGAAACGGCTACTGTATGGATGTCAATGGCTACATTGTCTTGTGTTGTGGCTCCTTCAAGACATTTATGGGTAGTAGTTACAAAGGGGGCTATCAGAAGAAAAGGCTGGTAAGGACTGGGGAGGGGAGTGCCGTCTCAGGAGAGTGAGATTTACCAAAACCAGTTAAGAATATCAGCCACCACAGTAAAAGTGGAGAAATAGGCACGGCTTTTTAACCATTTGATTGCTGCTGTCCTATAGTACTTAGAAAAGGTCAGAGTTGAACTGTGTTTAACCAACACCAATGCTTTTCTAGAGGCACACTATCATATATAATCACAAAGTGTATACCAGAAAAGCATATAGATCTCTGGGACCACTTGTAATGTCAAAGTGTATCTACAATCATCATGTAATCAACTGTGTTTATTAATAAATGTCAAGTCAAATATATCAATGTAAGGTAAACCAAAAATCTTAGCAATTCTTAGTCATTTTCCCGATTTCACTAATATCATCAAAATCAATCAATCATTGCATATTTTTGGGCTCATGCAGTAGTATTTACCTAATTAAGTAGAAGATTGTTGAAAAATAATGTTAAAAAGTAACATCTACATTCTTAAGACACAAGTTGAAAATGGTACAGTAGCTGCTTCCTGTCATGTCATTTTGAATTATAGCCGTGTAAAAACACTGGTTTTAAATGTCCAAATTCATAATCAATATGCTGAAATAAGTTGAGATACTGCATGTTGAAGACCAAGACATAAAAATGACTCCCTACACACTTGTCACGCTTGTGTTCAGATTCCTTGTATTTTGCTAAATTAGTAACTTAAAAACTGCTCATGCATCAACATTTGTCAAGCAGTCACGCCAGACAGAAATTGATTAGCTTGTTCTACTGTAATCAATAGCGTGCACAGAGGAATCAATCACATGGATATTGTATGTAAATCAATGGTACTGGGACAATTGTCTGCCGCTACCATTTTTCGCTCTTCTGAAAGACAAACGACAACGACCTTGGGTATACTACCAGTCAATAGATAAGAACCTGTCGTGGCCATTTATCAACTCATCACCCTGTGGGACAAAGTTCACGGTAGATGACCAATACGAAAAAGTAAATAACAATGGATAATTTCAACAAATAATTGCTCCACAAGGTAGTTCTACATAGTGATGGGTTGGTTCTCATTTGAGTGACAGCTTGACTGTCAAATCTGTGTATTTGTTTGTGGCCAGAGGCTTTTAGAAAGAGTGCGCCCTGATTTTCCCATTGCCATTTGAGTTTGAAAAGGACAACCACGTTCTTACATGCTGACCACAGCACTTGAGTCGCATGCGCGAGCGTCGCAAAATAAATGTCCACACATATGTTATTGAATTATCGCGCATGTCTATGTAGCCAGGCGCTAAAAATAGAACATGGTTCTATTTGTAAAGCACAACGTGCTGCAAGTCCTGCCTCTCCCATCTCCTCATTGGTTTTTAGGAGCATATACCTACGTGCCATCTCCTCATTGGTTTTTAGGAGCATATACCATCGTGGGTGATTGAAAGATGAACTGACGTCCACACTCCAGTTCAGTCAGTTGTGGTAATGCACCTTAAAGTTGGTTGCCAACCGCCATATAAAGTCCAAAGAAGAAGAAGCCTGAAGGAGGAGAGATTACTAGAAACAAACTCGGTTGACCGTTTTATCTGTGGATTAATTGTCAAAGTAGAGGACCTTGTGCATTTCAGGTAAAATAACAACCCAATGTTTATTTAGCAACAGCAAGCTCGCTAGCTAAATTGCTATACATCTTAAATGCTTTTCGACCTGTCCCCAAATTAATATAATTGGTTCAGAGTTTGTTTTGATATTTCAACCTGCGTGTCCTGATCGCGTCTGGTGTAAGTGGACAAAATCAACTTGCGCGCATGCAGTCTGGTCAGCATTGTTAGAAATGCGACAGACAAGCGCATATGATAAAATCAATGGTACCAAACCAAAGATATTAATTTATTTAAATCAATCGATTTAGTGTCATCTTGATGACTATAAATGTTTATATTAAGTTCACCAACCTGAGGTTAAAATGTGTAATTTCACTTGGTGGCTTGAGGTGAAAATGCGAGCTTGTGTAAGGTAGTAACACAAACTGCCCACATTAGGGAAATTTGCGTATTATTAAATAACTGAATATGGCAACTCAACATGTCAATTTCGGACGTTAGAATATGTTGCCTAGTCAAACAATTGCAACAATGACATCTATTTTTCACTCATTTAACCATTTATAGTTTTTTTTAAATGCCCTCAAACACAATTTAACTCGGAGCTCTAATATAGTTTCCATTGTGTCTGTGTAGCTTCCTGAACGTTCGCTGTCCATAATAAGGAATACAGGCAAATCGAATAGATCTATCACATTTGAGAACGTATGTAATGGAAAATGGATCACAACACTCTGGATTTCAACATTTTGAGCCACAGAGTCTATGAGCTGCTGGAGCTATGGCAAGAGTCTCAGAGACCTTGTGATTGTCGAAGATTACTTTGATACTGCATTAAATTATGATTATTTTTTCCCCCAGCATGCATTTCCCCCTACTCTGTTAGTACTAGGGTGGGCATGGACATGAGTTGTATGGTCAATGGAAATGGTTGCTTAGCAGCCCCATGCAGATAGGAGATTGAGAAGATGACTGAAAAGGAAACTCGAGAAAGTCCATACCCCTGCGCTTAAGAGATTTGGTGTGGACACAGACGCGAGACCATCTGGAGTACTCTCCTGATGAAAGAAGAACAACGTTTAAACTCAGTTCAAAAGTGTCTATCAAAGTGTCTATCAAAAAAAGAAGAAGAATAATGTCAAGTAATTCAGAGTAACCACTTTATTTGGATAGTTGAAATGTTACTGATGGTCTGTAGAGCATCTACAGATGGACTATCTATTAACCCTATCCCAAACCTTAACCCTTATCCTAGCCCTAAACTTAACCCTTATTCTAAACCTAACAAACCTTAACAGACAGTTTGTTGATCGTATGACCACCTGTAGAGCATCTACCGATGGACTATTCGGACTATCCAGATAAAGTGTGACCCTTCAGTACACATCCAATCCACATAAGCAACTTTGCCCTTTGGCACTGGTAAGGAAGATAGGCAACTTTATTGAAAAGGCCTCTGTTGGAGATGCAATTCAATCCCTACCCCCTGCAGGTAGAATAACTGCATGAAGGATCAACCAATCACCTGAGCTTCTATACGGCACATTTCTGGAACACATTGCAGATGGACCCTCTGACACCTAGATCCCTACTCTAACCTGTGTAGCTCACTCTAGATGAGGTCACTCTCTTTTAGTCATAATCTCAGTAGGACAGTGAGGCTTATAAACGCTCATCTCGTCTGCAGCTGTATGTACTAGAGTTGAGTGCACTACTAATCCAGTGAAGGGAAACATTTAACTGGCTTCAGTGTCTGTTTCTATCCAGGCATGAAATCATGCATTAGTGCCTTCAATGACTGTGGAGACGGACCTGTACCTGCATGGCAGAGTAGGGGAGGGAGACAGGGAGTGAGGAGAAGAGGGAGAGAGAGGAAGGAAGGACATAGCCAGGGGCTGAGGGCAGGAGATGGGCATAATTCAAGCTCAATCGAGGCTCAACACACCAGGCAAGAGGCATACACCTTGAATAAGACCTACTCTTTACTCAGGCAGCCAGCCAGGCAGCTAGCCAGCCCCAGGGACAGAGCCAGGCCCCAGGGCTTGCCAGGCTCCACCCTGGATGACCTGAACCCTACTCTCTCGTCAGTGTTGGGAAGGAGTAGGCCAAGTACAGGCCAACTAAAGCCTTTGTCACACCACTATATATAAGCTCTGATGCCATTATTACCAGGCACTCTATTATAGGATTCTCAGAAGAAATGATATCTGACGTTAAAGAATCTACTCGAGCTGTGAGCATGAGATGCTATCAGTGTGCTACCTGGTCAGACAAGTATAGGTGAGTTGTCAGAATAGGGCGCAGGGAATGATTGTTATGCTGTGTCATTGCGTGTTGCACAAGGCTGCAATTTTACTGTGTCTGTTTCAAGTGACAACTAGTGAATCGTGTGATACAAAACAAAAGGGCTGCAATGCAATGTATCATAGGTGAAGGAGTTGAACAGAAGGGGTGTAAATGACTTGGAGATTAAACAGTTGTATTCCTTTACTTTCTTTAAAGCATTAAGCCATGTTAACAAACTGAGGTTAGGTACGTAAAGCTGACATAATCCCTATTCATTAGGGTTAAGTCCTGACTAGCACGTGGGAAAAAATGATCTAGGCTAAATATTAAGCTCATGGCATCCACCTCGACTTTACTAGTACATTCCTAGATGACGCACTTGCTGGAGTCCCTCCAGGCGGGGTCAGAAAGCTTTCTCTCCCGTACACAATACTTTACAGGAAGTTAGGTCAGTTAATAGGTCTGTGAATAACTACTGTACCAGTGACATCGGGGCCAACATTCAAAAAGCTTCTCAGAGTAGGAGTGTGGATCTAGGATCAGTTTTGTCTTTCAAATAATAATGAATAAGATTATATGGACAGGGATGACCTGATCCTAGATCCGCACTCTAACTCTCATATGCTTTATGCATACGGGCCCAGGGCCTCCATGTCAATGAAATCCTTTTCATTATGATCTAAAAGACACAGCTGATCCTAGATCAGCACTCCTAATCTGACATGCTTTATTCATGAATATGGGCCTGGGACACCAACCTGCTGTATGGTCCTGGAGTCCTTGGGAGCGCTCTCTCTCGCGGGAACCTTCCCAAACAGCTTCCAACCAGGAACATCCTGAGACGGACCCTTCGGCTCTCTCTGCTTCTTGGGAAATAAACTCCTGACCAGACAGAAAAGCCAGGACAATGAGTGGGCAATTTTTAATGATGACACACTTATTTTATTCCCCCTGTCAGCTAAACGGTTTTGATGAGTCGACGTACTGAGAAATCAGGGTTATTAAATGTCTTTCTGAATCACTTCCTAGATCGGACAAAAGTTATACTGATATGGTCAGTTCAGTTGCCACTGAAGGAGTGATATGCAGCCACTCTTATTTAATCAATTGGATCAATTTCACCTGATCCTATGCGGGGCCATAAACCTAGGGGTTACCACTTCACATGAAGGTTTACAAAGGAGTTATAAAGTAGCTCATAAACTGTTTTATTATATTATATCAATCAAATGTATTTATAAAGCCCTTCTTACATCAGCTGATGTCACAATATTATTGCTACCAATCTTGGTCTAAGTATTTATTAGAGATGTATAAACTATCTTTGAACTAATAATGAAGTGTTTCTAATTCATTTGCACCTACTGTAAAGTGTAACAACCCAGAGGATGTCCGTGTGTGGGAACACCGTTACTACAGTATTCACTGCAGCTGGCTCCATTTCCACCAGGTCTCTGCCTGCTCTAAATGTTGAATGAGACAGAGGCCTAGTTCTAGTCGCTGGCTTTGTTTGTTATGTCTTGGTGTGCCGTTACAATACCAATACACAGTTTTGCAAGGCGAGGAAGATTAATGGCAGTGACTGCTGTTTTAAAGGGTTTAAATTGCATCAATAATATGGCTATACGGAGTATAAAAGGCTAACCTTGATGTAAAGCGAAGTAAGCACACGGTGACAAAGTTTGTACCTCTCGTTCCTTGCTGAAAATGCACTTGTCACCATGCAAATAATCTCAGCCAACAAATACAACAACTCATTTACCTGCCAAAATACTCAGCAATGCCGGGTCTTTTGGACTGTAAAGCCAGTTCTGAGGGGTCTGCCGAAACTACACTCAGGCCCTCTGGTATATCCCCTGGGGCAGACTGACGTCTGCTGGACTCAAAGGTGTTCCTGGAGCTCAGACTGACGTCCATGAATCGGCGGTCACTGTGGCCCTGGGCCCCCAGCTCCGCGAAGGTCTCCCCATCCTCATCCCCTGGACTGAGAATGGTGGAGTCATAGCTCACACTGTTGGGCACAGTCCTGGTCCTGAGCGCCTGAGGATGGGGTCTGGAAGAAAGATCATCTCCTTGGTGATCAGATGCTGAAGGTTCCTCTCCCCGAATGGTGTCTGGTTTAGCACTGACCCTACAGGGGTCTTTCGTTGGTGCTGTGCTTGATGGTAAACCCTGAGAGGTGAGATTGGATGTAGCACCACCAGATAGATCTCCTGCTACGTTAGCTTGTGTCCTAGGCTGGGCCCCGGCTCCGTCAGGTTCCACTCTGATATTGCAGGATTCGTGATGTCCCTCCCTTGCACTCATTGCAATTGAGGGTTTTTCACACTGTGTGTTAGAGAGACATGTTGCAGCTCCATCCAAAATAATTGTTACAACTGTCTCTGTGTGTAACTTGGCGCTGCTGTGTCCTATAAATAATCCACCATTTGCCATTTTGGCCTCCTTGTCAGGGGTCATACTCCAGTTAACCGGTCGCCTAATAACAGCATCACTGCTGAGGGTGCTCTGAATAACACTGTCTGTGTCCCAATTCGAGAGCCCCTCTGGAACAGTCCGGGAGGCAGCTGTGCAGCTTAGTTCAAGCTGTCCATTGCAGGAGTGTGTCAATGACTCTACAGTCTCAGCTGCTGTCACAAAGTTCAATGGTGGATGACAGGCATCTACTTCTTCTGCAGAGGATTCCTTGTTCTTCTCTGCCAGTGAAATCCTCTGGAGAGCATTCCCGTCCATTTCCTCTCGACTCACTGCAGCGACAGCAGAGGAGTTCCCTGCCTTGGCGCCTACCATTGTTGACACAGTAAACCCGTTTGTAGATGAGTCACAACCTGGCTCAGGAATAACACAATTGCTTACAGTGCCACCGGATGGACTGTCAGTAACTAAAACCGTGGAACGGCCAATATCCTCTCCTACTTCACCCGACTCCCTGCTGTCACTGCAACCCGTTGTGTCCCTGCTGACATGTTTAGAGATACGAGCTGCCGCTTCGGCGGTACCGCGAGACAGCGGCTGGGTGACATATGTGCTGCTGGTCCCCTTTTCGTTCGCACCAACACAGAAAGCCGGTGGAGAAGAGACATTATATGCCTTTTCCATGTCATTCACATTCCCTACACCACTGCTCCATAACAAAAACGCTGTGGTGGCTGGTTCAGCTTTGCTTGCTCTTTCCCCGTTTTTCCTTGTCTAGCTATTATGCCTATCATGATCTCAGAGAGCATCCCTCCTTACAGAATGACGCATAATCAAAATACGGTTGCTATTCCGAGCGACGGCGGCAGGAAAAGGGGGAATATCAGTCGCCTGGTCGTGTATAATTTTTGTTATTAGAAAAACCGGCAGCCGCCCCCATTTGGGCGGTGAGCAGGAGCCATTTTGAGATTCCAATGACGTAGAAGAGGAGAGCAAATCACCAGCCACGCAGACAGAAAATATGGGATGAGGGGACATCTGCTGTCCATACGGAGCTATAACACGCCTGGTTTATCCCGAGACTAGTTTTTTTAAAGCACAACGCGCAAGTATTCAGGCTTCGTTGGTTCAGCACAAGTATCCCGTCTTTTGTAAAGGAACACACAACAATGGAGGTAGGCTAAGACCTGGAAAGAGTTGATCACTCAATAGGCTACAGTTGAATTTGGTTCACTTCATATACACAGACCACCTGTAGAGCCCAGTTTAGTTTCAGCACCATGGACAGCGCCAATGAAATAAACCACTTGGGCAGTGGGCACTGATTCGTCTTATTTACCTGTAGATGTTTAGAGGCATCTAAATAAGAGGCTATGCCTAGGGACATCAAACGTTCACCCTGCTGCACAGAGGACAGACCCTATAGTCCTGGGCCTTAGCGTCAAAAATGTGACGTGGCGGATTCACACGTTAATTTACCGTGGCATGTGCTCATAGGACCTAGAATAAAAATAATGTATCTTTCATCTCAGTGTTTCATAATTTTCCAAGAGGCTGAATCTCACCGGAGAAAGCATCGGAGTGAGCAAAACAGCGCCCCTCTGTCTCTTTATGTGTATGCCATCTATCTGATGCTATATGGCCAAAAAAGAGTATGACATCGTTGCCGCCCCTAGTATTGAATGCAAGGGAATTTTTAAAAAAAACATTAAAAAATCAATAAATAAATAATAAATAAAAAAAACATATAAAATAATTGCTAATCAGACTTGAGCGAAACTGAGTGAGCTCAACTGTGAATGGGGCTGGAGCACCAAAAAAAAGTATAAAGGGGAGCCAGTTTGGATTTGGCTTCACTGCAAACACATCACATCAAGAGAAATAGGTAATTGACAGAAAACACTTGAATTGTTGCATCTACTTGTGTTGTTGTCCTCCAGTGGGTAGCTAGCTAGCTAAAATTGTCCCTTTCCTAAATTAGCCATGGTTTAACTTAATTCTCCTTACTGGCCAATGATTATAATGGCAATTCTGATCCAACCATAAATTCATACATTGTGCCCCTGGCCTGAGAGGATGGAAGTTCAGTATATAACTAGATGTAGAAGGCTAATGTTAACTAGCTAATGTTGCCCATGAAAGGAAGTTAGGCTAGCGAGCAAGCATTTTAGCCAGGTTGCCTAGGACAACAAAATGTAAAAGCGTGTACTGTATGACAGACTCATAGACAGTGAAAGAGAGGATGGCATTGGCATTTCTCTACAAGTAAGGTGAGTCAACATGTTATTTCTACTTGCACGTGCCAACATACACACACACACACACACACACACACACACACACACACACACACACACACACACACACACACACACACACACACACACACACACACACACACACACACACACACACACACACACACACACACACACACACACACACACACACACACACACACACACACACACACACACACACACACACACACACATATAAATCAGAACCATGGCAGGCCACATCATATTTAGCCTACGTTGATTGGTATAAATGGTTTCTGATATCTCTAAGTTGTCAATGTATTAGACTAAGCAGAAGTGATTTGATGATGTTGAAGTATTGAAGTTGAAATGGTACTAGAATAGTGGAGGCAGCTCCTGTTTTACGTGGTTCTAAATCAATAGTTGTTAAGTTGTCCAAAAATGTTGGAAACAATAACTTTCTTGACCATGGCTGTAGGTCATGTAACTGTTTGTTACATGCAATATGCTTTGTAGACTTCACCGGACAGATGTTGCTCTCCAGTTTTGTGATGAAACAAAGGAGTGGTTGAATTTATTCTGCCACTGTGTCTTCTTATTATCTCGGCCTTAGGCCTACATATCACAGTGGCAAGGCATATGCACTAACAGGTTATAGAGTGAACAAAGCAATTATCACAACACAGGTTGTAATATGGCTTTTTCTCTGGCTTGGCTTCCACAGTGATTTAACCCACGCGCTGCTACTGGCGCCACATTTGGTAGAGATGCTCTTTGGGATTTACAGTGCCTTCAGAAAGTATTCATATCCCTTGACTTATTCCACATTTTGTTGTGTTAGAGCCTGAATTAAAAATGTATTAAATATACTGTTTTTCTCACTCATCAGCACACAATACAACCATAATGACAAAGTGAAAACATGTTTTTAGACATTTTTGAAAATGTTTTGAAAATGAAATATCTCATTACATAAGTATTCACACCCCTGAGTCAATACATGTTAGAATCACCTTTGGCATGAATTACAGCTGTGAGTCTTTCTGGGTAAATCTCTAAGAGCTTTGCACACCTGAATTGTACAATATTTGCACATAATTCTTTAAGCTCTGTCAAGTTGGTTGTTGAGCATTGCTAGTGTGCTAACTTTACAAGGAATATCCACAAGCGTTTCAATGTTCATTTACTTTACATACAAACAGTGTAAAGCCATATACAAATGGTAGACAACAGGAGAGCGATATGCCCAACTCAACATGTGGTAGTGTCATGTTAATAATGTAACGACTCTGGAGGGTAAAGGTCACGGTCAACACCAATGTCCCTAATAACAATGCTCCCATGAATAGTAACAATACTATATTGCAGTTAAGTACACCACATATTCAGTAGGAATGATTTGTAGAGTAATCACAATATTATCGCTAGACAGCCATTTTAAATCAAAACTGTAACTAGGCCACTCAGGAAGATTCAATGTTGTCTTGGTAAGCAACTCCAGTGTATATTTGGCCTTGTGTTTTAGGATATTGACCTGCTGAAAGGAGGTGTATGTTGTGTATGGAGGTGTATGTTGTGTATGTTAAAAAGCAGACTGAACCAGGTTTTCCTCTAGGATTTTGCCTGTGCTTAGTTCTTGTCATGCAGGTGAAAGAGGACCCAAAAGCGACTTAACAGAAACAGAGTTTATTTAAGTCCAAAACGGAATAACAGAAATCCTCTAGACTTGTAGAGGGGAAACAACTGGAGAAGCGGCCACAGACTGCAGGTCGCTTCGGGTAGGCGCAGGCCGTAGTCGACAGAGACACCTGCTCACACGCAGCATCTGATGAAGGCAAAAAACACGACAGGACAGGGCGATACACAATCACGGCAAAAACACGACAGGACAGGGCGAAACGCAATCACAGCATGGTGAATACAATACAAGGAACCGACGGGACAGGAACGGAACACAAAGGAATAAATAGGGACTCTAATCAGGGGAAAGGATCGGGAACAGGTGTGGGAAGACTAAATGATGATTAGGGGAATAGGAACAGCTGGGAGCAGGAACGGAACGATAGAGAGAAGAGAGAGCGAGAGAGTGAGAGAGGGAGGGGGAGAGAGAGGGCTAGAAGGAGGGAAAGAACCAAATAAGACCAGCAGAGGGAAACGAATAGCATGGGAAGCACAGGGACAAGACAAGATAATAAATGACAAACATGACAGTTCTATTACGTTTTTATTTATCAACAACAACAAAAACTCCCTAGACTTTGACGATGACTAACATACCCATAACATGATGCAGCCACCTGACGCTTGGAAATATGAAGAGTGGTACTCAGTGATGTGTTGTGTTGGATTTGCTTCAAACATAACACTTTGTATTCAAGACATAAAGTTCCTTTGTTTGCTCCATTTTTTGCAGCTTTTCTTTAGTGACTTATTGCAAACAGGATACATGTTTTGGAATATTTTTATTCTGTACAGGCTTCCTTCTTTTCATTTAGGTTAGTATTGTGGGATTAACTGTTTTTGGATTTCCACACGTTGGCAGCTGACCAACATGCGGAGGTAACTATGCGATTGATTTCCGCACACTGGCAGCTGAGAGTGCCTGGAACCCGGAATCGCTGTTCGACACATTCCTGCATGGAGTATCGGAGGAGGTTAAGGACAAACTAAGGACAAGCCCCATCTATCTTCAGAGTTCGTACTGTGAGATGACCTAAACTGGGACATGCTTAACACCCCGACCGTCCTACAATCTAAGCTAGATGCCCCCAGTTTCACACAAATTATCAAGGAACCTACCAGGTACAACCCTAAATCCGTAAACATGGGCACCCTCTTAGATATCATCCTGACCAACATGCCCTCTAAATACACCTCTGCTGTTTTCATCCAGGATCTCAGCGATCACTGCCTCATTGCCTGCATGCATAATGGGTCCGCGGTCAGACGACCACCTCTCATCACTGTCAAACGCTCCCTAAAACACTTCAGGGAGCAGGCCTTTCTCATCGATCTGGCCCGGGTATCCTGGAAGGATATTGACCTCATCCCGTGAGTAGAGGATGCCTAGTTGCTCTTCAAAAGTGCTTTCCTCACCATCTTAAATAAGCATGCCCCGTTCAAAAAATGTAGAACTAAGAACAGATATAGCCCTTGGTTCACCCTAGACCCCAGACAACCCTTGACCAGCACAAAAACATCATGTGGCGTTCTGCATTAGCATTGAATAGCCCCTGCGATATGCAACTTTTCAGGGAAGTCAGGAACCAATATACTCAGTCAGATAGCTAAGGCTAGCTTTTCCAAACAGAAATTTGCTTCCTGTAGCACTAATTCCAAAACGTTTTGGGACACTGTGAAGTCCATGGAGAATAAGAGCACCTCCTCCCAGCTGCCCACTACACTGAGGATAGGAAACACTGTCACCACCGATAAATCTACGATAATCGATAATTTCAATAAGCATTTTTCTAAGGCTGGCCATGCTTTCCACCTGGCTACCCCTACCCCGGCCAACATCTCAGCCCCCCCCGCTTTTCCTTCACCCAAATCCAGACAGCTGATTTCTGAAAGAGGTGCAAAATCTGGATCCCTACAAATCAGCTGAGCTAGACAATCTGGACCCTCTCTTTCTAAAATTATCCACCGAAATTGTTGCAACCCCTATTACTAGCCTGTTCAACCTCTCTTTCGTATCATCTGAAATCTCCAAATATTGGAAAGCTGCTGTGATCATCCCCCTCTTCAAAGGGGGAGACAGTCTAGACCCAAACTGTTACAGACCTACATTGGGGCAAAAAAGTATTTAGTCAGCCACCAATTGTGCAAGTTCTCCCACTTAAAAAGATGAGAGAGGCCTGTAATTTTCATCCTAGGTACACTTCAACTATGACAGACAAAACAATGAGAAAAAAAATGGAATAAAATCCAGAAAATCACATTGTAGGATTTTTTATTAATTTATTTGCAAATTATGGTGGCCCAGATGTTTGTCCACCTCTGTCGCCTTACCTTCAAAGAGAGCCCGGTCGGCTCTTCTCAAGACCACCTCCAGGTATCACCGACAAGCGGACCGCCACCAGACCCCGGCTCCTCGGTATCGTCTCTGACAGAGTGGCTATCCACTCGAGACCTGCCCCTCGGGTGGAGTCCCGCAAACTTTCCCCCTGCTTTATAGGCCCTTTCCCCATCTTCAAGATTATTGTCCCCTCTGCTGTTCGTCTTCTGTTGCCCCGTACCCTCCGTATACATTCCACTTTTCATTTTTATAGGATTAAACCTATGTCTCACAGCCCTTTGTCTCCTGTTTCCAGGCCCACCCCTCTTCCCCATCTCATTGACGGCCAACCGGCATACAGGGTGAGGCGCCTCCTGAAGGTTCGACCATGGGGCAGGGGATTCCAGTACCTGGTTGACTGGGAGGGTAATGGCCCGGAGGAGAGGTGCTGGGTCCCCTCCAGGGACATCCTGGACCCAGGCCTCATCGCTGAGTTCCAACGCCGGCACCCCGGTCAACCAGGTGTGCGACCAGGTAGGACACCAGTTGGTGCCCCTAGAGGGGGGAGGTACTGTCACACCTTAATTCGTTCACCTGTCTTTGTGCATGTCTCCATCCCCTCCAGGTGTCACCCATCTTCCCCATTATCCCCAGTGTACTTATACCTGTGTTCTCTGTTTGACTGTTGCCAGTTTGTATTGTTTCGTCAAGCCTACCAGCATTTTGTCCTGTGCTCCTGTCTATCTATAGTTCCTGTTTTCAACCTTTCCCAGTTTCTGACCATTCTACCTGCCTTGACCCTGAGCCTGCCTGTCGTTTTGTACCTTGTTATACCACCCTGGACTGCCAAACTCTGCCTGTCCTAACCCTGAGCCTGCCTGTCATTCTGTACCTTTCGGAATCTGCTCTGGACTACTGACCTCTGCCTGCCCTTGACCTGGTGTTTGCCTGCCCCACTGTTTCTGTAATAAACATTTGTTACTTCGAAACTGTCTACATCTGGGTGTTCTCCTGAGCGTTGTCACTCTCTCTCTCTCAACTGCATTATGTTATTCTTCATTTTCTTTTTAGCAGGAATCGCCTAGCTTAAATGGAAAGATGGAGGGGGAACAAAGGGAAGGAGTACAGAAGTTATCCAGCCTGTTAACTAAGACATGTAAATAGCCTATGTTTTGCTGTCTATATCTCTATCTCTCTCCTTCTGTCTGCCTGACTGGCAGATTGCTGAGGGGCAACATACAGTGCATTCGGAAAGTATTCAGACTCCTTGACTTTTTCTACATTTTGTTATGTTACAGCCTTATTCTAAAATTGATGAGGATTTTTTTTATCCATCTATACACAATACCCCATACTGACAATGCGAAAACAGGTTTTAAAATGTCTGCACAAGATTCTCTGGTTTGATGAAACCAATATTGAACTCTTTGGCCTGAACGCAAGTGTCAGGTCTGTAGGAAACCTGCCACCATCCCTACGGTGATGCATGGTGGTGGCAGCATCATGCTGTGTGATGTGTCATGGTTTTCAGCAGCAGGGACTAGGAGATTAGTCAGGATCGAGGGAAAGATAAACGGTGCAAAGTACAAAAAGATCCTTGATGAAAACCGCTCTAGAGCTCTCAGGACCTCAGACGAGGGTGAAGGTTCACCTTCCAACAGGACAACGTCCCTAAGCACACAGACAAGACAACGCAGGAGTGGCTTTGGGACCAGTCTTTGAATGTCCTTGAGTGGCCCCGCCAGAGCCCGGACTTGAAGCCGATGAAACATCTCTGGAGAGACCTGAAAATAGCTGTGCAGCGACGCTCCCCATCCAAACTGACAGAGCTTGAGAGGATCTGCAAAGAAACTCCCTAAATACAGGTGTGCCAAGCTTGTAGCGTCATACCCAAGAAGACTCAAGGCTGTAATTGCTGCCAAAGGTGCTTCAACAAAGTACTGACTAAAGTCTCTGAATACTTATGTACAGTTGAAGTCTGAAGTTTACATAAACTTATGTTGGAGTCATTAAAACTTATTTTTCAACCACTCCATACATTTCTTGTTAACAAACTATAGTTTTGGCAAGTCAGTTAAGAAATCTACTTTGTGCATGACAAAAGTCATTTTTCCAACAATTGTTTACATACTGATTATTTCACTTATAATTCACTGTATGACAATTCCAGTGGGTCAGAAGTTTACATACACTAAGTTGGCTGTGCCTTTAAACAGCATGGAAAACTCCAGAAAATGACGTCATGGCTTTAGAAGCTTCTGATAATTGACACCATTTGACATAATTTGTGTCAATTGGAGGTGTACCTGTGGGTGTATTTCAAGGCCTACCTTCAAACTGAGTGGCTCTTTGCTTGACATCATGGGAAAATCAAAAGAAATCAGCCAAGACCTCAAGAAAAAATATTGTAGACCCCCACAAGTCTGGTTCATCCTTGGGAGCAATTTCCAAACGCCTGAAGGTACCACGTTCATCTGTACAAACAATAGTACGCAAGTATAAACACCATGGGACCACGCAGCCGTCAACCGCTCAGGAAGGAGACACGTTCTGTCTCCTAGAGATGAACATACTTTGGTGCGAAAAGTGCAAATCAATCCCAGAACAACAGCAAAGGACCTTGTGAAGATGCTTGAGGAAACAGGTACAAAAGTATCTGTATCCACAGTAAAACGAGTCCTATATTGACATAACCTGAAAGGCTGCTCAGCAAGGAAGAAACCATTGCTCCAAAACCACCATAGAAAAGCCGGACTACGGTTTGCAACTGCACATGGGGACAAAGATTGTACTTTTTGGAGAAATGTTCTCTGGAGTGATGAAACCAAAATAGAACTGTTTGGCCATAATGACCATCGATATGTTTGGAGGAGAAAGGGGGAGGTTTTCAAGCCGAAGAACACAATCCCAACCGTGAAGCACAGGGGTGGCAGCATCATGTTGCGGGGGTGCTTTGCTGCAGGAGAGACTGGTGCACTTCACTAAATAGATGGCATCAAAATGATGTGGATATATTGAAGCAACATCTCAAGACATCAGTCAGGAAGTTAAAGCTTGTTCGCAAATGGGTTTTACAAATGGACAAGACCCCAAATATACTTCCAAAGTTGGGACAAAATGGCTTAAGGACAACAAAGTCAAGGTTTTGGAGTGGCCATCACAAAGCCCTGACCTCAATCCTATAGAAAATGTGTGGGCAGAACTAAAAAGCGTGTGCAAGCAAGAAGGCCTACACACCTGACTCAGTTACACCAGCTCTGTCAGGAGGAATGGGCCAAAATTCACCCAACTTCTTGTGGGAAGCTTTTGGAAGGCTACCCGAAATGTTTGACCCAAGTTAAACAATTTACAGACAATGCTACCAAAGACTAATTGAGTATATGTAAACTTCTGACCCACTGAGAATGTGATGAAAGAAATAAAAGGTGTAATAAATCATTCTCTCTCCAATTATTCTGATATTTCACATTCTTAAAATAAAGTGGTGATCCTAGCTGACCTAAGACAGGGAATTTTTACTCTGATTAAATGTCAGGAATTGTGAAAAACTGAGTTTAAATGTAGTTGGCAAAGGTGTATGTAAACTTCCGACTTCAACTGTAAATGTGATATTTCAGTATAGTTTTTTTCATACATTTGCAGACATTTCTAAAAACCTGTTTTTGCTTTGTCATTAAGGGGTATTGTGTGTAGATTGATAAGGGGAAAAAAACAATTTAAGAAATTTTAGAATAAGGCTGTAACTTAACAAAGTGTGGAAAAGGTCAAGGGGTCTGAATACTTTCCGAATGCACTGCAGTCAATGTACTTGCTAGGCTAAGTCTAACTTAGTGAAGACCTTAGGTTATAGTTAATCATGATTCATCTTTACATTTCCTGAAACATGTCAATGACTTAATGCATGGCCTCTACCGCAATACTTGGCCACCAACTCTGTTTCCTGTCTTACATTAAGTGCCATGAAAAGCCAGACAACTCAGGAGGTTGATGTGTTGGAAAGTTCTAAAACAAGCCTCTGACTGCCGTGGTGGAGGAGGATGCAAAATATATATATGAGCAAGTAGCTCTTTTTTCGAAGACATCCCTAAGCTATAACTGCCACAAACTGTTTCAACTAGTACCGTGGAAAACTTTTTATGTCCACACGGTTTCTTCAAGAATGTCCTTCTAAAATCACAAATGGATGAAGTTGTACTGTTGATTCTCTTCACTGCAGATCTGACCCATCGCACCACTCTTATTCATCATGAATAAAATAAAACAATGGGCCTTTATATACTCTGTGTCCCTGTCTTTTTTTGCATGTCATTTCTGTGAGTGAATTATGAAACAATTACGTATGTATGTATGTATGTATGTATGTATGTATGTATGTATGTATGTATGTATGTATGTATGTATGTATGTATGTATGTATGTATGTATGTATGTATGTATGTATGTATGTATGTATGTATGTATGTATGTATGTATGTATGTATGTATGTATGTATGTATGTATGTATGTATGTATGTATGTATGTATGTATGTATGTATGTATGTATGTATGTATGTATGTATGTATGTATGTATGTATGTATTTAAAATAATGTATGTATGTATGTATTGTATGTAGATGTGCAAAAAACTGTGATGTAGATTTGTTTTTGCCATTGCTTGATTTATTTTAAATGTAAGTATATGTTGCAGATATCAACTTTAATTGGTTACTATGGAAACAAATAGAAATGTAATGAACCATGTTTTCAATATCCAACTTTATCCCCTGTAATACTTTTTAGAGTGAAAAGCTGTAGTCAGGTGGTCATTACCATGTAATGAGGTGTTAACTATGACCAGTACGTAATATAGCACATAATATAGTGTTCATAATTATGACCAGCTGGTCAGATAGAGGTCATAATTATGACCAACTGGTAGTTTTGTGGTCAGACAAATATGTCATATTCTGGTCAGTATTCATTTTTTAACCAGTTTGCGTCCAGAAGAATACGTCCTAAAGATATATCATACTGATGTCTTTTCAACCAGGGTATGGATTCATTACCATCTACATTGGTGGCCAATTTTTATTTCCGCTTCCTGGTTAAGTTTGCAATGAGCACCCCTATGTTTTCTTGTCATCTGAGGACTGTTTGTACCAAATATCATGCTTGTAAACAACACGTCACGTTTTTTTTTTAGCTAAAACTATGCTGACTACTAAGGATGCTCTAGTCTAGAACGCCTGGTTAAATATTGCTTAAGATAATTATGAAACTCTCTCCATGGTTAAAGTAGGAGGAAATAAATGTTATTGCTGTAAAAAAAATGTGTGTGTGCTACATTTAAAATCATAATTGTTTTAAATTATTACTTTGACATGTTGAATTATTTTATATTACATTAATTTCCCTGTGGTGGAGAAAGCGTGTTACTACATACATTACACAAGTTTGCATTTTCACAAAATTGAGTGGAATTACACATTCAGGGTCGTGATTCATTAAAGTTAAATAACAAAGCAAATGATTTGTTGCCCCATTTTGGTAGCCTCCCATAATCTCTGTCCTACATTCTAGAATTTAGATGACTGTCTTCAACACATTTTATTTTAACCAGTGATGTAAAAATTATTCTCAGATTCTGTGTGGCATTTGAATAGTGTTAGTTTAAACAGGGCATACACCCCAAATATTTGCCCCACATTCAATTGATTTCAACATCATATAGATAGTGATTAAAGCCCCAGTGCAGTCAAAAACGTGATTCTCCCTTGTGTTGTCTATAATACTGCAATAAATTGTGAAAATTATGATAATGCCCTTTTAGTGTAAGAACTGTTTGAAAAGACCACTTTTAATTTCAGCCTTTTTTGGCAACCTGGTCTCAGAGCATTTCGTATTATTCTGTACGTACAATAAATCCGAGACACCGCATTTAGTATGATATTTTGCATTTTGTATGGTTTGTATTCATTAGTGGATGTGCATCACCCATTTTGTATGATATGTTACGAATTACAATTGGTATTATATGTTATGAATGAGCAAAATGTACAATATGTTACAAATTTGCTAAATGTATGATATGTTACAAATTCTAGCTTTGTGGCTAACGTTAGCTAGCTCGCTAACATTAGCTAGGCAAGGTGTTAGGGTTAGGGGTTAAGGTTAGGGTTAATTTGAGGATTTAGAGTAAAGAGATAAGGTTAGGATTAGGATTAGGGGAAGGGTTAGCTAAAATGGTTATGGATAGGGTTAGGGGAAGGGTTAGCTAACAGGCTAAGTAGTTGCAAAAGTAGATAAAAAGGAGTAAGTAGTTGAAAAGTTGCTAAAAATGCTAAAGTTGTCCCAGATGAGATTCGAACTCACAACCTTTGTGTTGCTAGATGTTCGCGGCAGTAAATTAGTTAATAGATAAGAAAGAGAGTTCCAAACCTCTCTGCCAATAAGAGCTAGTTTTCAGATCACTCCCAGACAATCCTAGCAAAATTATTGCTTGATTAATTGCTCTTTGCTAAGAAGCAAATTTTGTTTCTTTTTGACCATTTTAATTTAAAACAATCACAGCAAGGTACTTAATTGTTAACAAGAAATAATTTGATATTGAGATAAAAACAGCTGATTGGACAAACAAAAAATGGCCTTACACTTATTGCGCTGGCAACCCACTTGAATCAAAACGCAACACTTCAAAAACAGGAGGTTGGTGGCACCTTAATTGGGGAGGATGGGCTCGTGGTAATGGCTGGATGTGGAATGTGGAATGGTATCAAATACATCAAACACATGGTTTCCTGTATCAAAATGCAAATTTACAAAATGTGGCTGACTGTCTTCGGCAGGTTGTCCTCTAACCAGTGATGTATATGGGGCGGCAGGTAGCCTAGTGGTTGGACCAGTAACCGGAAGGTTGATGGATCAAATACCCGAGCTGACAAGGTAAAATCCTATTGTTCTGCCCCTGAGCAAGGCAGTTAACCCACTGGGTGCCGAAGATGTGGATTTTGATGAAGGTAGCACTCACGCACCTCTGATTCAGAGGGATTGGGTTAAATGCGGAAGACACATTTCAGATTACATGTGTTTTTTTAGTTGTGGTAGTTTCAACAGCGCATACAACCTGATTTCAACCCTAATCGATATTAATGATTCATTGCCTCTTGTCACTAGTCACCAAAACGGGATCGTCTCATCTATTCCCTATTCACCCTCTAGACATGCCCTCTACTTCCAATTCACCACACCTTAACTCATTCTGCTAATCACCACCAGTTTGTAATATTTAGAAATATTTAGAACAAATTCATTGGAATATAACTGATTAAATACTGATTAAACACACACACACATTTCAAAACAAGAATTTGAGCATAGCTCATGAGCCCACCTCTGACACTGATCACACTGTATCCAGTTCCCACAGGTAACACAGAAGAGCTTGTTACAGAACAATCATTCTGCATCCCCTTCTTTTAGGGTGTTTGTAGTGGTTTTGGAACCCGAAGCAAACTTTCTCAGTGGCGCCACAGCTTTCTTCAGTATCACAGATTTCTCCCTTCGCTTTCTTCCTTCTCTTTTTGCCTTGTCCTCCAGGAACCTCTTGTGTGATTGAGTCTGTCAGGACTGTACTCAGCCTTAATATTCCTAGGCCTCGTCTCCTGTATCCTTGGTCTGGAGGACAACTCCAATATGACCTCTGCCGCTGTTTGTTGTTGTCAAACTGGTACTTTAACCAAGCTTAAGATAGTACACCCTAATCCTTTTATTTAACGTTCTAGGCTACTGACAGTGCTGTAATGTCCGGGGTGTAGTGGAGGAAGGAGTCAGACGCAGGAGACAGAGAGTTCAAATTAGGCACGTCTTTAATACACCGACCAGGTGAAAAAGCAGACACCACTCAACACAAATACCCCAAACCACAGGGGAACTAAACTGTATCCAAAAAACAGCTCACGTACATGAAACAGCTGTGACATACATGCGTGCACGACAAGTACACATAGAACAATCCCGCACAAAGAGCAGGTAGGCCGGCTGGCTGGCTAATAAAGCCCAACTAATAACCAAATTAACCACGGGTGTAACCAATAAGCAGACAAGGAGGGGGAGGAAAAAATCAGTGGCAGCTAGTAGGCCGGTGACGATGACCGCCGAGCACCACCCGAACGGGAAGGGGAGCCACCCTCAGTAGGAGTAGTGACAGTACCCCTGACACGCGGCTCCCACAGCGCGCCGACTCCGGCCTCGAGGTCGAGGCGATGGAAATCCCTCAACATCGACGGATCCAAAATGTCTCCCACCGGTACCCAGCACCTCTCCTCCGGACCGTACCCCTCCCAGTCCACGAGGTATTGCAGGCCCATCACCCGGCGTCTCGAGTCCAGAATGGCCCATATTGTGTATGCCGGAGACCCCTCGATGTCCAGAGGGGGAGGAGGGACCTCCAGCAACTCACCGTCCTGCAGGGGACCAGCTACCACGGCCTGAGGAGAGACACATGAAACGAGGGGTTAATACGATAATAGGAAGGGAGTTGTAATCGATAACACACCTCGTTTACTCTCCTCAGGACTTTGAAGGGCCCTACACACTGCGGCTCCAGCTTCCGGCAGGGCAAGCGGAGGGGTAGGTTTCGGGTCGGGGGCCTCACTGCAGTGGCGGTCAGCACTCCTCTTCTGCCGTCCACTGGCTTGTTGGAGGGATTCCTGGACGGCCCTCCAGGTCTCCTTGGAGCGCTGCACCCACTCCTCCACCGCAGGAGCCTCGGTCTGACTCGGATGCCATGGTGCCAGGACCGGCTGGTACCCCAACACACACTGAAATGGGGACACGTTAGTAGAGGAGTGGCGTAGTGAGTTCTGGGCCATCTCAGCCCAGGGGATATCTCGCCCACTCCCCTAGCCAGTCCTGGCAATACGACCGCAGAACCCTACCCACCTCCTGGTTCACTCTCTCCACCTGCCCATTAGTCTCGGGGTGATAACCGGAGGTGAGGCTCACCAAGACCCCCAAATGCTCCCTGAACACCCTCCATACACGGGACGTGAACTGTGATCCTCGATCAGATACAATGTCCTCTGGCACCCCGTAGTGCCGGAAGGCGTGGGTGAATAATGCCTCCGCATGCTGTGGGGCTTTAGGGAGACCGGGCAACGGGAGGAGACGGCAGGACTTAGAGAACCCATCCACAATCACCAAAACCGTAGTGTTCCCCTGAGACGGGGGGAGATCGGTCAGGAAATATACGGATAGGTGAGACCATGGCCGTTGTGGAACGGGGAGGGGTTGTAACTTCCATCTAGGAAGGTGCCTAGGAGCCTTACTCTGGGCGCACACCGAACAGGAAGAGACATAAACCCTAATGTCCCTAGCCAAGGTGGGCCACCAATACTTCTCCCGGAGGCCCCCCACTGTCCTTGCCACCCAGGGTGACCCGAGGAGGGTAGGATGTGAGCCCACTGAATCAGTTGGTCCCGGACACCAAGCGGCACGTACTTCCACCCAGTTGGACACTGAGGAGGCGCGGGCTCCGCCCGTAATGCCCGCTCGATGTCCGAGTCCACCTCCCATACCACTGGTGCCATCATCCTCGAGGCGGGAAGGATGGGAGTAGGCTCGGTGGACACATCCTCCGTGTCGTAAAGACAGGACAGTGCATCAGCCTTTATGTTCTGGGAGCCCGGTCTATATGACAAAGTAAGACGGAATCGGGTGAAGAACATGGCCCACCTTGCCTGACGTGGGTTCAGTCTCCTAGCTGCCCGAATATACTCCAAATTCTGGTGGTCGGTCCAGATGAGAAAGGGGTGCTCAGCCCCCTCAAGCCAGTGTCTCCACACCTTCAGAGCCCTGACCACCGCTAACAACTCCCGGTCCCTCACATCATAGTCATGCTCCGCTGGACTGAGCTTCCTCAAAAAGAAAGCGCTGGGGCGGAGCTTTGGTGGCATACCCAAGCACTGTGATAGCACGACACCCACCCCAGCCTATGGCGCGTCCACCTCCACTATGAATGCTAGAGAGGGGTCCGGGTGCACCAACATGGGTGCATCCGTGAACAGCGCCTTCAACCTGTTGAAAGCTCTGTCCGCCTCTGCTGACCACCGCAAACGCACCGGGCCCCCCTTCAGCAGTGAGGTAATGGGAGCCGCTACCTGGCCAAAACCCCGGGTAAACCTCTGGTAGTAGTTGGCAAAACCCCAAAACCGCTGCACCGCCTTTACCGTGGTCGGAGTCGGCCAATTACGCACAGCCTTAATGCGGTCACACTCCATCACCACCCCCAAGGTGGAAATGCGATAACCCAGGAAGGAGACGGCTCGTTTGGAGAACACACACTTCTCAGCCTTGATGTATCGGTCATGCTCCAGTAGTCTACCAAGCACCTTGCATACCAGAGACACATGCGTGGCGCGGGTGGCTGAGTAAAGCCCAACTAATAACCAAATTAACAACAGGTGTAACCAATAAACAGACAAGGAGGGGGAGGAAAAAATCAGTGGCAGCTAGTAGGCCGGTGACGACGACCGCCAAGTGCCACTCGAACGGGAAGGGGTGACACCCTCGGTAGGATTAGTGACAAGTGCAGATTGTTTCCAAGTTCATACAATAGCTAACTGATTGATTGATTTCTTTAGATTTTCTATGATCTATAGATGTTTCTCTTATGTCTGATTTCTGAATTTCTCTGTGGCATTGTGTTAGAGTGGCCTATTATTGTCCCCAGCACAAGGTGCACTTGTGTAATGATCATGCTGTTTAATCAGCTTCTTGATATGCCCACCTGTCAGGTGGATGGATTTTCTTGGCAAAGGAGAAATGCTCACTAACAGGGATGTAAACAAATTTGTGCCCCAAATTTGAGAGAAACACGATTTTTGTGCATATGGAACATTTCTGGAATCTTTTATTTCAGCTCATGAAACATGGGATCAACACTTTACATGTTGCATTTATATTTTTCTTCAGTATAAGTACCTTACTGTGATTGTTTTAAATTATAATGGTCAAAAAGAAAAACAAATATCTTCTTAGTTAGCAACGGGCAATTTCACTACAAGAATTTCGCTAGGACTGTCTGAGTATGGTGTGAGTGAGGGGAAAACTGAAAACTAGCTGTTTTTGGCAGAGAGGTTTGGAGCTCTCTTTCATATTGGTCTAATTTACCACCTGCTGATGTAACCAGGCAGGCCAAAGCGCCATCCTTGAAATTTCACAAAAAGGACATTATCCTCATTTGCACTGGGCCTTTAAGAGGAGGGGTCTTCATTCCCATCGTCAAGCATGAGTAGCTACTCAACCATTAAGAGAGATCCATTCACTATATAAAAAAGGAGCGATTGTGCAGGATGGGTTATGTGCAGTGCACCTATTCACGACAATGGACAATGTTTTACTGCGTCAGAGTAAGAAAATAACTGAGGTTCTTATAACTGGCCGACGTCCTGTTTTATTAAGGTAGTTAGTAGTAGTTAATAGGTAGTTATTAAGGTGCGTGAGTACGGAAATCCGCAAGTTGGGTCTCCAAAACGAAGTTGAATGCATAATGAATAAAGGGAGCACTGAACCCTGAGTGTGGAAGACGCTAAAGACGCTATATTTGATATGCGCACAAAAGAGGAGAAATTAGTCAATGGGGAAATCTGACAACGAAACCGCAGGTGCTGAAACGGACAGCTCCAAGCACAGCGTCCGTGCTCTCACCGGGTGCGTCCTGTTCATCCTGATCGTCTCCACGCTTTTTGGGAATACGCTTGTGTGCGCCGCTGTGATCAAATTTCGACACCTTAGATCTAAAGTGACTAACTTTTTTGTAATCTCCTTGGCGGTGTCGGATCTATTCGTGGCCATTCTTGTGATGCCGTGGAAGGCTATGTCTGACGTGGCCGGCTACTGGATCTTCGGCAGCTTCTGTGATACCTGGATAGCTTTTGACATCATGTGCTCCACCGCGTCTATTCTCAATCTTTGTATAATAAGTATGGACCGATACTGGGCAATTTCGAGCCCTTTTCGATATGAACGTAAAATGACTCAAAGGTTTGCTTTCGTTATGATCGGAGTGGCATGGACCCTCTCCATTCTTATCTCCTTCATTCCCGTCCAGCTCAATTGGCACAAGTCAGAGGAGGAAATGGAAACAGTGGACGACACAAATCAAATCAACCAAATAGAGGACTGCAACGCAAGCTTGAATAGCACGTATGCCATATCCTCCTCCTTGATAAGTTTTTACATTCCCGTCGTTATTATGGTTGGCACTTATACACGAATTTACCGGATTGCGCAAACCCAGATCCGGAGGATCTCATCCTTGGAGACAGCCGTGGAACACGCACAGAACAATCAGCAAGCAGCCGAGAAAACAAACTCATTAAAAACAACCTTTAAAAAAGAAACGAAAGTTTTGAAGACGCTCTCTATCATTATGGGAGTGTTTGTATTTTGCTGGCTGCCTTTTTTCGTGGTCAACTGCATAGTACCTTTTTGTGACATTAACAATCGTGGTGACCGCCTGTGCGTAAATAACACCACGTTTGACATGTTTGTGTGGTTTGGATGGGCAAACTCATCGTTAAACCCAGTCATATACGCTTTTAATGCTGATTTCAGAAAAGCATTCTCCACCATTCTGGGCTGCAAAAGATACTGTCCCAGTTCTGTAGAAGCTGTCCATTTAAGTAACGAGTTGATGTTTTACCGCCACGACACTACCAATGCCTCTGCGCATTGTGCGCAACGCCTGCCCATGGCCTCACACGGGGAAGATTTGGACCTACCATTTGACAAAGTCTCCGTTGTCTCTAATACCTCACGTAACCAAAGAAACATTATCCTGCCTGCAATACTGCAGCTTGAATGTGAAGCAGAAATATCATTAGATATGATGCCTTTCCCCTCAACTAGACCCAGTGAGTGTAATGTGATTCCAGGTCAAGTTGAGGATCTGTGAAACAAGTCTACATTTTGCTAACTTTGTGTCTTTTTTTATGTTTGATCTACAAAAGGGCAGTTATTATCCCTATATTCTGACATCCCGATGGTTTTATAGTGTGCAATATTCGGGCATATCAGTGTACATAAAAGCATTGGTACAAACCCCAAGTAATTGAGTTGAAGATGAAAAAGAAAAAGATTACACTGACCAATAAATGTCTCTTTCTTAATTGTAATTTTTACAACTCATAAGGAAATGTAATTGTGCTAATACAATACATTGTGTACTTTAATACCATTCCACTCAAAATAAATAAAAGATGCATCATGTGTGGGCGAATAAGTCTTTGATATGGTAAGATGCAGGAACCAAGTAGTATAATTACAGATAATTGGCTGTTTAATTGCAGTGGCAATTATGTGGTAGTTATCTTGTGAATGTAGCAGCAGGTTTAACTATGAAAGCGTACCCACTCCAGGAGAGGTAGAGAGTGAAGAGTACATGTTTGCAAAACATATAAGTGATATATAAAAGCAAACATACATTGGAGCCAAGGTAGACATTTATGGGCCAGTTTCCCGGACAACAGAGATTGTTTTATAGTCCAAGGCTAGGCTTAATCTGTGTCTGGGGGAGGACAATTTGGCCTGTACTCACAACCATCTCAGAGTAGGAAAATTGGACTAGAATCACTTCTGCCTTGTAAATCATAATGAATTAGAGGAGGTGGGATGTAATCCTAGATAAACACTCCTTCTCTGAAACACTTTGTGAATAAGAGCCCTGGGGCTTCATTTATAACGATTGTGTACATTTTAGACTAAATTTCTGCATGCGCTATTTCTGAAAAGGATGCACAAGCACACAAATATTGACATGTACAAACTTGGCTCCCGCCATACATGTATGTTTCTCTTTATAAATCAGACTTGGCGTAAAACGTGTGGAGGACCATCAAGGTTTTCTTTTCCAGTGACATTTCACCATTTCTGAAACACAAAAAGAATTGCAAATTGTTGTGGACCTGAGAACAGATATTTTGAATTCATTAATGTTTTGCATTTGCTTTCAGAAGAAAATAAAAACTACAGTAGGCCAATTTACACGCTTCGATGCAAAAACAAATCAACTGTCTGTTGACCTTTTAAATAGTTACTGTATGCCACATATGTCAGAGTCAAGGCCCGCGGGCCACATCCGGCCCGCGAGAAGGTTTTTTACGGCCCCTGGGATGATCTTGATTTATTATTAGAACCGGCCCGCAGACCGCAGCAAGCCGGCAGCCCGCAGATCTTTTACACGCACCAATACTACATTTCCCACAATGCAACGGTGACGCACCGAGCAGTAGGCTGCTTCATTTCAATATTTATTGGCACAGCAGTTGTCAGCATCACAGTAAAATTAACTTTCAGATACCCATCAAAAATGGCAAAACGGAAGGTGGACACTGAGAACCGGGGGTTTCAAACAAGGTGGGAGTCGGAGTATTTGTTCACGGAGGTAGCTGGAAAACCTGTGTGTCTTCTGTGTGGAGAAAGTGTGGCGGTACTGAAAGAGTATAATCTGAGACGACATTATGAAACGAAACACGCGGACAAAAACAAGAATATGGACATGGAACAAAGGCTACAAAAGGCAGAGGAATTAAAACGAGGCCTCAAATCTCGACAGGCTCTGTTCAAAAAGCCAAATCACAAGGCC
Source organism: Oncorhynchus gorbuscha (assembly GCF_021184085.1). Lineage (NCBI taxonomy): Eukaryota > Metazoa > Chordata > Actinopteri > Salmoniformes > Salmonidae > Oncorhynchus > Oncorhynchus gorbuscha. The sequence continues at coordinate 53,715,120 of NC_060179.1, forward strand.
AGGCTGCTGTCAAGGCCAGTTTTATTTTGGCAGAAGAGATCGCTAAATCAGCCGGCCATTTACGGGGGGATTTCATCAAAAACTGCATGATTAAAGTTTGTGACGAAGTTTGCCCAGAAAAAAGGCAACTCTTTTTAAATGTGAGTCTGAGCAGAAACACCATTGCCGAGAGAGTAGACCAGTTGTCCATCAATCTAAAAGAGCAGCTTGTGAAAAAGGGAAAAGATTTCATTGCATATTCCTTGGCTGTGGATGAGAGCACCGACATTTCTGACATTGCCCAGTTGTCAATTTTCATCCGCGGAGTGGACTCCAGCCTAAGCGTGACAGAGGAGTTTTTGGCTTTACGTCCTATGCATGGCACAACTACGGGGCATGATTTGTATGAAGAGGTGTCAAGATGTGTAAATGAGATGGAGCTGCCTTGGGAAAAACTCGTGGGTTTGACAACCGACGGAGCACCTGCGATGTGTGGACACAGGAGCGGACTGGTGGAGAAGATACGGGAAAAGATGCAAGAGGAAAACGCGACAGGTGAGCTGACAGCTTATCATTGTATCATACACCAGGAAGCGTTGTGCGGTAAAGCCTTGAAAATGGAGCATGTAATGAGCATCATCACGCGCACAGTTAACTTTATCAGAGCCAAAGGTTTGAATCACCGCCAGTTCAAGGCATTTCTGACGGAGTTAGAAACGGAGCATGGTGATTTGCCTTATCACACAGAGGTGCGATGGCTAAGCCAGGGAAAGGTGCTTCAAAGATGTTTCGAGCTTCGTGAGGAGATTTGTCTGTTCTTGGACAGCAAAGGGAAAGACACAACACAACTCCGAGACGAAATGTTTCTGTGTGAAATGGCTTTTCTGTGTGACATTACGAGTCATCTGAATGCAATGAACTTGCAGCTGCAGGGTCGGGATCGTGTCATCTCTGATATGTACAGTACAGTGAAGGCATTTAAAACCAAACTGACTCTGTGGGAGACGCAGATGCGGAAAGAAAATTTGAGCCACTTTCCCAGCTGCCAGACCATGAAAGAGAAGCTCTCTACCAGTGCATTCCCGAGCGCACAGTTGGCTGATAAAATAGGTATGCTTGCCGCTGACTTTCGACGCCGATTTGCTGACTTTGAAGCACAAAAAAGCAGGTTGGAACTGCTCGGTAACCCATTTGCTGTTGACGTGGAAAGCTCACCACCAAACCTCCAAATGGAGTTGATTGACCTCCAATGCAATGATGCACTGAGGGCAAAATATGCGGCAGTGGGTGCTGCGGAGTTCGCCCGTTTCCTCCCCGACACAATGCCCCAGCTGCGCATCCAGGCTGCTCAAACGTTGTCTATGTTTGGCAGCACATACCTGTGTGAACAACTGTTTTCTTTGATGAACTTGAACAAAACATCACACAGAAGTCGACTTACTGCTGAACACCTCCACTCAATTCTGAGGATTTCCTCAGCTCAGAGCCTTACCCCGAACATTGATGAACTTGTGGAAAAGATGGGACACCACCAAGTATCACCCTCAACCTCAAACAAGTGAACATTACTGTGCAATCACATATTTAGAGTTTTTACTCAGTTCAAGTTTAAAAGTTAAAGTTTAATATTTGTTTTCACTGCATGTTACTTCTCCTTAAACAAAGTGTTGTTTTTGATTAATAGATTTTTGCACTTTATTTTATTGTATTTCAATCCAATTATATTTTAAAAATATTTCAGTTGAGTGGATGATAGAAAATTGCTATTATTGTTTTTTTCTTTGAAGTAAATTTAGCCCACTTTTGCTAAAATAGAAAATATAGGCTACTGATGGTGCCTTGAATACCGGTTTCTTTCATTTAATGTTCATGTTATGGGGATTTTTATATAAAGGAAATTTGTCTTTTGTGTCTGTTGAAAATTAAAGATTACTGACAGAGCCATAAGAAAATATTGCTTTATTTATCTGATCATATTGGAATATATTTGTTAGGTTTTCAGTAGGTTCAATTAGGTTCACTAGACTATATGCGTCATTTAAAATTTTTTCAATGAACATTCGAACAGTCCGGCCCTCGGCTTGTAGCTAAATTTTTTATTTGGCCCTCCGTCCATTTGACTTTGACACCCCTGCTGTATGCTATGAACCATGCTCACTGGATACATAGAGCACAAACTTGAAATAATACTGAACAAAAATGTAAACGCAACATGCAACAATTTTTTTTTTTACTGAGTTCGAGTTCATAAAAGGAAATCAGTCAATTGAAATGAATTCATTAGGCCCTAATCTATGGATTTCACATGACTGGGAATACAGATATGAATCTGTTGGTCACAGATACCTTAATCGAAAGGTAGGGACTTGGATCAGAAAACCAGTCAGTATCTGGTGTGACCACCATTTGCCTCATGCAGCTCGACACATCTCCTAGAGTTGATCAGGCTGTTGATTGTAGCCTGTGGAATGTTGTCCCACTCCTCTTCAATGGCTGTGCGAAGTGCATGGATACTGGCGGGAACTGAAACATGTTGTCGTACATGTCAATCCAGAGAAATCCAAACATGCCCAATGGGTGACATATCTGTTGATTATGCAGGCCATGGAAGAACTGGGACATTTTCAGCTTCCAGGAATTGTGTACAGAATTGTGTACATGGGGCTGTGCGTTATCATGCTCAAATATGAGGTGATGGCAGCGGATGAATGGCATGGCAACGGGCCTCAGGATCTCGTCACAGTCATCGATAAAATACAATTGTGTTTGTTGTTCATAGCTTATGCCTAACCATACCATAACCCCACCACCACCATGGGGTACTCTGTTCACAACGTCGACATTGGCAAACCTCTCGCCCACACAACGCCGTATACGTTGTCTGCCATCTGCCTGGTACAGTTGAAAGCGGGATTGATTTGTGAAGAGCACACTTCTCCAGTGTGCCAGTGGCCATCGAAGATGAGCATTTGCCCACTGAAGTCGGTTACGACGCCGAACTGCAGTCAGGTCAAGACCCTGGTGAGGACGACGAGCACGCAGATGAGCTTCCCTCATCTGAGATGAGCTTCCCTCATCTGAGATGGTTTCTGACAGTTTGTGCAAAAAGTTCAGTTGTGCAAACCCACAGTTTCATCAGCTGTCCGGGTGGCTGGTCTCAGATGATCCCGCAGGTGAAGAAGCCGGATGTGTAGGTCCTGGGCTGGCATGGTTACACATGGTCTGCGGTCATGAGGAATGTTGAATGTACTGCCAAATTCTTTAAAATGACATTGGAGGCGGCTTATGGTAGAGAAATTAACATTTCATTTTCTGGCAACAGCTCTGGTGGACATTCCTGCAGTCAGCATGCCAATCGCAAGCTCCCTCAAACCTTGAGACATCTGTGGCATTGTGCTGTTGGACAAAACTGCACATTTTACAGTTGCCTTGTATCGTCGCCAGCGCAAGGTGCACCTGTGTAATGATCATGCTGTTCAATCAGCTTTTTGATATGCCAAACCTGTCAGGTGGATGGATTATCTTGGCAAAGGAGAAATGCTCCATAACAGGGATGTAAACAAATTTGTGCACCAAATTTGTGAGAAATAAGCTTTTTGTGTGTATGGAACATTTCTGGGATCTTTTATTTCAGCTCATGAAACATGGGACCAACACTTAACATGTTGCATTTAAATGTTTGTTCAGTGTAATTTGAGTGTCCCGGATTTACATGTGCTATGTTACATCTACTCTATGAGACTCTATGAGGCTGGAGAGTCAAGTCCATTTATATGTGAAAAAGAGCAACACCGTGTGGTGGTCTCTGGTAGAGGTGCTGGTTTAGATTTGTATTTGTATTTATTAAGGATTGCCATTAGCTGCTGCCTCAGGCCTCTACTCTACTACCACATATCTACAGTACAAAATCGATGTGTGCATGTGTGTAGAGTGCATGTGTAGCATGTGTATGCCTGTGTCTGTGCCTGTGTGTGTCTTCACATACCTCGCTGTTCCATAAGGTGTGTTTATCAGTTTTCTAAATCTGATTCCACTGCTTGCATGAGTTACTTGATGTTGAATAGAGTTCCATGTAGTCATGGCTCTATGTAGCTAATGGGGATCCTTAATAAATACAAATAATGTGTTCTGGACTTGGTTATTGTGAAGAGACCTCTGGTGGCATGTCTTGTGGTGTATGCATGGGTGTCCGAGCTGTGTCCCCATCTTAGCTACTGTTTTGACCATGACAGTTTACAATCCAGGGATACTCCAAGCAGTTTAGTCACCTCAACTTGATCAATTTCAATATTTAGTTGAGGTTTAGTGAGTGGTTTGCCCCAAATACAATGCTTTTAGTTTTTGAAATATTTAGGACTAACTTATTTCTTACCACCCATTCTGAAACTGACTGCAGCACTTTGTTAAGTGTTGGAGTAATTTCACTCACTGTAGTAGCTGACGTGTATAGTGTTGAGTCATCTGCATACATAGACACACTGGCTTTACTCAAAGCATGTCATTAGTAAAGATTGAGAAAAGTAAGGGGCCTAGACAGCTGCCCTGGGGAATTATGTTGGAGAGGCTTCCATTAAAGAACACCCTGTGTGTTGAATGTCCTTCCCTATAAGTGTGCTGAAAGTCTTTAGTCAATTTTTCCAGCAGCAGACTATGATCAATAATGTCAAAAGCCGCAATGAAGTCTAGCAAAACAGCTCTCACTATCTTTTACAGTAAAATAGCATTGTATCTGGTCAAACATTTTTTTCTCCAAAAGTTTACTAAGAGTTGGTAACAGGTTGATTGGTTGTCTATTTGAGACAGTAAAGCGGGCTTTACTATTCTTGGGTAGCAGAATGACTTTTGCTTCTATCCAGGTTTGAGATCACACAATTTCTTGTAGGCTTTGATTGAAGATATGGCAAATATGAGTGGCAATATCGTCCGCTATTATCCTCAGTAATTTTCCATCCAAGTTGTCGGACCCTGGTGGCTTGTCATTGTTGATAGACGGAACTCAATATTACAATGCTTGTCTTTCATAATTTGATCAGTGTAGTGTCGATGTTTGTTGCTGGCATGTCAAGTTTTCTAATCTTGCCAATGAAAAAAAAGTGTTATAGTATTTGGATATATCAGTGGCTTTTGTGATGAATGAGCCAACTGATTCAATGAATGATGGAGCTGAGTTTTCCTTTTTGGCCAACATTTCATTTAAGGTGCTCCAAAGAGTTTTTACTATCATTTAATCTTTGTTTCATAGAATAGTTTCTTTTTCTTTTTAGTCAGTTTAGTCACGATTTCGAAATTTGCAGTACGTTTTCCAATCGGTTGTGCAAACATACTTATTTTCTATTCCTCTGCCTCATCCCTCTCAACCATAAAATGTTCAATTCCTCATTAACCCATGGGGATTTAAGTTTTTACAGTAATTGTCACGCCCTGACCATAGAGAGCCCTTTGGGTTCTTTATGGTGCAATAGGTCAGAGCGTGACTAGGGAGTGTTCTAGTCTTGAATTTCTATGTTGGTGTGAGTATGATTCCCAATTGGAGGCAGCTGATGATCGTTGCCTCTAATTGGGGATCATACTTAGTGTGGTCCTTTTCCCACCTGCATTTGTGGGATATTGTTTTGTTTTGGTTTAGTGCTACGAACTGCACGTTTGTTTATTCTTTTTTTTTAAGGTTCAATTTGATAAATATATGGAACTCTACTCACACTGCGCCTTGATCCGCTCATTATGTATATGACGAACGTGACAGAATATCCCACCACTACAGGACCAAGCAGCGTACCATGGAGGTAAAGGAGAGCTGGACATGGGAGGAAATAATGGGTGGATGCGAGACATTTCCTTGGCCGAAGTCGCCAAGTAGTATAGGAGGACAGCAACAATGCCGGGGTCCACGGCCACAGAAACCCCAAGATTTCTTTTGGGGGGGGGGTCCACAAGGGGCTGTCGGTTGAGCCGAGGAGAGAGCCAGAGACCGTCGGGGAGTCGATGGAGCTGTTGTAGGAGGGAGATCGGAGAGAGATGTTGGTTAGGTGTATTCTGCACAACATTCACCCTGAAGAGCATGTAATCAGTCCGGTGCCACCTGTGCCGGCTCCACTCACCAGGCCTTAAGCGCGCCTCCCCAGCCTGGTACATCCTTTGCCGGCTCCCCGCTCTCGCCCTGAAGAGCGTGTCATCAGTCCGGTGCCACCTGTGCCGGCTCCACGCACCAGGCCTCCTGTGCGCCTCAACAGCCCGGTACGTCCTGTGCCGGCTCCCCGTACTCGTCCACCAGTGGTGTGTACAGGCCAGAGTCTCCAGCGACGGTTCACAGTCCAGAGCTTCCAGCGACGGTTCACAGTCCAGAGCTTCCAGTGACGGCTCAGTCCAGAGCCTCCAGCGACAGTCCACGGGCCGGAGTCTTCCTATGCGCCGGTGTCCAGTCCAGGCACGGCGTTCAGCCAGGCTTCAGGGTCAGATCAGCGGTCTGAGCGGGGGCTATGTCCCACACCGGAGCCGCCACAACGCTAGTTGCCCACCCTAACCCTCCCCATCCAGGTTCAGGTTTTGCGGTCAGAGCCCGCACCTTTGGGGGGGGGGGTTCTGTCACGCCCTGACCATAGAGAGACCTTGAGTTCTCTATGGTGCAATAGGTCAGAGCGTGACTAGGGGGTGTTCTAGTCTTGAATTTCTATGTTGGTGTGAGTATGGTTCCCAATTGGAGGCAGCTGATCCTTGCCTCTAATTGGGAATCATACTTAGTGTGGTCCTTTTCTCACCTGCGTTTGTGGGATATTGTTTTGTTTTGGTTTAGTGCTATGTGCCCTACGAACTGCACATTTGTTTATTCTTTGACTCTCCTCACGCTGCGCCTTGGTCCGCTCATTATGTACTATATACGACGAACGTGACAGTAATTTTCTTAATGGGTACATGCTTATTGGAAACTGGAATAAACCATTTCATAAGTGTCAAGTGCAGCTTCTGGTTGCTCCTCATTACACACCACAGGCTAGCAAATATTATTTACATCATCAACACAGGAATCACTACAAAACTTATTGTATGACCTCTTATACACCATATTATGCCCAGCCTATGGCTACTATATTGTGATCACTACATCCGATGGATTTACTAATGCATGTTGATGATTTCATTCCTGTTTGCTATTCGTAAATACCCTGGTAGGTTGACTGAAACAGGTTGTAGGCACTGGTTACAGTTTGAAGCTTTTTGCTGAATGGTCAGCTGGATGAAAGACAGTCAATATTTAGTTCACCCAGAAAATATAGCTCTCTGTTAATATCACATACATTGTCAAGCATTTCACACATATTATCCAGATATTGACTGTTAGCACATGGTGGTCTATAGCAGCTTCCCACCAGAATGGGCTTTAGGTGAGGCAGATGAACCTGTATCCATATTACTTCAACAGTATTTAACATGAGATCCTCTACATGAATGTGGCCCTGAATATACACCGCAACATCACCCCCATTGGTATTTCTGTCTTTTCTGTAGATGTTATAACCATGTATTGCCACCACTGTGTCATCAAAGGTATTATCTAAGTGCGTTTCAGAGAATATGAATTCTATCTCTTACTAGCAAGTTATTGATTTAATGGACCTTGTTTCTTCGGCTACAAATGTGGGCTATTTTTAGCCGATTTCTGCGATGCTTGATTGTTTTTATTGCATTACTGGGAGGCTTATCAGAAGTAAACATGACAATGTTATTTATATATAAGCTGAGCGTAAGCTGATAGTGCAGGGTGAGCTGAACACAGTGGACTTACTACTAGAGCACACTGCATCAGTGCTATGATTACTGTATACAAGGCACATGATTACTGTATACAATAGCTGTAGGATCAACAGCGGCATTCAGCGGAGTTAGAGGGACATACATTAGGTTACTTACATTGTGACTGCCAACACCACTGTGATAATGTAAACTCAGCAAAGAATGAAATGTCCTCTTACTGTCAACTGCGTTAATTTTCAGCAAACTTAACATGAGTAAATATTTGTGTGAACATAAGATTCAACAACTGAGACATAAACTGAACAAGTTCCACAGACATGTGGCTAACAGAAATGGAATAATGTGGGGGGGGTCAAAAAAAGTAACAGTCAGTATCTAGTGTGGCCACCAGCTGCATTAAGTACTGCAGTGCATCTAGATGTTTTAAAAGCATGCATCAGAGGCTTGTATGTAGCTTGTATGCATGGAGACCTGGAGATGCTAAACTCATTTCTGTTAATTAATGGTAAATTACCGTGATACCAGCAGTCTTTTGTATGACAATAGCCAGCTGACAAAACCAGCTGACATGACCTCCACAGCCATAGTGGGGAGTATCAAACATAGAGGAGGAAAAGTGTGGAGCATCACCCTTGGCCAATAATGTGCCAGTGTTTTCAACCCCAGTAGTGTATCCACAACAACAACAACAACCTCCACAACCTCTTTTACAACATTAACAATGTCTACACTGTATTTCTGGTCAATTGTATGTTATTTTAATGGACAGATAATGTACTTTTCTATAAAAACAAGGACATTTCTAAGTGACCCCAAACTTTTGAACGGTAGTGTATATACTGGTTGACCTCCACATTAGGAACGTACTGACTTCACTAGCTTCTGTGTTATGAGAAGATGGGCGTGTCACTTTCGCCCCGGCTCTCCACTGCCTGGCTAAAAGGTGAGCCACCTTCTTGTCAATGGTTATCCCAAGTTGAACTCAGAATTGATCAAAGTCGTCTCAATAATTCCTCTATTCCGCTTTGTAGTGTACATCTCAGTTCAGGTCTGACAAAAGGTTAAACTACATTAAACTGTAACAAGCCCGTCAAAACATCTTGAACTGAAGAGTGCCATTATCGGACACTCAACATCTCATGAAAGCAATGCTGCAGGAAAGCAGTAGCCTAGGTAGAGAGGAGGACTGTATGTATAATGTCCATACTAGCCTACTAAATAGTGTGCAAAAAAACCCAAAAGTTTATAGTAGGCTGTGACATTTCGAAAATAGTACTTCTAAAGCGTGATTGCGGTGACTCCTGCCATTCGTTCATTTTGGTACAGCGCGTCAATTTATCTGATTATCAGCGGTTGTCAAACTTGAGTCGTAAAAGACCAGTGAATTCTACTAGATCAAACGTCGAAATGAGTATGAAATTAAGTAGTTTAAGTATGTAGTATGCTCATATGGCTAATCGTACACTATCTTGGGAGACATCATACTGACAAGTGAAAAATGTGTAATTAACAATGATAGTTATTCCACTACCTACAAAAACAGACAACGCAAGGTTTGGTCCGTAAGTAAGTGTTTTTTACAGTAGACTACAAACAGTTTACAACCAAGGATTCACAAATAGCTCATTTATTTTGATGTGACTGTTTTGTGTGGAGATTATTCCCACCCAGATCTAGCCATGATGCATCCAATTAGCACTAAGCAAACACTGTTCAAACATGACGTACAACTCTAACGATAATCAGACAGGAATATCATGCAAAAGGAACAAAGTGCTGCGAGAACATCACGCAACCACAGCATATTAGTGTAAATTAACTTCACATTATTTCAAATGACAGACACGGTTCTCACAGCGCATCCAAACACTGACGGAGGGAAATTGACAAACTACATGTTTTGTTTTCTCTGCGTAGTCTCGTCGCCCTTGTGTGTTGTGTAAAACAAACAGCTTTCAAAGCAAAACAGACTTCGTGGAGGGGCAATTTATGACAATTTAGGAGTCCTCAAATTTGAAGACTTTGCTGCGGCCAACATTACTGAATGAAAGGACACTTATCCTAATCTTTTAGTCACTATGTAGACCAAACAATACACCTTCTAACAGGATAATGATCTGAAATTGTGTCCTGATTTACAATACTGGATAAATAAGTCATTAGGTAATAGGCACCAATGGAAGAAAACAGACTGAAACAGGGAGTGACCACCTAGGCTTGTCCAATAAACATTAATTTTCCATTCCACAACTTTTGAAACATTTTTGCTACGATGTGCCCTAATAAATATGACCCAGACATCCCCACAAGGCAGACTTTGAAAACACTGATTTTGACTGCTGGTTGATGGAATAGATATTCTATAGGTCATTCATTTACAATAACTTGGGCATAAAAATGTAAATAAATTAACACGCTAGTACAAATAAATAGATACACCATGTCTCCAGAAAATAACTACTATAACACAGACGTTTAAAAAAATTACAATTAGACATTAGCCAGTTGTAGTTGTCCTGCACAGCATTTGTTAGAATGGCTACAGATGGAAATGCTTCAAATGGAGGAAAAAATAAATACATCTGTTTGTGCATGCATTTAGTAAAGCTGTTGCTGCCCTGAACATAACAGAAACAGGCTGAGATGTTCTTCTGTACAATTAACTTGTTGTTCTTCCTTCCTCCGTTCCACTTCTATCCATCCACAGAGGCATCGGGCTTTAATATCTGATAGCTGATCAAATACTCTGGATAGGCCTAGAGTAAATGACACAGGTGTCAGATCAAGTCAATTTGAACAGCTTGGTTGTCCTAAGGGCATGCTACCATACAATTAACACATTAGATCCAAGAGGAGCGGTATTACAAATGTAATGTAAGGCTGATAACAAATAATGACAATCCTGTGACTTCAGTAGTTAGTGTCAAAATGAAAGTCACACACTAATGCAATATGCCAAAGGCACTAGTTAACGTACCTGCTCTCCTCTGTAGATGACATACTCTGCCAGTGACAGTCCGTTGACACTGGGCCTCCCTGTGACAGAGTGGTGTCCTGGAGGGGAGTGGGCCATTTTCATGGCACTGAACTGCAGGAAGGACTTGCCCAGGGTCACCCTGCAGAACAGCAGGTGCCTGAAGACCCATAGAACCCATCACAGACAATCAGACATCACGCCACATGTGATGCCAGGAAGGAACCTCCATTCAATCAATCCACTTGACACATTTGAGCCATTCTTTCTTAACGTTGTGAAACTCTCATTGGAGTGTTATTAGCGCCCAGCTATGGCTTGGTTCAGTTGTACTATGGTGACTACTAAGACCTCAGCTTTGATATGGTTTACTGTAGAGAAACATCAAAGGACTGGATGGCTGGTTTACCGTTGGCACACGTAGCAGGACCGGTCTTTGTGCAGAGGGCAGCCTGTACCGCCTCCTATCCCGTAGACGTACTGGTTACTCTTAGACGAGTTCTCAGCAAAGTAGATGCCTGCGCCGAACATGCCGCCTTTGTAAGCATGCCTCTCATCAAACCCCTTGTGGAGGATGGCGTTGACAAACGGCGAACCTGTTGGGTCAAGAGCGGCATGAATGCTGGACTGAGCACTTGTGAATAGAATTTCTGAGTGTCTAAAACACCTAAGCACGCAACAAAAAGATCAACCATGAACACAACATGACCCAAGTGGTTTCTGGAGTGTCACGGGTGATGGGTTCTCATTGGAATGTGGGCGGTGCTATTCTGTATATTATTCTCTTACCGTGAAACAACATCCGTTCATTGGAGTGATTGTGATTCTCCTCGGAGACCTCCTTCCTTCGATGGGTGTACCTCTCCCAAAGCTTCTTGTTGCACACTTTCTGGATCTGCAGATCAAGAGGGGAAAATAGTGAATTAACAATACCTTTCTCTCAAAGCAGGGATAATGGTTAATAAAGTTGTTATAACATCATCTGAATGTGCAGTTGAATAATGACTTCCATTAACTAGACTTCCATTAACTAGATTAAACGGGACGTGCTACCTGTCCCAGACCTGCTGTTTTCAACTCTCGAGAGACAGCAGGAGCGGTAGAGATACTCCTAATGATCGGCTATGAAAAGCCAACTGACATTTACTCCTGAGGTGCTGACTTGCTGCTCCCTCGACAACTACTGTGATTATTATTATTTGACCACGCTGGTCATCTATGAACATTTGAACATCTTGGCCATGTTCTGTTACAATCTCCACCCGGCACCACCAGAAGAGGACTGGTCATCTATGAACGTTTGAACATCTTGGCCATGTTCTGTTACAATCTCCACCCGGCACAGTCAGAAGAGGACTGGCCACCCCTCATAGCCTGGTTCCTCTCTAGGTTTCTTCCTAGGATTTGGCCTTTCTAGGGAGTTTTTCCTAGCCACCGTGCTTCCACTGCATTGCTTGCTGATTGGGGTTTTAGGCTGGGTTTCTGTACACCTCTTTGAGATATCAGCTGATGTAAGAAGGGCTACATAAATACATTTGATTTGACAGAATAGAACAGAGCTTGCCTTCCTAATGTGGATAGAAACCAGCCAACTGTACCTTAACAATGTTGTATCTGTTGAAAACCCCTCCTGCAAGCCCTCCATCTCTGTGCCCTCTGATCGTACTCTGCAACTGTTCAAAAACAAGACTCAAAATTCGAGTCAACATTTTCTAATTTACAACAAGATATGATCAATACGATGTAAGAGTTTGATAGCGAGTCATCTTGTTGGTTGTACCTCCTCCTCCACCAACTGAAACTCCTTGTCGTCCGACGCCAGATCTATTAGTATGGTCCCACTGTTCGTCGTGTTCAACGCAAGGTACGGGTTCAAACCTGCATCACAGGAACGTGAACTTCTTTTTACCATTGCAGTAGTTCAAAACTTCACTCAGGATGTGAACTTCAATCGAAGCACACTGCCCTTTCATACATGAAGATCAAGTAAAAATCGAAATCTTTGATGGTTGCATTCACTAACAGCCCTTGAAAACACTTCGTTAAATGCTAAACACATTAACATGCATTTGAAGTGAACCTGTGTTATGGACAACAGCATGGGTCCTGTAGTGTGTAAACGTACTTTGAGGTCCGCTAGTGAGTCTCTCTACTCCTTTGATAATCTTGTGTCTGTGTCCGTAGGCATTGATACCGATCTCTTTCAGCTCCTTGTGTCCCATCTCTACCAGGACATCCAGTGTGATCTTCAAAAAGAGAAAACGGTGAACTTTAAAATAATGCCAGATCTCACCTTCAGCATCTTAAGTAATGCTTCATAGGCCTATTGTGGAACATCCGATGCTGAAGACATCCTTGAAGCTTTTTATATAAAAGAGGTTTATCTAAGTTATCAGACTTAAGCGAGCTGCGTTTTGGGGCTCAGCTTACCTGTTCTCTTTCAAAGATCTCTAGTAGGTGTTCCAGTCCAAAGTTGTTGAGGAACTGTCCGATACTCAGATCCACACCTGGACCCTCCTTCTTGTCCGTGCCCACAGCCCCAGAGGGCCCCAGGAGAGCAGGTAGGTCAGGGAAGGCAGTGCAGGTGGAGGCAGTGGCCTGATTGTCCAGACTGTTGCTGGAGGCCAAGGTGGACAGGGGTGTGGAGCTGGCTGAGAGGCTGGGGGGGACCACCACCCCTACAGGGGCAGACATACGGATTACCTGGGGTTTATAGCAACCGGGCAGGGCTGAAGGTGGCATGGCCGCTGTCAACAAGGCACGAACATCGTCCACCTGTAGAAAGAAAAGATAGAAAGGAGAAAGAGGCATTGTCCCTAATTTACCAAGTCGTGGAGGAGAAATGAAGAATGACACAAAATATTGACGACTCAATCACAGTACAAACATGCAAAGGAACATGATTAGACTGCATTAGCGACCGTTGCCAACACATCAATAACCCATAGATAGTATGAATAAGGCTACATGCTCCTATGTGAGCAAACCCTTGACATGCATATAATACATTCAAGTCATTTAGCAATGTGTGATGAGAGAGAGAACTTTCCAGGCATTTCATTGCCAGAGACAGAGACAGGTCCTCTCTTCTATTTAGAAAGAGGTCATGTCACCCAGTAGTTGCTGGTGAAGGTCAGGCCATGTGAGAGTGTAGAAACAAGCATTGAGAGACATTGAATCTCCTCAACAACAGCGAAACTCTGGAAAGAATACCAAACAAGACTATGTAGGTGATGTTTAACATGCTGTTAACACGAATCACAAGCACAATATACGATGTCAGGGTGTTGTTGTGATTTGAGGGATTTCATGTATCCAAGAGCAGTAGACATGACAAACAGGTGAGTGTGGTGGCTGTGAGGATGACAGATTATGCTACCCCTTCCCACACAATCCCGTGTTGGGGAGAGGTTGTCAGCTCAGAGACAGGATAGCAAGTGTGTGTGGACGGATACCGTGACGAGGTCCAGCGGTGATTGGCCTTCCTGGTTGCGGAGGGCGGGGTCGGCCCCGTGAGCCAATAGCAGGGCACACAGCTGGGTCCTCCCTTTCTGCGCTGCCTCGTGCAGTGGAGTGAACGCCCACTTATCTGTGGCGTTCACGCATGCGTCGTACTTGATGAGCAAAGCAGCCACATCCACATGCTGCAAATGAGAACACATTGGACTCCACTTGGCTCTTGGTTCGTGTCTTGTAACTTTCTCTCGTTCTTTTGGTCAACTTGCATCTCAGACTCAGATATAGGACTTCGACTAGGCAAGACCTCTACTAGTTAATTCACCCTTTCTCTTCTAAAATCTAGGTTGAGGTGGTAACCCAACCAACACAGGTTTAAGAAACAAAGCAAACAAAAGGGTGAGAAACATCTATAGGGAGAGAAAGGGTTACGAATATTGGTTTAAAGAAAAATCACAAAACACTATATTAAACAAACAAGATGACACCATTTTCTTGTCTTTTTATTTACGGAAAACCAGGGGCACACTCCAACACTCAGGCATATTGTTTAGTGAGTCCGCCAGATCAGAGGCAGTAGGTGAATTGGACCATTTTCCTGTCACGCTAGCCATTCAAAATGTAACGAGTACTTTTGAGTGTCATGGGAAATCTATTAAAAGTACATTATTTTCTCCAGGAATGTAGTGAAGTAAAAGTAGCATTTGTCCAAAAATATCAATACTAAACCAAAGTACAGATACCCCCAAAAACGACTTATGTAGTACTTTAAAGCATTTACACCACTGCTTATTTGAGATGATCCAATCTGTGTGTGTAGTTAGAGCAAGCACCAGGCGGGTCGGGGAGGACTGTGGTGTGATGAGCTCCTCGTTTCTCAAGGGTCTGATCAAAGCAATCTACTGGCCTTTTGTTTCCAACAGTGTTTTGTGTCATAGAGACATGAGTGCTAATCATTTGGTCAACATACATACTTCACCCCTCATCACTGAAACCAATTCATGCTTAATTTTTTTTCTTAAATGAGCTTGTTGTAAAGGCCGCAGAAGATGCCAATTTGTATTCAAAGGTGTGCTTAATCTCTGAAACCAATTCCTGGTTACATTTTTAAAGAAGCCTTTGACAAGGATCTTGGTGAGTGTTTGGTGTGCCGAGTACGAGGCACTGACTCTTTCAACAACCACAGAAAAACCTAGGCACATCAATCAAGTCTCTAGACATCCGGTTTACTTTTGGTGTCTCTGAGAAAATCATACCGTACAGGTATGATAGGATGGTAGGAAGACTCAATGGACACCTTTAGAGTGTGATTGTGCTGTGAGTGTGTACAGTAGATTAGGGTAACTGGGACTCACCCCGTAGGAGGCAGCGTTGTGCAGGGGGATGAGCCCTCCCTTGTCCTGGGAGTTGACCTCTGCTCCATGCTGAAGCAGGTACTCTGCTACCTCCAGGTTGTTGTAGCCAGCTGACACAATAGACACATAATTAGTTTAATCAGAAACGGCAATGATCTGAAAATGCTATTCTCCTAAATCCGTAGTCCCGTCCTGATGGTCTGCCGGCTTTTCAGGCGTTAATGATAAGTTAGTTGAATCAATCAAATTCAGGGGAGAAGACCAGACTTGAAATGCAACATTTAAACTAATTGCCTTGAACAAAGCTCCCTAGTAACGGAACAAGCACCAGCTGCCAAACAGCCTCCATTCCCGTTGGCAATACTATGGCTACGGTCCAAACACTTAAAAGACACACCGTATCCCCTCAGCCCTCAAATTAAGTGGACACTTCTGATGACGTATCGTGATGTCTGACGAGTATACACTTGCAGGGTAAGGAGCGAGGGAGGAAGGAATTATTTTTTTAAATGGACCACCCTTGGCCGGAAATTTGTCACTCGTTCGTCCCGTGATGAATGTGTTTCCAGTCATCGGTAGCTTGTGGGTGCTGTATATGTGCTACAGTCAATTATGAGTGCATGTCTACTTATATTAAATATATCATTATTAATATACGCCTACTGTATGATAGCTAGCAAATTAATTTGCGAACTAACATTAGCCTGCTTAGCTGGAACTTCTGAATAAGGAAAATGTTTTATTTCTACAATTACCAAAAGATCCAAACAAAAACCATTTTACGAGACGTGTTTGTGCCGTCATGTGTATTAGAAGTGTCAGGATTTGGCCAGGGTTGTTCCGGTTTTTGGTCACTAGATGCCCCCATTGTGCCTTTTGACCTCTTGTTTTCCCTTGATCCCCATTATTATTTGCACCTGTGCCTCGTTTCCCCTGATTGTATTTAAACCCTTTGTTTTCCTCAGTTCTGTGCTCTGTGTTTGTATGTTAGCACCCAGCCCTAGTACTCTGTGTACTCTTGTTGATCCCGGTGGACTCTCTTGTGGAATTCTATTTTTTGTTCTTGTTTGTTTGTTTTTTGAGTATCTTTTGAGGCTTTTTGTGCTATACCTTCCACCTTGTGGATTTACCTTTTTGTCTTGGAGGATTACCTTTGTTCTTGTGGAATTCCTTTTGAGGTTGTAGAGTTACCTGTTTTCCTGAAGAACTTCACTTTTTACTTCATTAAATACACCATCTCAAGTACTGCTGTGTCTGCCTCATCTTCTGGGTTCTGCCGACTATTCGTGGCTCAGTTGGTTAAGTGACTGTTTCTCACTCCGGAGACCCGGGTTCGTAACCGGGTCCTGACAAGAAGCACAATTTCTAACTTATTTGCGTTCATTTTAACTTACCTAACTTACTTATATGTTGACTACTCCATTGATGTTGTTTTTAAGTTTTCACTGACTTTTCTTAGCAGATGTACAATCGCCGCAAATTGAATTATGAACAACAGCCCAACTTCCACGGCCCGATGAGGTCAACCTGGGACTCCAAGCCAAACTCTACCGAGTCCACCCCCCTGGATCCTTCATCTGCAGCCCTCGGCTTCACCCGGTCCATTCCCAAACCCCCACCCCCCGAATCCTCATTCTCACATCCATTACATTTCTCAATAAACATTCAAAACCCTTAAACTTGTGAATGTTGGGTTGGAACAACGGCTTGTACACAATGAAGCTCTCAATGACTAGGGTTCAAGATCACTGTCCTTACAGAAAGCTCCAGCGCGCTGACTGACCTGCCAGGTGCAGCAGTGTAGAGTGCCGTCCATGTGCGTCTCTACAGTTAACATTATTGGGGCTGCAGAGCTTCTCGACCCGGGCCAGACAGCCCTTCTTGGCTGCGTCCAGCAGGGCAGCGTCTCCTCTTAGCAGGTCCTGCATGTCAGTGTCCCCATCCTTCACCAGGTCCAGTGGAGTGCTCCCATCTCGGTTCTTCTTGGTCGGGTCTGCACCATGCTGGGAGGGGAGTGATAGGGGTGTGTGTTTAGATCATCTGTGCCAGAACCGGAAGGCTCTATAGTATGTGTTCTACTGCACAGGATTAGGATGTGTCTGGTCTCTCGAAATACAAACGCAAATTGTTTTCAGGGTAAGTGATGACTCTAAATCATTCAAATCCAAGTGGCACTGTAGATGGTCCAACACAGTTGAAAATAAACTAGCACTAATCTGTAAGAGGGAAACAAACTCCTTTACCTGCAGCAGCAGTTTGCAGATCTCGTATTTTCCTTTGGCGGCGGCCTCGTGCAGAGGGGTAAACTTCCACAGGTCAGCTATGTTGACCAGAGCCCCGTGGATGACCAGCAATTCAGCCACCTCATAGTGACCGTAGGAGCAGGCATTGTGTAGGGGGAACAGGCCACTGCAGGAGACAGAGCGAGAGAGAGAGACGGACACACATTACCCTTCTGAGCGACGAGTCTGACACAGGCCCATTGGAGAATAGGTAGAGCCTTGCGTTTTTCCTGACCAAATCACCTGACTGGGAAAAGCTCCTGGCTTAAGTCAGGACCTGTGCTCACCCTTTGTCTTTGGCATGGACGTCAGCCCCATGCAGTAGAAGGTACTCCACCACAGACACACGGTTATACCCCGCCGCAAAGTGGAGCGGGGTGGATTGACGGCCCTCTACATCCCTACAGTTCACATTCTGCATGGTACACAGCTTCTGCAAACATAAAAACAGCAGACATGTTACCACGAAGACTACTGTAACCATTTGAAATCAATCATTTGTAACATGAGTATTATGACAATAGGGCATTGGTTGGTCAGATTATGCCAAAATGTTTTGGAGATAGTTACTTCAACAATCTCCAAATCTCCAGACTTGGAGGCTTCTAGCAACTGCCAGTCCACATCAGAGTTTCCAATCAGAGTTCCCTCTGAAATACATACATAAGACATTTATTGACACTTGAAACGGGAGCAAATATTTCCACCCAGAATGATCATCCCAAACCAGGTTCCTGTCTGTTCGTGTAACATACTCCTAGCTGTTTCCAGCCTACCATGCAGTATCTCCTGCACCCTCTCATTGCCCATTTGGGATGGAGAGAAACCCCGTAGAGACATGACGAGGGGGTCGCAGCCTGATTTCAGCAGCAGACGGCAGGTCTGGAGGTGGCCACAGTGGGCCGCACGGTGCAGAGCTGTCTGGCCCAGGTTGTCCAGGGCATTGACCTATAGGGAGATAATAGTAATTCATTTATTTTATAGGGACAGACACAATCAAATATTGACACTTCGTATTATCAAGAATCACATGTATTGCACCGAGGGCTCTAAAGTGTGACCATTTTGGTTGCATATACTCCTAGATATTTCCTGTGTCGACCTGACATTTTATTTTGGGAGCACCAGTGAGACCAGGAGAAGAAGAAAAATTGCCCAGATAAAAACGGTTGTAAAGATATGCTTCCACTGTGCAGTTGTTTCTGAGTGCCTGACCAAAAAGTGACTTTTTAGGGCCTGTTCATAAACCATGTCGCGGGTCATTCCAAAACCACTCACAGGCATTTGTTTACACCTTGTTCAGTCATGTTACCTCATTAGCTAGCTAGCTAACAGCCAAGTATATTTAAACATTTGGAGGCACAGAGAGAAAGGACAAGGTATAGCTTCTTTAGAATATCAATGATCGTAGCATGAATGACTGAATGAATGATTGATCTCTTGCTTAATTTCAATCAATACCAAGATATATTCCTAGATATTATTTTGTGCTCCTAACTCTAAAGTTGCGAGCACTAAAGATGCATTTAGAGCCCTGATGCTCCATTACCACACACACACACACACACACACACACACACACACACACACACACACACACACACACACACACACACACACACACACACACACACACACACACACACACACACACACACACACACACACACACACTCTCGCGGAATCATCGGCCATTAAGCAAATACACATGTTGGCTTGACCTTTATACTGTTAATAACACTATGATAACACCTGAACTTACCTTTGCCTCGTGTTTCACCAACACCTCGATTATGTCGTTGTGTGACTTTTCAGAAGCCAGGTGCAAGGGAGTCAGGAAGCTTGGACCAATTACATCACAAACAAGTTAAAGTGGTTGTAATCTCTTATCAGAGCATTCCGACTCATTTATATCTGTCATATCAACAACGGTATGAGTAAAGTGACTGGTAATTGCTTGTGGGATAGGGGGTCAATGACTGACACACTTTGCACTACTCACTCTTTAGTCTTCTCATTCACGTTGGCCCCTTTCCTCAGCAGTAACTCGCACACTTGTTTTCTCTTGGGATAGGGAGATGTCGCTGCACAGTGCTGATAAAAACACATCTTAGATCTTAAAACACTGCTTAGACGTGAGAAGAATTCCAAAAACACAGTTAAAAATGGAAAAGACACCATTTGTTGTTTTGTCATGTATTGTTGTATTTCTTTGCATCATGGGACAGTATAAAAGTTGCAGTTCAGAAATGTAAAACAATATATGGGATACTAGCACTGCAATTCATTGACTGTATAATCTGCAGCAACACTATCTGCAGTACGTTGGCAACTCAGTAGTGAGGTGTCTTACCAGTGCGGTTTCATGCGTAAGGGGATGCTTGAAGGTCATGGTCTCCAGTGACATGTGCTTCTTTAGGCGGGGCAGGTCAGCTTCACGTGCTGCCTGGAGCAAGGCATGACCTCTGAACTCATCTGTCACAGACACAAGAGGTCAGAGTGGTTCAGCTATTGCATAGGGAGAACAGGACTCATTATAAAGGTGTTGCCCCTTGCCTAAAATAATTTGTTTCATTCAGTTTTATTAGAGTATTGTAGGCGACCTCCAAGCAAAAAAACAAGGTTCATAAAGAATAGGAACAATGAAAAAGAGGGATCAATATACACGGCTTACAGGCCAGGCGTTCTTTGAGTTGCGAAGTGGGAGACAGGTCAATGGCGCTCTGGTTGTGGCAGTTTAGGAAAGTGGGGTCGGCTCCGTAGCTGACGAGCAGGGAGCAGACGTCCACCCTATTCTTAGAGGCGGCTTCGTGCAGGGGGGTGAACTGCCACAGGTCCATGGCATTCACACAGGCGCCGTGCTGCATTACCAAGGGAGGAGCGATGGCGAGACAGGGGTCAAACAAGACTTGTACAATGACCATTTGACTGTTCAATGGGGCTCCGGGTTAAGAAATGTACATTTTATATACAGTGACACAAAAATACATAAGCTACATACAGGAAGAATGTGTTTCAGACAAACCTTTACTAAAATCTCAGTGACGTCGTAATGTCCATAGGAACAGGAGTTATGAAGGGGCACCAGATCACTGAAACGTCAGAGAGAGTCATCCATCAGAGAACTTGCTGGCAACAGTATTGGAAAGACACACGATGCCTTCCCTGCAGCATAACGATACTGATTCAACGAGGGTGACGAAAGGACAGAGACCAAGTCGTACCCTTTGTCTTTAGCATGGACGTCAGCCCCGTGCTTTAACAGCAGCTGCACTGTCTTCACACGGTTGTAGCCAGCAGCCAGATGCAGAGGGGAGGACTGGAAGATACACCACAAAGGACCATTTAAAATGGATTTGTTTGTTTGTCCAGACTGACACACTCTTTGTTAGTAACATGTTTTGGACACGACTATCTGTCTTTTTTACCTCATTTTAGTGCATTTGGAATTTTAGAGAGGCGATGAAAAATGTTGTCTGCTCATGAATAGTTTAGGAGAACACGTGACTTACCTTCCGACCGTCACTGGCATGACAGTTCACATTCAATGGTGTTAGCAGGGCCATCAGCTTGTCTTCATTCCCACTCCTATGAAAGCATCACATGTATTAGAACATGTAGAGCACAATAATGGTCACAGTTGATTGCAAGGCATCTGAATGGTGGCCATTTAAAAATCTGAGATATACTCCACCTTGCACTTTCTAGCAGGTCATCTTTTCTATATTCACCTGTGATTAGGAAAGTGTGGAAACATATTAGCCCACGTATTCCAAGAAAACTCGCATTCTTCACCGTTTTGATTTCATTCAACTGCGTGTTCTGTCACTCTTGGTTCCCAGAGGAACAGTTTCAGTCTGTTCCCATGCCCAAAATAGATGCAATCATGCAATTCGGTGCTTCTAAAGTGCTTGTGAGGAACATGTTCCTCCCACTCACCGGTCAGCACTGCTTTAGTGGACTCCTCAGCCAGGTCCAGCGCTGTCCTCCCATCTGTGTTACGAATCATTGGCTCGGCTCCGTGTTGCAGGAGCACTACAACACCAAATTCACCCATATCAGCATTTACAATATATCAACAAATAGCTTATGTTCTACAACAACAATATGGAGAGGGCACACCAAAGTTGCCATACTTGGCTTTTACAAAAGTGGTCCTGAAAGCATGTTACAAACGTATCTATGACGGATTGTTCTGGATACTCGAAGCCATAAGAGAACAGTCACTGTGCTTAAACAATGCATATTTCCCCCCAAGGGGACAGCCTCACAGGGAGGCCAGAATCCAACTGTACCTATGCAGACGTCGCTCTTCCCCTTTATGGCGGCCTCGTGGAGGGGTGTGTAACTCCAGTTGTCCCTGGAGTTGGCATCGGCCCCATGGTGCAGGAGCAGGTTGACCACCTCAGAATGGCCGAAGGAGCAGGCGTTGTGGAGTGATACGAGGCCTCCCTCATCCCGGGCATGCACGTTGGCTCCGTTTTGTAGTAGGTAGTCCACCACATCCCTGCGGCCAAATCCTGAATAAGAGAGACGGTATGGATTTATAGATGCACCTGATCCACAGAGAGGCATAAACATACCTACTTAGTGACTATGCATAAACATACCTACTTAGTTATTATGCTTTTTTCCCTTAATTTTCTTAATTAGAAAATGACTGTTACTGCTTATTAATAAATGCATTGATACATCAATAGCAGGTGTAATATAACATGAGATAATAAAATAGTAAATCCTCGAAATAAGTCCTTTATGAATCAACTTGATATTAGGGAATGTATTGTGGATGCACATTGTACAGCCTTTGTGTCTGAATTATTCTGTTACAATAAACTATTAACTGTACAGCGTGTCTTGTTACATTGTCTGCTATATTAGTTACTATATTTGTTACATTGGCAGTGTGGAACATTGTAGCGAGATGTTTCCTGCGCCTAGCAACATTGTGTCAACTGTTCTTACCAGCAGCGAAATGCAGCGGGGTGGATTTTCTGCCGGCGGTGTCTCTACTGTTTACATTCTCCGGTGTGACAAGCCTCCTCACGCGCTCCACATCTCCGTTTCTGCAGGCCTCGAAGATCTCCCTGTTCGGCTCGCCGGACCCGGGTGTATCTACTCCCGGGGAGACACCACCCAAGCCCATTACCCTTGAACACTGTCGGGTGGACATAATTGGTGTGGTATTTTCGTAAATGTAGAGCTTGGAATTTGTGTTTGCAGACCCCCAAAACCTTGCCACCGAGGCCATGAAAAAGGAAGAGTTTCTGCGAATTTATCGCATATCGTTACAAAACATGAAAATCGCGATGAATTCCGTGACATCGACAATAAATATGACTGTCAGAGTCAAATCCTTCCTGGCAACGAGAACATCAGTGCGCTGTCAAATAAGCATCCCATACCCAGTCCACATTAAAATCAGCCTGTAGGCTGCGGCTTGGAGCTTCTATCATGTTGCAGATACGTCATCTACCAAAATATCGATTAATACCGAACCCCATTATAATTGCACAAAGCAATTCATTAATTATGTAATATTGAAAGCCTCACAAAGAGTGGTTGTACGCCCCAAATAACAGGACTGCTATTCTGCTTGCAGCACTGACGATGACGTCACTTTCATATGGTAATGAGGAAACCTTCAAAATGAAATCCTGCATTTCAAAACATTGCAAGGTGGACAACTAATTCAAAATATATTATATTTTAATCAATGACGATTTTCTTTGTGTGCTCATAAACAAATGCAAGAAGGAATTTATGGAGAATTAAAAATCAAATCAAAAGTTGTTAACATTATTTTAAGACCATATTGAAAAATCTAATGTTCAGAGTGGTATGTTGACAATAGTAGGTTTAAATTGAAAAAAGTATTATTTGTGCCAATGTAAAAGTGGGGTTGGGAGTACTCAGTGGGGTCTGTAGAATATATTTTTGGTGTACTTTTATGGGGCACTAAATGATAAGGAGTGTTGCAGTTCTAATCACATTGGTAACCAGTTTATAATAGTAATAAGGCACCTCAGGGGTTTGTGGTATATGACCAATATACCATGGCTAAAGGCAGTATCCAGGCACTTCGCATTGCGTTGTGCGAAGAACAGCATTTAGCCGTGGTATTCTGGCCATTTACCGCACCCCCTCATGCATAATTGCCTAATTATACTATGGGATTTTTAAAATACTTGTTTCTGATTGGCTTGAAGGGCATTCTAGAGCGTACTTCCCTATAATGCACTGTATTTGCACGGCACAATTCAATGGATATAGTTCATTCTTACATGTTCTATGTTTGAGCTGCTTTTGAAAGCAAAAGTTGAATTGAAAACATTATTGGCATTGTTGAATTCGATTTTCATAAATGCCAAGCAAGGGCTGATGGTTTTGTTAGCTGTTTGTTTGGTTACCATGGCAACCACTGTAGCTATCTCGTAAACTTGCTATTACATTTTACATTACATTTAAGTCATTTAGCAGACGCTCTTATCCAGAGCGACTTACAAATTGGTGCATTCACCTTATGACATCCAGTGGAACAGCCACTTTACAATAGTGCATCTACATATTTTAAGGGGGGTGAGAAGGATTACTTTATCCTATCCTAGGTATTCCTTAAAGAGGTGGGGTTTCAGGTGTCTCCGGAAGGTGGTGATTGACTCCGCTGTCCTGGCGTCGTGAGGGAGTTTGTTCCACCATTGGGGAGCCAGAGCAGCGAACAGTTTTGACTGGGCTGAGCGGGAACTGTACTTCCTCAGTGGTAGGGAGGCGAGCAGGCCAGAGGTGGATGAACGCAGTGCCCTTATTTGGGTGTAGGGCCTGATCAGAGCCTGGAGGTACTGAGGTGCCGTTCCCCTCACAGCTCCGTAGGCAAGCACCATGGTCTTTAGCGGATGCGAGCTTCAACTGGAAGCCAGTGGAGAGAGCGGAGGAGCGGGGTGACGTGAGAGAACTTGGGAAGGTTGAACACCAGACGGGCTGCGGCGTTCTGGATGAGTTGTAGGGGTTTAATGGCACAGGCAGGGAGCCCAGCCAACAGCTAAGTTGCAGTAATCCAGACGGGAGATGACAAGTGCCTGGATTAGGACCTGTTCTTTCCTGTGTGAGGCAGGGTCGTACTCTGCGGATGTTGTAGAGCATGAACCTACAGGAACGGGCCACCGCCTTGATGTTAGTTGAGAACGACAGGGTGTTGTCCAGGATCACGCCAAGGTTCTTAGCGCTCTGGGAGGAGGACACAATGGAGTTGTCAACCGTGATGGCGAGATCATGGAACGGGCAGTCCTTCCCCGGGAGGAAGAGCAGCTCCGTCTTGCCGAAGTTCAGCTTGAGGTGGTGATCCGTCATCCACACTGATATGCCTGCCAGACATGCAGAGATGCGAAAGCCACCTGGTCATCAGAAGGGGGAAAGGAGAAGATTAATTGTGTGTCGTCTGCATAGCAATGATAGGAGAGACCATGTGAGGTTATGACAGAGCCAAGTGACTTGGTTTATAGCGAGAATAGGAGAGGGCCTAGAACAGAGCCCTGGGGGACACCAGTGGTGAGAGCGCATGGTGAGGAGACAGATTCGCGCCACGCCACCTGGTAGGAGCGACCTGTCAGGTAGGACGCAATCCAAGCGTGGGCCACGCCGGAGATGCCCAACTCGGAGAGGGTGGAGAGGAGTATCTGATGGTTCACAGTATCGAAGGCAGCCGATAGGTCAATTGGTAGAGCATGGCACTTGTAACGCCAGGGTAGTGGGTTCGATCCCCCGGGACCACCCATACGTAGAATGTATGCACACTTGACTGTAAGTCGCTTTGGATAAAAGCGTCTGCTAAATGGCATATATTATTATTATATTAAGGATGAGAGCAGAGGAGAGAGAGTTAGCTTTAGCGGTGCGGAGCGCCTCCGTGATACAGAGAAGAGCAGTCTCAGTTGAATGACTAGTCTTGAAACCTGACTGATTTGGATCAAGAAGGTCATTCTGAGAGAGATAGCGGGAGAGCTGACCAAGGACGGCACGTTCAAGAGTTTTGGAGAGAAAAGAAAGAAGGGATACTGGTCTGTAGTTGTTGACATCGACATGCTATAGCTAGCTACTTCAGTGGATGTTGAACACATTTCTACATAAGAGATAATCAACGAGGGGCTATGAGTTCTATGGGAAATAATGAACGAGTGGAAGGTGGGGGACGCCATTCTCGTGGAGTGTACTGTAACTGACCTTTCAAGGAGCTGCATTATTTTCCAGAGAACACTGAGTTGATTATATCATGGCAATAACTTAATAACACATTTGCCACTAAAAATATGTTAATATGCCGGTAGAAATGTGTACAATGGGTGGGTCTAATCTTGAATGCTAATTGTTTAAAATAAAATTCCAGCCGATGTCTATTCCACAAGTTACCACCGGCTAAATCTATGACATTAAAATACCCTATTTACTCTGTTACATCTGACTGCTATGGGGGAAAATTACAAACTTTGTTACGCACATGCGCTGTATTGGCCTTAACCGGTACATTTCCACTGTCTGTTTCTCTCAAGTAAGGAGAAAACAGTGTTTTTCCTCTTTTGTTTCTGAGTAACTTAGTCACATGGACAAAAGACAAAGGGCCATCTGAGAGTGTCCTGTTTTTGGTCCATACTGTTCTTCTCCTATCTTTCAAGGACACAGCTGTGTAAAGATATGAAGAGAACAGAGGCTGGCTTGAGCAGCAGCGACAATTCTATTAGCAGAAAGGAGTATCAAAACTGGCGTTATCACTTGTTTGTGCGCTATCTTCCCACCATGATCTCACACACCTGCTAATCTGCCAAGTAGACAAAGGTTATAAAAGCTGAGACCCAACTCTTGTTCTTTGGGCTCTTAACGCTGCACTTTGGAGTGGATTGTTAACTGCTCCAGATTTGCAAATCTGACAATAAAATGTTGCTGTTTTGAAGAATCTGCAGAATCTCTTCCTTTTGATTAGAATTCCTTTTGATTAAAACCTCCAGGTACTTAGTCAAACATGGATACTAAGTCATTCTTGCATATTATCATCCATTATAGGGGGAAAGGGGAGTTCCTGGAGAGACAGCAAGTTTCCAGTATAACCTTCTTTAGTAGCATTGAACATGATAGCCTTGATGGCCTTACAACAAGAAAGCAAAATGATAAAACACATTAAACAAGTACTTCCTTGCACAAGTACCCCCTTGACCAGCCAATAAGTAGTCAAGTGCCTCCCTGTTTTGCAGTGCTTTTACTTCTTCATTCAGAGCAACCAATGCTTCTCTAGTAGCATTTCCCATTTTTTTCAGAACCCTCAACCGAACCCTCAATTCTCTTTCAGTGTTTCCAAGTACTCTCATGGCTGGCACCACCAACCCCAACAGTACACATCCATCCCCAATGGATGTAAACTCCTTTTAGTAAAGGTAAACTCCTTTTAGTGTGATATACTTATTGTAGACAGAAATTGTATAACTCACATTTACTGGTGCTTGTAGTACAGAATCATGTACAACAAGAGGGCAGTTATTGCTACCATTAACCAACATAGTACAGTTACAAACATTTTCACACAAATGGTTACTTCCATTTCCTCTAATACACTAGGGGGCTACCAGTGATCCTACTATATGGATGGGTGAGTCACCGCAATTGTTTGTCTAGGATTTACAAGGCTGACAGTAACATTGGGGGGGGGGGGATTGGCCAATGACAGTATTGAAGACAGTTGAATAGTAAAGTTCACCCCCAAGGGAATCCCTATGTATTCCAGCTGGAGAGAGGAACAGACTCTCTCCCTCATCTTGACCTTTTACTTCTCTTTTCTGTTGGCTGACTTCTCCTTCTGGACCACTACTCTGGGTCTGCGGTGGGTCTGCGGTGGCAAAATCGTGAAAGCCCATTGGCTAATCAGGATTGACATACCTTGGGAACTAAAACGTTGTGGTGAATACCAATGCAATTTCGAAACCAATGCATGCAATTTTAATTATTAACTCCAGTTTATAACAAAAAATAAACTGGCAACCGTCCAGTCAAGGCTTAGCATGCTACGCAAAGTGGCTTGCAAAGTCACAGAACATCCTAACACAATAATCAGGTTACAACAGCTAGTAGCTATTAGTCACGCATTTGCAGAGACACAGAGGACACAAAAATGTCCACTACAACTCCCCAAATACAGTTTTGCCAAGCTTGTAGCGTCAAACCCAAGAAGACTCGAGTCTGTAATCGCTGCCAAATGTATTTCAACAAAGTACTGAGTAAAAGGTCTGAATACTTATATAAATGTGCTATTTCCATTTTTTTTTAAATTAATGTGCAAAAATGTCTAAAAACTTGTTTTTACTTTGTCGTTATGAGGTAACGTGTGTAGATTGATGAGGGGGGAAAAAACATTTTAGAATAAGACTGTAATTCTCAGGATTTGGCCAGGGTTGTTCCGGTTTTTGGTCACTAGATGCCCCCATTGTGCCTTTTGACCTTTTGTTTTCCCTTGATCCCCATTATTATTTGCACCTGTGCCTCGTTTCCCCTGATTGTATTTAAACCCTTTGTTTTCCTCTGTTCTTTGCTCTGTGTTTGTATGTTAGCACCCAGCCCTAGTACTCTGTGAACTCTTGGGGGGGGGGGATTGGCCAATGACAGTATTGAAGACAGTTGAATAGTAAAGTTCACCCCCAAGGGAATCCCTATGTATGGGAGACCATTACCTACTCCCACAGGACCCAACCCACATACCCAACACAATGTCTTATATGAGATGCCATTTGTCACCATTCCAGCTGGAGAGAGGAACAGACTCTCTCCCTTATCTTGACCTTTTACTTCTCTTTTCTGTTGGCTGACTTCTCCTTCTGGACCACTACTCTGGGTCTGCGGTGGTCCCTTTGGCTCAGGACTTTCATCTTCACCTGAACGGTCACCCACAGGAGGGCAACTAACTGTTCCAATCAACACATTGGTGCAGATCCAAACAGGCAGGCCACACAGCCTAAAGGATGGGACTCCCGCCATCCTCCTCAGGGGCAGGAATTTGTCTGCAGTGTGACACGTGAATCCAGGTGTCCCTCTCAGTTACCTTTACCGCAGTCGGGTGGTCAACAAAACCTGATATGATCCTCTCCAATGAGGATCCTTCCAGCTCTTCCTTCTGTAGCTTTTTACCCCCCCAAAAATCTCCAGGGCGCAGACAATGCTCAGTTCCTCCTGATTGGTTGGGCAGAGAAGCCTTCACCCGTGGGACGAGAGTCTTAAGAACGTCGTCAAGTGAGACACAGTATGCTACCATGTCTTCTTCCATTCCCTGCAACGTCAACCTGTTTTGAGGAAATGGCATGTGGGGGGGGGGGGGGGGGCTTAAAACAACAATAAACAAACACGCACAAAACCATGGGGGAAACAGGGGGTTAAATAAGGAACATATAATTATGGGAATGGAAACCAGGTGTGTACAATGAAGACAAAACAAATGGAAAATTAAAAGTGGATTGGTGGCGGCTAGAAAACTAGTGACGTCGACTGCTGAAAGCCGCCTGAACAAGGAGAGGGGCCAAATTCGGCAGAAGTCGTGACACCTTGATATTTTCCATGTTTAGCAATGCACTGTGCAACTTTGTAGCTCCCCCTCTGCTGCTTGATTTTTGGCTGCATGTTGATTTGTAAACACACTGATTTGCTATTGATACCGGGACACAGCCCTCTTGATTCCTTCAGCCTTGTCCGCCCCATGCTTGAAGTTTTTGTCATGTCTTGTTTCAGAATAATACCGTACACTTCATGTCCGACAAACAACAATTTTACAACAGAGAGTGCAAACAGACTGGTCCTTCAGTAAAACTAATCAATACTCCTTTGTCCAAGAGGCAATAAATTAGTGAATATCTGCCTTATTTTTCTTTGCTGATTCCATTTTGCACACTTAACTTTTTGTTGTTGTCTGCTGCTAGCCATGTAAAAACAAATCTCTCATCTTCAGTGCTGCCTTGGTTTTGAAGGGAGAGGTGGGTCGTCTTGTGCTGAACTAATAATATGAAACTCCTGCAAAATCGTGAAAGCCCATTGGCTAATCAGGATTGACATACCTTGGGAACTAAAACGTTGTGGTGAATACCAATGCAATTTCGAAACCAATGCATGCAATTTTAATTATTAACTCCAGTTTATAACAAAAAATAAACTGGCAACCGTCCAGTCAAGGCTTAGCATGCTACGCAAAGTGGCTTGCAAAGTCACAGAACATCCTAACACAATAATCAGGTTACAACAGCTAGTAGCTATTAGTCACGCATTTGCAGAGACACAGAGGACACAAAAATGTCCACTACAACTCCCCAAATACAGTTTTGCCAAGCTTGTAGCGTCAAACCCAAGAAGACTCGAGTCTGTAATCGCTGCCAAATGTATTTCAACAAAGTACTGAGTAAAAGGTCTGAATATTTATATAAATGTGCTATTTCCATTTTTTTTTATTAATGTGCAAAAATGTCTAAAAACTTGTTTTTACTTTGTCGTTATGAGGTAACGTGTGTAGATTGATGAGGGGGGAAAAACATTTTAGAATAAGACTGTAATTGTCAGGATTTGGCCAGGGTTGTTCCGGTTTTTGGTCCCTAGATGCCCCCATTGTGCCTTTTGACCTTTTGTTTTCCCTTGATCCCCATTATTATTTGCACCTGTGCCTCGTTTCCCCTGATTGTATTTAAACCCTTTGTTGTCCTCTGTTCTTTGCTCTGTGTTTGTATGTTAGCACCCAGCCCTAGTACTCTGTGTACTCTTGTTGATCCCGGTGGACTCTCTTGTGGAATTCTGTTTTTTTGTTCTTGTTTGTTTGTTTTTTGAGTATCTTTTGAGGCTTTTTGTGCTATACCTTCCACCTTGTGGATTTACCTTTTTTGTCTTGGAGGATTACCTTTGTTCTTGTGGAATTCCTTTTGAGGTTGTGGAGTTACCTGTTTTCCTGAAGAACTTCACTTTTTACTTCATTAAATACACCGTCTTAAGTACTGCTGTGTCTGCCTCATCTTCTGGATTCTGCCGACTATTCGTGGCTCAGTTGGTTAAGTGACTGTTTCTCACTCCGGGGACCCGGGTTCGTAACCAGGTCCTGACAGTAATGTAACAAAATGTGGATCCCCGGGACCACCCATACGTAGAATGTATGCACACATGACTGTAAGTCGCTTTGGATAAAAGCGTCTGCTAAATGGCATATATTATTATATTAAATAACACCATATATACACAACGTCACCGCATCAAAGGGACGATGGACAGGGCCATGTACAGTCAAATCTTGGGTGAGAACCTCCTTCCCTCAGCCAGGGCATTGAAAATGAGTCGTGGATGGGTATTCCAGCATGACAATGACCCAAAACACACGGCCAAGGCAACAATGGAGTGGCTCAAAGAAGGAGCACATTAAGGTCCTGGAGTAGCCTAGCCATTCTCCAGACCTTAATCCCATAGAAAGTCTGTGGAGGGAGCTGAAGGTTCGAGTTGCCAAACGTCAGCCTCAAAACCTTAATGACTTGGAGAAGATCTGCAATGAGGAGTGGGACAAAATCCCTCCTGAGATGTGTGCAAACCTGGTGTCAACTACAAGAAATGTCTGACCTCTGGGATTGCCAACAAGGGTTTTGCCACCAAGTACTAAGTCATGTTTTGCAGAGGGGTCAAATACTTATTTCCCTCATTAAAATGCAAATCAATTTATAACATTTTTGACATGCGTATTTCTGGATTTTTTTGTTGTTATTCTGTCTCTCACTGTTCAAATAAACCTACCATTAAAATTATAGACTGATAATTTCTTTGTTAGTGGGCAAACGTACAAAATCAGCAGGGAATCAAATACTATTTTCCCTCACTGTAGGTTCAACAGACCCTACTGAGTAATCCCAATCCCATGTTTACATCTGCACAAATAATAGTTTAAAAAAAATATAAACCAATATTTAATTCATGTGCAGTGTATTGCATTGCAGTGCATAGAGTGGGCAGAGTAAGGAGTCACCAGCACACTGTATTACACCCGTTGCCCAGCACAATAGAGAAATTTACGTTTTAGACTTTATTGAGTTATTCCAATTACACATATTGTATTTTATTAGAACTGTATTTCTTTACCCTACACAATAGCTTTCAACATTCCAGTATTGGTGTAAACTTTCGAAAAAAATGCTGGTATAAATAATGCAATATTAAAAAGTATGTCATATCAAAAAGTATGTCATATTTTAAAGGCAGTTGCAATGCTGTGGAAAAACAATTGTACAGAACGAGAGTTTAAAAATAATCGGTGTTTCCAAATTCTATCATGTCTTTGTAGGGGGACTCTTAATTGGAGAATAAAATAAATCAGCGATCGTGCTGCTAGCATAATGCTGCCAGGAGAACGGTTATTTTAAAAAACGAGGTATTTTCACCCATCACGTGATGAGATGCTTAAAATCCAGTCGTGCTGCTGTGCCTAGCATCGCCTCTGGTTGTGATTCCTTTTTGTAATGAAACCACTTCTGAAGCATTATGCACTGACTGGAAATCGATTTCTCTATGAAATAAAGGTCACACTTACTTAAAAATATATAATTTCATTATTATGAGGAAGAATATGATCATCTAATTGTCTCTCCACTGCAGTCTTCTCTTCTTAATTTGCCAGTGGATAGTGCTTATTGTCACATTTTTACAGCAGCAGACCTATATGCCTGTTATATTCATACCACCTATACAACCATACAGAAAATGCTCAAAAATGGTTTATACTTCAGAAGGAAAATAATATGGGAAAGAATTTGATGCAATATTATTATCAAGTTATTATCCCATACTGTCTAATTAATATAATATATGTCTATGCTAGTTTCATGATATGCTGGGCCTGCTCTTGCCATATATCTCACCTATTGTATCTGTCAAATGGCTTACCACCAGTTTTCACAATTCACATTTTTTAAAGTGAGTTTGACCTTGAATTGTCTGTGTAAATCTGGTGTATTGGCTCCACTTCAACTGGTCTGGACAACTGAGCAGTGTCCCGATTTATCACAGATCAGATAGCCAGTTGTGCCATCCCAAAACCTGCAAATGAAATTAATCATGTTTTCTCTATGATAAATATTTAAGAAGGATAATTCAACCCTTCAACCAAAGAGCCATATACTGTTTGTGCTTTTTTCATTTTCTGATTACTATTTTGTATCTTGTTGTAAATTCACTGAGATAGAAATGTATTGTACTGTTGTCTATTTATAGTCTGTATATAATATCAAGACTCTGGACTGTTCATATGGACTATACAACTAGAAATATACCATATCACCAACATTTAAAAAAATGGAAATATATACAGTACCAATCAAAAGTTAGGACACACCTACTCATTCAAGGGTTTTTCTTTATTTTTTAAACTATTTTCTACATTGTAGAATAACAGTGAAGACATCAAAACTATGAAATGTCATATGGAATCATGTAGTGAACAAAAATACCAAGATTGTGTAAAGCTGTCATCGAGGCATAAAGGGTGGATACTTTGAAGAATCTCAAATTTATTTTGATTTTTTTGATCAGTTGTTTGGTTCCTACATGATTCCATATGTATTACAATGTAGAAGATCATTCTAAAAAATCTAGTAAAACCCTGGAATGAGTAGGTGTGTCCAAACTTTTGACTGGTACTGTAGTTCTTCGGTTGAAGGGTTCCATTTTCAACACAAAAAAAAAAAATGAAATTTAGGATATGAAGTTACTTCTATTGCCAATGACTTATGTAACTACAGTCTGGTGAGGACAAGGCAAACGCATCTGAACTTGGTGTGCTAAAAATACTTCTCAGTAGCTGCCAGGCCCCTGTTTCTGGCCCTCTATTCATATCAGCACCCCCTATAGGCCGTTGGGAGAGTACTTAAATGTGGGAAGACTCCATGTTCTATGTCATTTAGTGTGAATCATCTGTTTATTGGTTGATACGGTATATGAACCAAATAAACCACATTCAAAAAGATACCCACAAATAGCTCAGTAGACTATACTTATCAAAAGTTGTGGTACATTTCTACAAAGGACCAATCACCTAGTTTGTTGGCTCTATACAGAATGGATTATATCATGATATTTTTTAAAGGGACGAGTATGCATTTTGGCTGCATTTCAAAAATATGTCCCTACTCCCTAAGAATCATTTTGGTCATTTTCCACTGGGTGTCTCTAAGTCTGAAACAATGTATTTTTCTACTCAGTTGGGTTGTTAGGCAGACTGCCAGATTAAACACTGTAGAGTGAATCCTTCAGGTAGGCCTACCATCTGACCTAACCAATCCAGAATTCATAACAATTCATTGTTGTGATATGGGTACTCTACCACTTGCAGGGATATCAGCCAGGAAAGCATTTTGACCTAAATAAAGTTTTAAATATGTATCTTGGTCAATCATTCAAACCACATCCAAATGCTAGAGGAAATATCCAACACAAGAATAGAAAATATTTTGTTACAAATAGAAATAACCGCTTAATAGCATAACTATAACAGAAGTTTGCAGTGTTTTCTTGGGCCAGTGCCTCAAGTATAAGGAACTATAAAGATTTGGATCTGAAGGCATACCCAAACAGTATTGTTCGTTTTGCCTCAGGAAACTTATTAATAATGCTGACTCATTTGAAATTCCACCGAGGAGTATGTATGCTGGAAGAAAAAGCAGGTGAAGTGTGCACTTTTAAAGGATATTGAATCATGTGAAACTAAGCCTCAATGGGTGCTGATATCAAGTAAGCAACAGGCACACTATTATGACTATTTTAGGCTGCTGCTGCAATTTCAACCTTACTTAGATACTGTATTTAAAGAGTAATTTACACTATCTCGGTGTGTCACTAGTATGTTTTTCAGTTGCTCCGGAAGTTACTGTATAACAGTGAGCTTGCATTTCGCAGATATGCAGACCGTCATTAAACTTAACTTCCTGTTATGCAAAAACCAACGAATGTGTAAGAACTCCTGACCGCGACCGCTCGGGAAGCGCACACAGTACTTGGCTTCAAGCCAAATGGTTGCTATGAGGAAATAGGTTGCAATCAGAAATGTTTTTAGACAGACTACTGTGTAAGAAACTTTTTTGCCTTTACCAAGTTTTCATAAACCATATCTAGATTGGATTGTTTTAGTCATTTGCTTTTACATTCGGGGATATTACACATCATATTGTGAAAGTAGATCATCCATTTTACACAGTTATAACTCAAGTCAGTTATGGAACGGGAATTCTTTCAAAGTTCCTACTGCAATGATGTAAGGGTCATGTATAGCACCTTATCTCCCAATAGAGACAAGAGTAGAATCTCAGTCACGTCTGAGTAATAAGGCTTCTGATGCTGGACATTTCACTTGACACCCTCTCACACTACCCTCTCCATGGCGCCTCTTCTGTCTACCACGTCCATGATAGCGGTGAGAACACTCCTCCAGCCCTTCACAAGCTAAAAAGAGCTACGATAATCTGCACTGCTCTAAAGCCAGCAGAGACAAATATAAACAGTTTCCCTAGGACGCTTCAGGGCAAAAGTTGTCCTCGCTAGCATGGCACCTAGCAGATGTTCGTACCCCTATGATGAACTGATACTCTGCTCAGACAAGTTCAACTCGATGTGCTGTGTCAGGGTGGAGGTATTTCAAAGCCTACAGTTGCCTGAGATCTCAAAGAAATATCTCCCAACCCAGGCTCCCACTTTTGTGTAGTTATATTTAGATTATGATCCCCGATTTTTCCGATCCAACTAGAGTTAGTTAGACCAGGAATTTCACAAATAGGCTAATGGTGTGTACAAAATGCCTCAGGTCTGTCTTCAAACTATGAGATATGGTATTATAGATGTATATAACGTATAGACTACAAACTATTATTATTGTTATTGACATGCACATATTTAGTTGCTAAACATAAAAACAACCAGTAGAGGTCTATTATGACTCAAAATCTAAATCTTCTCCTCCACTCCCCATCCTGCAACGTAACCCGAACCGACTAGACATTTCAGCACGTCGGGTAGGAACGTAGACACGCAACGCTGAGCTGGTCGCTGATTGCTCGAGCGCTCGGCGTTTGGCTTTACCATTGGCTATCATCCGGGGTTAATTTGAAGCAGTATGCGAATCGTCTGGATGTACAGATGGAGACTGGAGAGCGCCTAAACCATTGTTAGTACAGCTGGACTGCAGAGGTGAAGTGGGCGTGCCACGCAGCATTCAGGATCCTCAACCTTCATTGGAATGGCAAAATAAACAATAACACAATTCTGTTCTTATGAAGTTAGTCCGTTTTATTCATCAGCAACATTTAAGGGTTTTTGGCTGTTTCAACGCTTTCCAATGAATTGCACAAGGTAAGCTCTCAGTGCGTCAAATGTGAAGCGCTTCGATGGAACTACTGTCATTGGATGGGGCATGAATTTTGAACTGCGCAATTAATAAAAACGAAAAGTTTCTGAAATATAATAGTTTTTGAATCACAGGTGAGATTACATCTGTCGATGAAATATCATAAATTGAATCACTGGCCAGTTTTCTTATGCCTGTGATACTTTTTATTACATTTTCATTGACTGGCCAGTATTGTTGCATAGAGCTAGATAAAAGGTCACCTATTTATACTCAAGCCTACTGCCCCCATGATCTACATGAAAACGAATAACCTATAGTCTATGTGGCACAGCTATTATCGTGTGAGCAAGGACTTGAAATGTGGATAGCTGTTTATCTTCTGGACCTTTGTAAGCTATTGCTGAATATTTTCTGGATAATAATTAGGCCTATTTGAACTGTAAAAGTATGCAATATAGCTCCATACATACGATTATTATAGCCTGCTATAAACTATTTTGAGCATTATTATCAGTGTAGATATTCAAACTGTTCCAGGAACAAATATATTGAATACTTTTACACATCTGTGTTGGATTAATTTAGATGACAGGTCTCTTTCAATTAATGAACTACATCAATCCCCCCAAAAGAATGAAAGCATTTCTGCATACAATATTACTACGGAAGTGTGGTTTGAGTATCCCTAAAATACTGTTACCTCTGACACAGCATAGCCTGTGTACAGACTTCTGACATGAGTTCTATTACTTTCTTTGACCACATCCTGTATGGGCTTGACTATGTTCAGTTGAAACTGAACATATAACAGTTTCACCTAGAACCCTGTTGTCCTCTTGGTGCGGTCTTCTTTTTCAACAGGGTCCTACACATGTTGGACACCAGGCCGATGCCAGGTCCCATCATGCCAGTAGATGTAGCCATGAGGATCTGCCTGGCCAGCTCTCCGCCCCTCCGCAGCTTCTTCAGCACGTACGAGGACTGCCGATCGCGAAACCTGGCCAACTGCTACAAACCACTGAGGCCGTGCATCAGCTCCAAGCAGGAGGCAGAGGCCTCCAGCCTGGGATGGAAGAGTCCCAAGGCCAGCGGGAAGAAGCGGGTGGTCTTTGCCGATTCAAAAGGCATGTCCTTAACGGCCATCCACATCTTCAAGGAGTTTGAGGAGGACCCACTGTCTGACCTGCAATTTGACCTGTCGGACCTGGCCAATGCCACCACCGGCCTGAAGGTCTCCATAGAGAAAAGTTTTACTCTGGACTTCCCTCAGCCTGCTGCAGATTATCTTGACTTCAGGAACCGGCTTAAGAAGAACCAAGTGTGTCTGGAGAACTGCACGCTCCAGGAACGGTCACTCACTGGCACTGTGAAAGTGAGGAATTTAAGCTTTGAGAAACTGGTTTCCATACGGATAACGTTTGACTCATGGGAAACACACACGGACGTTGCATGTACGTACCTGAACAATGTGTACGGTTGTTTGGACACGGACACCTTCGCTTTCACCGTCGACCTGCCAAGTTCTGTGCCCTCACAGGAGCGGGTAGAGTTCTGCATATGCTTCACTACCCAGGATCAGACATACTGGGACAACAACGATGAGAAGAACTACAAGTTGCTCCACAACGACACAGACGCTGACCAGACCAGCAATCCCATCATCCAGACCACCGCACCAGTTGAGTTCCAGAGAGACGGCAAGACGCCGGAGATGGAGTTTGACCAGTTCGGGAGCCCGAGAACGTCCAGTGGATTCTTCCCTGAATGGCAGAGCCGGGGACGCATAGAGACCACAGCCCCATACTGGTGAAGCAACAACAGGGCCTTTATGAGAAATCCACAAGATGCTCTCATAACATCAATTCCATTTGAGCGATAGCAGAACATTTAACTGTGTGTTCATATGAGAGTGCCGGCTGACCCCCCCCCTTCCCCCAACAATGAAGATATAACCACAATCTGAACCGTTAAGATGACTCGAACATCAACAGTTGCGGTCATTGTGGGGCCCTAAGAATGGACATCTTTGTTTTTGTCACTGCAGTGAAAAGGTTCAGAATGTGCTGTCTCTTCATGTTTAGTGGGTATATGTGAAGAAACAGAAATCTATAAACAACCATTTGATCCTGTTGTTGTCATCCAGTTAACCCCCTAATCATTGTGTACCTGTACACAACATAAAGCATTGTGGTAATATGCCATCATAGCCACACAAATATTATGATTTAAATAGTCTAGAATTAATTACAAATTGCAAAGGGCATTAAAGGCTCAGATATAATAGTGTACTCGATTTATGCAGTGAACTAAAGCATTTTATAGATTTGGAAATGTTAAATTATGATTTGTCGTAACATAGATGCCTTCCTCTGTGATCTTACTTTGATTGTCCGATAAGCAGTCTGTAATACAATGGCGTTACTTCACCACCTGTATACACAGTGAGTAAAGCAGTTTGTAATACAATGGCGTTACTTCACCACCTGTATACACAGTGAGTAAAGCAGTTTGTAATACAATGGCGTTACTTCACCACCTGTATACACAGTGAGTAAAGCTGTTTGTAATACAATGGCGTTAATTCACCACCTGTATACACAGTGAGTAAAGCTGTTTGTAATACAATGGCGTTACTTCACCACCTGTATACACAGTGAGTAAAGCTGTTTTCAAAAACAGAAAGACCACTCCAAATTTGGGAGCCTGCACTTTAATTCATATTTTTAGCATTTAGGTTTAGCATTTTGTACATGGAGTGCTGTTTTGGTGAGTTTACAGTATATCAACATAATTAGCTTTACTTGCCCTGTAATAGCTGGAACTATTGTTTGGTGTTAGATGTACGGCAAGCCACCAGAATATCAGTACAATGTAAGTAAGTCACCCGAATGTTGCCAGACATTGTTGCCAGAGCACACGACTTTGCACTGACCGAAATATGGTATGCCTTTAACATGTGAAAGAATAAGAAGTTGAAAGTGGAATCATTTGGTACAACATAAAGTACTTCATATTGAAGTTGTCTAAAATGCCATGGTACCATTTGATTGAAGACTTTCAGGTGAAAAAAATGAAAAGAAATACAGGTAAATATGCATGACGATACCCCAGCATATTATCAATTAGGTGTAGGCCTAAAATGGAACACCTCCCTTTTTTCACTTAGCATTTTTCCTACCTCCATGGTATTTGTGAAAATCCTTCACATGCAAACACATTCAATGTGCTCTTCCTAACCTGCTCTTCAAAATGTTTGCTGCTACTGTACGAATGTGCTGTTCTATCTTCAATGTGTTTCGTGGACCCATGCTATGTGAATTGTCTCCTATGGGTAAAAAAAAGGGGGAAGAGAGTGAGGGGCAGTGGGGATGTTATTTAAGGAATGTATGAGTAAGTAAGGGAAGTGCTTAAAAGGGAAATGAATGGAAAATAGGTCCGTGTTCGAGGGCTATGCTTGTGACTGAGGCTTCAGTATTTACCAGACAGTGGTGAACACTGTTAGCTACTTTGTTTCTGAAATGGAAATACGGCCAAATGTAAAGGGCTATGACACAAGCCACGCTGTCTAACCACCAGCATGGTTTTTTCTACTACAAGGAAAGGTCTCTGTGTGTGAGAAATGGTTGACTGTTTTCTGTGTTCCTTTTAGAAATAAAAACAAATCTAATGTCTAAGGCTCCTGACTTTTCAATCTGGATTTTATGTATGAGATGATTATGTTGTCTAAGCAGTATTATCCAGCTGGGATCACTGTATGTGCAAAATACCATTGTCTAAAGCTCAAGTACAACATTCTTGATGACATTTGGTGACTAAACAGGGTGCACAAATTATAAAAGTGGTGTGACTCTTATTACAAAAGTATATTTATACAGGGGTGACCGTTCAAACAATCAAGCAATTGAGAGCAGACACAAACAGTCATTTGGTCATCTATGAACATTTGAACATCTTGGCCATGTTCTGTTATAATCTCCACCCGGCACATCCAGAACCAGGCCAACCCCTCACAGCCTGGTTCCACCCTAGGTTTATTCCTAAATTCCAGCCTTTCTAGGGAGTTTTTCTTAGCCACCGTACTTCTACACCTTTATTGCTTGCTGTTTGGGGGTTTTAGGCTGGGTTTCTGTACAGCACTTTGTGGCATTAGCTGATGTAAGAAGGCCTTTATAAATACATTTGATTGATTTATTGATTGATTGACAGTAGGTCAGCGTCTGGTCCATTGTTGGTCCATATGTTTCCAGTGTCGCATGTGACGCACGTCTCTCAGAAAGTGCAGAGAGCCTCACTTACGAATGCTGAAGAGACAAATAGCCACACAGGCAATGTTAACAGACGGACGTAGAGCACTGGGCAGACAGAGAGCGTGTCTCATTGGCCAAGATTGATGAGCTGTCAGATGTATGAGCATAGACCAGACAGGTCGCTGCTATTATTAGAGACAGAGAGCAGAGCAGACGATAACACAGACTGTGTGAGCATAATGATCGCTCTGCCTGCGTACCAGCACGTACCAGCCATTTGCTGCAAAAGCTGTTTAGAAATGCAGTTTTCGTCAGGATGTATTGAGCCGGAAGAACTTGGCATGTTTGACTTTGCATTCAATCAGAGTGTAGAAGAGAGAGAATGACACAGAGACGAAGGGAAAGAAAACTTCTCCCGGACAGGTCGAGTGGGGAGACGTCTGTGTTTACTGTTTGAACGTAAGAGTTGAATTGAGCGAGTCAGTGACTATCAGGTTCAGATTGGTTAAAGCACTGAGAAAGATCCGATTTAAGTAACTAAGAAGCATCGTCTTGATAGCATTCAGTCCCCTAGCAGTCTGTACCCTAGCTGAGGCATATCGCTTGTTTTTGGATTCGTCTTGTTCTGCTTCTGACTGCCTGTCTCATACAGGTACAGATGGTCAGCGATTGAGCGTCAACGCACTCGTCCCATGCATGAATCGATCAGCACGTGAGCAGCTGAACCAATATCACAAACCGAATAATACTATTTTCAGCTAGTTCAAATAAATTGTATCAATAGAGTACAAAAACATTGTTGGAATTGGCATAGCCTACCCTGCAAATAATGGGACCCTGAAATTATATAATCTCATTGTTAATGAGATAGGACACTTCAATAATATAATTTCACACATAAACTTACCAAGGCTATCACAAGTACGATGGACGAAGCCAGGTTTTGTGATTAATCCGACATGATCCATCTCTAGGTAGTCCGTCAACTTTCTCACAACTTGCTTACAATAACATCTACTATAAGTAGAAGTGGTGAAGATTTGCGGCAATCAAGCCATGTGTCCTTGTGCGTTGGTCAGGAGCTCACCACCTTTTCGAAGTCAAAAAGGTCAAGCACAGTACCTCGGATAGCAACTGTGGGCGCTACTAACTGTCCAGTCACTCTACGACCTAGACATGTCATATTACTCACTCATTCACACCTGCCCTTTTACACTGCCAATGCCTTACTCTAGCCAGCATCCCAAAAAATGGATCCTTTGCTATTAACACCTTGCGAATGAGCCCAATGGCCTGCCAGATGTGTGTTAACTTTGGTTACTCATCAGACAGAGTTGAATGAGAAGTTAGGGAACGTAATGTTTCCAAAGACGTTGTGGGGTTATAATGACAAAGACATTTTAACTCCATTAAAACTCCAAAGAATTCCAGACGCATGTCCCTTAAAGCTGGATACAGTATATGGGGTTGTCAGTGGTTCACCAATGATAGAGAATCCACTACAGGTCAACTCAGTATTGACATGGTATCCGCTTGAACATTGAAGCCAAAGTAAAGATCAGTGTTTGTAATCAGGTTATTGGGAAACAGGATGTTTCATCATTGTTTACTGACATAGTTTAGTTATTTTCATGTTGCTGGTCACAGTGAAAATTATGTTATTTTGGCAGGGACAATATAATGGCCTGTCTCAATTAATTGTTACAGGATCAGCACATAAGACTGGATTCAGACTTGAAACATTGGTTTTGTCTTTCCATGTACTGTACACGGTTTTAAAAAATCCTGTTGTTTTTAAGGTAACAGTAATCCTAACATTAACCTTACAGTAATGTACTGTTAAACCAGAGTTTCTTTGGTATTTACGGTAACATACTGTATTTTATTTGACAGTAACTTACAAGTAATCGGCTGCCGGTAAGTTACTGTAAAACAACTGGATTTTTTAACAGTGTATGTATGTCTTTAATCTTTGGACATTTTTTTAAAAAAAATGGATATGATGTCTTTACAAGGGTAGAGTTCTCTGTTCTTTCACTTGGAAAGAAACATACAAAACACTTGCCCTCTCCCATGCTCTCTCTCCTTAATATTTTGATTTACTTTGGAATTACTTCATGTTGTTTTGATGCTACTCTGATGTGAAAG
The DNA here is from genome assembly GCF_021184085.1 of Oncorhynchus gorbuscha. Classification (NCBI taxonomy): domain Eukaryota; kingdom Metazoa; phylum Chordata; class Actinopteri; order Salmoniformes; family Salmonidae; genus Oncorhynchus; species Oncorhynchus gorbuscha. The sequence goes on from NC_060179.1 coordinate 53,757,683, forward strand.
CATTGTAGCTGTGATTTTCTAATGAGACATGGCATATTGGCAGACAAAGACATTATTGAAATTATGCCCATTATTTATTCATTATCAACTTGTCTACGGCAGAACATTTGTAGAGTTGACATGTGTCTCTTCATTTGATACAGGGTTCTGATTTACAAAAATAGGTTGAAAATACCTTGATGCGGTCATTTTGGTCTTTGGTTTGTTGGTCAATGCTAAACCCAGACAACATCCGACCCTGATGGACTACTCTTCTACCTAGAGAAACTAGGGACACGAGTGGCTTGTTTAGAAGTACATCTAAAGCTTGAATATACCTATAGGGCACAAAATAATGAGAGTGACTGTTTTATATGTCAGACAGAATTCACTTGGGGAAACAATGTCTAAAGAAGTCTTGCTAAACTCCAAGCAACCCAAAATACCAGACACTACCCCATAGAGGCAAAACATGGCATCTATAGTGAATTCTAGTAACTCCTTATCAATCCTCAAGTGTGTGTTTGTGTGTGTGTGTGTGTGATTGTAATGTCTATTACTTAATGGACAAACTTTGTTACTAGTGGGTGACATTGGGCAGGTTAGTGGGCCCCAACATCTCCAAGGTGTCTCTGTACTGTACATCATCGGAAGAGGTGGAAACTGAATATGTAACACATACTTTGTCCTAAAGTCACATGCTGTGACCAGATCATGTTAACGTCCTCCTCTTATATGTTGTCCTGTCAAGCCCTCACATAGAATGTAATGACATCATAGGGGGCAGGAGCTGACATCACTAGTGACTCACAAAGTGACTCACAAATAATGAACGTGAGCTTTTTTGCCACGCTTTCTTCCTAGTCTCCATTCCTTCCTTGCAAACGGACACTATTCTTGGCGCATGCCTCAGCTGCCTGGTATGGTGGCAGAATAATCCAAATGTCAACCTTCACTCACACTAGCCAGGGTCCTGGACTGCAAGAGTACGTGACTGCTCACAGTTGAACAGAGGAACATTGTTATACAAAAGCAAAAGGGTGAAGATACACTTTAAATGCAGAGTTGGATATTATTTTATGCCGTTTACCATTAAATAGTATGTATGCTCGCCATTTGTATGCTCACATTGGACAGAGAAAGATGTCCCACTTTAATATAAAAAATTGGCAATGTCTCTTCCTTGTACTTTGAAATCTTCTTTATTCCAAAGTGTTAACTTTAGGCGCAGCCTATTTCCCATTACAATGTTCACAAGCTAAAACTTCATATACTGAAAGTGCAGAACGAACCAAACCTCTTCAACTCTCAAAAGGCTACATGACATCTGTCTGGTCTTGTGGGACCCTGGAATGTCGAAATCTCACGAGGAACTAGAATGTAAACAAACAGTATGATGTAAACCATGCAGAAAGAGTCATAGAGCTCTTGAGCAAGAATGCTATATTATTGCTTAAAAGGAATACAGGAGACAGAGGAGTATTTAAGCATTAAATGACCAAACGTCAAAAAGAGTGAGCTTTGATTTCAAATCGACATTCCATAAGCATTAACCCCCCTATAGTCGATGTCTGCGCATCCGCATGAATCTAATTAGCATAAAACACAAATCTCTTTTATGCTAGAGAAATGTGTTTTTGGCATGGGCTGCATCTCAATCAACCGCATCCGCCGATGTCGGCCATCCACATCGGCGGTGGAAGGTGACAGGGCTACAGCGGTGTTTGTAAGACCGACCAGGAGACATCCTGAATATCGGTCTTCTCACGGAAACGTCTGTAGCGTCCGAACGATTTGGCCTGCAAAACTAATATGACCCCTCTATGGGAAGACGAGACTCCCACAAACACATTGTTTTGCTGAAGGTAGCCCGTTTCAAAAATGAATGGGACTACAGTGCCTTCAAACTATTCATACCCCTTGACTTTTTCACACATTTTGTTGTGTTGCAGCCCGAATTTGAAATGGATTAAATGTAGATTTTTTTTGTCACTGGCCTACACACAATACCCCCATAATGTCAAAGTAGAATTACGTTTTGTTTTCTTGTTGGTACAAATGAATAAAAAGGAAAAACTGAATGTCTTGAGTCAATAAGTATTCAAACCCTTTGTTATGGGAAGCCTAAATAAGTTCAGGAGTAAAGATGTGCTTAACAAGCCACATAATAAGTTGCATGGACTCACTCTGTGGGCAATAATAGTGTTTAACATGATTTTTGAATGACTACCTCATCTACTGTATGTACCTCACACATACAATTATCTGTAAGGTCCCTTAGTTGAGCAGTGAATTTAAAACACAGATTCAAGCACAAAGACCAGGGAGGTTTTCCAATGCCTTGCAAAGAATGGCACCTTTTGGTAGATGGGTAAATATACAAAAAGCAGACATTGAATATTCCTTTGAGCATGGTGAAGTTATTCATTACACTTTGATGGTGTAATCAATACACCCAGTTACTACAAAGATACTACAGACCTCTTTCCTAACTCAGTTACCGGAGAGGAAGGAAACCATTCAGGGATTTCACCATGAGGCCAGTGATGAAAAAACTATTACAGAGTGAAAGGAGAAAACTGTGGATGGATCAACAACATTGTAGTTACTCCACAATACTTACATAATTTACAGAGTGAAAAGAAGGATGCCTGTACATATTACAAATATTCCAAAATATGAATCCTGTTTGCAACAAGTCCGAAAGTAATATTTAAAAAAATGTGGCAAAGCAATTACATTTTTGTCCTGAATAGAGAGTGCTATGTTTGTGGCAAATCCAATACAACACATTACTGAGAACCACTCTCCATATTTTCAAGCATAGTGGTGGCTGCATCATGTTATGGGTATGCTTGTAATCGTTAAGGACTAGGGAGTTTTTCAGGAAACAGCATGGTGCTAAGCACTGCAAAATCCTAGAGGAAAATCTAGTTCAGTCTGGTTTTCACCAGACACTGGGAGATGAATTCACCTTTCAGCAGGACAATAACCTAATACACAAGGCCAAATCTAACCTGGAGTTTATTACCGAGTAGACAGTGAATGTTCCTGAGTGGCCGAGTTACAGTTTTGACTTCAATCTGCTTGAAAATCTATGGCAAGGGCTGAAAATCAAATCAAATGTTCTTTGTCACATGCGCTGAATACAGTGAAATGCTTACAAGTACTTAACCAACAATGCAGTTTTAATAAAAAATAAGAGTTACGAAAAATATTTACTAAGTAAACAAAATTTAAAAATAAAAGAGCAACAATAAAATAACAATAACAAGGCTATATACAGGGTGTGCCAATACCGAGTCAATGTGCAGGGGTACAGGTTAGTTGAGGTAATTGAGTTAAATGGTTGTCTAGCAATGATTAAAAAACAATTTGACAGAGCTTGAACATTTTTGAAAATAATAATGGGCAAATGTTGTACAATCTAGGTGAGCCCCTTAGAGACTTACCCAGAAATGTAATGTAATCGCTGCCAAAAGGTGATTCTAACATATTGACTAGGGGGTTTGAATACTTATCAAATCAAGAAATATTAGTTTAGGTTTCATTTTATTTTGTATCTTTTTTTTATTTTATAGATTGTTGACAAAAAAATACAATTTTAATCCTACTTTAAAACACAGCAAAATGTGGAAAAAGTTAAGGGGTGTGAATCATTTCTGAAAGTACTGTATAGATGGAAGTAGTTTAGTGCAATATAAAGGAGTTATATATGGGTACAAAAATGATAATTGATATGATAATAATTTCCAGATCTTTCTTATATAGGATATAAGACAGACAGACACTTCAAAACAAACATATTTTTAATGTATTTTTTGACTATCTGTCCTTCCATGTATGGATCTGTTACTCAGTGCGTTTCTATGTGGTAATAGATGTAAAGCCAAATTCAATGTTTTATCAAATAATTTTTGTATATATTTTGTTGTGATAACAAAAGAAGTCCTAAAAATCCAAATCAAATAGCTAAATGATCCTTGTGATGACTATTATAAAAACAATTCCATATGTTAGTTTAGTAGAACCTCCCGCCCACGCCCAATAGGCTGTCCTGCCCAATAGGCTGTCCCGCAAAAAAGACCAGACAAATGAGATGAAAAGGAATGAGTGTCAAACTGCTTAGTTCACAGCGACTTCTGATATAATTCGTTCTCACAGTGAGCCTGAGGTGTCTACTGTACTGCACCTACCTGTTGCTTTCAGTTGGACATGACTGCACTTTCTCAAAGGCATGTCACATGTTCAATGAACAAGGAAATACTGAGAAAATAGAATTACGCCTGCAATCTCAGGGCTGTTGTAGATGAGCACGGTAGGCATATGACTTCCCCAAAATAGCATTGTTGAGTAACACCTTGAGCTCTTCATCATACATTTTTTTAAACACTTTTCTGTGGCTACGGCATTGCCCCATATCATCCCTTTCACATGGACATTTTGTTGTTTGTGCTTTGGAACTGATGGACTGGCACAGGGATTAGTGTGTGCTGAATATCCCCTTGGCTGTGGCGTGCTTCAGAGAGCGTGTCGTTTGCCGCAAAATCCACATCAGAGTGGGCGGTGAGGACCGGCGGAGAGAGAGAAAGCACGGGGGAACAGGGAAATGACATCGTCCAACAGGGACACCATTCTTCCCTCAATTTAAAATGTGCTTATCACACTGACCATCGTTGTCTTGCCCAGGCACAGACGGGAAACTCCAGGACCGCGCGCAGAGGTTGTGATTTCTCATGACTGACCTGATGTGAACAGGGACAACTCAGAGCCATCATTACTACTAACTATAACTAGGCTAAGTTATGAAAAGTGAAGTTTAGTAGCTAAGGCCCGGTCTTCTGAATTGTATCAATTTGACTGGATCATATTCTCCAAAATGTGAAAGGGCGTGAAAAACTCTAGCTTATGTAACTCTCTTTCCAATATCAGATTCACAGCCATTTCATTACATTGTAAATCACAAGGCTCCATCTGTCATAAACTTGGTTTAAATAAAGCCATCAGTCTTATGTATATAGCAATATGTCACCCTAGACGAAAGCCTCCTATATTTCATTTCAGCCTGTGACATAGACCTACTGTATTTGCTCTGAATATTACTATAAACCTATAGCCTGTTCAAACAAAGATTGGATTCCTCAGCTGATCATCTGCAAAATGAAACTAAGCTAACATCTGTTAGCCTGTTTCCATGAAAATGCTGCTCATACCCTATTTAAATTGGGATTATACAAAGCCTTAAGACCCTCGACAGTGTATAGTGGATTTGTCTTGTTTGATGTACAGTACACTCTAATATGACCCGGTTCAAGAGGTCAAACTTTCATTGCAGAGGCGATCATAAGAGAGCTACAGTACTTCCATATTGAGAGCAAGGTATGTCTGAATAGCCTCTGGTCAGAGCCTTGAGCTTTGACATAGAGATGACAGGGTATCCTATCAAATAAGGGGAAATTGAAAACGTATTTTCAAAGACCTCACTTGTTTCGCCTCAGCGTAACGGCACGCTCCACTAAATTCTTTCCAAATCCTCCCAGGATTTTCCATTAATGAAAACACCAGGGCATAATAATCCCACCCCATCCCTCGTCCATCTATACCTCCATCCCACCATCCTTAAATCTGGTTGACCAGGGGCTCAGCCACTATTGTTCACCAAATAACATTCTTCATCCTCTAAAATGCTTTCCTTTATACATTTATATTTACCCTAAGGGATGGATGGTCAGTTTGAAAGCTACTGTAAGAGATGAAGATACCGTATTTTACAAGAATTGATCATCCAAATCTGTTGTACTCTTTGTTGTGTGTCTTTCCTGATCTTGAGCCGATGTGCGATGGGGGAAACTGTCCTTAAGGTCTTCCTGACCCTGGGGTTACCTAAAGGCCAGTGAGGTAATATGTGGCCTTTTTTTCAATTAGAGTTGCTCACCTCCTTTGTCCTCTTTCTGCTCCTTTTGAAAAAGGTCAAAGTTAATCGAGGAGAGTCGGCGAGGAGGGTGAACGTGGATGGAAATGCACTTGCTTGAAATGAGACGAATTAAGTTAGTGGTACAATATGTTTCATAGATAATAAGTAGCATATTGTTTTTAAACGTGTGCATTTCTTTCTCCTCTGCCAAAACAAAAGCTGACTCAAAAGGGGTGTGGCAGATTTTCTCTCTCTTCCGCGGTAGAATACATGAGTATCCTCAATGAAAGGTGGCTATCGAGGAGGGAAGGACACTCTACCATTTGTCTACTAATGAATTGAGACACTCCACGTCTACTCAACCACTTACCAGTTTTCTCGGGTCACGGAGGGAGAGTATTTTGCCCAAACGAGAAAACCCCTGTGTCCTTGCCCAAGGTAGTAGGGGATTGGATAAAGCTGCCTGCCCTGGAACATTTTGAATCATGGGGGTAAAATCTCTCTCGGAAGAGTAGCATTGACACATTTTAAAAGTTTAGATGGTGCTAGGCTGTTTGATTGGGCATGATTCCAAACATGCAACTGTGAACCTGATCTGACGTCTGATTACAGACCAGAGAATGGAATGCATCATGCGGGAAGTACTGGTGTTATGTACCATGTGTGGCATACAACATGTCATGATATCCTGGACTGTGTACTGAGTTTACCCAGTCACAGCTTATAGGTCAAACATGAAGACAAAGGGAGAGGGCGGGTCCCAACGGTCACCCTTATTTAAAGGGGCATTCCGGAGTTGAAACAATAACAAAGCGGCCACTATGTATTTTGGTAAAAAGCTGAGGGATGGGCCTGAACCACTTTTAAATTCATAGACATAGCTATTGAGCTAAGTGACCATTCCAATTATCCAAATCATAGTTTAAAGTATAATTTTGAAGGTATACCATGTTTGTTCAGCTGCAATTTACAATGTTAACAAATATTGGAGTAAAACAAGCTTATGTTTTGGGTTCTGATGGGGTACGACAGTTGAACTAACTCATGGGGCATTTCTAAGTTATATTCTTCAAGAATCAATGTGCATTCCAATCATTTATAATGGATGTAGCAACTACGGATTTCCACTTTAAGAATGATTGCCTTTTTATTACATTTTATTGAGATATTGCTGGTTTCAAACAGTCCCCATTTGTTGAATAGCTAGCAAACCAAAAGACAAAGACAAAGCCTGTTAAATTTAGTGGCTTTCATTTATATTCAAAGAGGGAGTTCTTTTAGATTCCACCAATGTTTTTAAGAGCACTTCCAAGCCCCAAGTAGGTCAAGTAGGAAGAGAAGGTTATGTAAGGAGTGTTGTTTTACTGCTGTGTCTACTTGGATCTATGTTTTTTCGCCTTTATTTTTATGAACAGAATTTTCTTTTCCACATACAGTGATGACACACAGTACCAGTCAAAAGGTTGGACACACCAACTCATTCAATTTTTTCCTTTATTTTTTACTATTTTCTGCGTTGTAGAATAATAGTGAAGACATCAAAACTATGAAATAACGGCATTTGTTATTTCATAGTTTAGACGTCTTCTACAATGTAGAAAATAGTAAAAATAAAGAAAAAACATTGAATGAGTTGGTGTCCAACCTTTAGACTGGTACTGTGTGTCATCACTGTATGTGGAAAATAAAATATTGTTAATAAAAATAAAGGGGAAACAAACATAATATGGAATCATGTAGTTACCAAAAAACTGTTAATCAAACCAAAATGTATGTTATATTTTAGATTGTTCTAAGTAGCCACCCTTTGAGGGCTCCCCAGTGGCACAGTGGTCTAAAGCATTGCATCTCAGTGCTAGATGTGTCACTACAGACCCTGGTTTGATTCCAGGCAGTATCACAACTGGCTGTGATTGGGAGTTCTATAGGGTGGGGCACAATTGGCCCAGCGTCGCCGGGGTTAGGGTTTGGCCCGGGCAGGCTGTCATTGTAAATAAGAATTTGTTCTTAACTGACCTGCCTAGTTAATTAAATATTAATACAATTTGCCTTGATGACAGCTCTGCACACTCTTGGCATTCTCTCAACCAGCTTCACCTGGAATGCTTTTCCAACCGTCTCAAGACTGGAGTTCCCACATATGCTGAGCACTTGTTGGCTGCTTTTCCTTCACTCCCTGGTCCAACTCATCCCAAACCATCTCAATTGGGTTGAGGTCGGGTGATTGTGGAGGCCAGGTCATCTGATGCAGCACTCCTTCACTCGAATTATTGGTCAAATAGCCCCTACACAGCCTGGTGTTGTGTTGGGTCATTGTCCTGTTGAAAAACAAATGATAATCCAACTAAGTGCAAACCAGATGAGATGGTGTATCACTGCAGAATGCTGTGGTAGCCATGCTGGTTAAGTGTGCCTTGAATTCTAAATAAATCACTGACAGTGTCACCAACAAAGCACCCCCCACACCTCCTCCTCCATGCTGCACGTTAGGAACCACACATGCAGAGATCATCCGTTCACCTACTCTGCGTCTCACAAAGGCAAGGCGGTTGGAACCAGAAATCTTAAATTTGGACTTGTCAGACAGATTTCCACCGGTCTAATATCCATGGCTCGTGTTTCTTGGCCCAAGCAAGTCTCTTCTTATTATTGGTGTCCTTTAGTAGTGGTTTCTTTGTAGCAATTCAACCATAAAGGCCTGATTCATGCAGTCTCCTCAGAACAGTTGATGTTGAGATGTGTCTGTTACTTGAACTCTGTGAAGCATTTATTTAAGCTGCAATCTGAGGTGCAGTTAACTCTAATGAATTTATCCCCTGCAACTCTGGGACTTCCTTTTCTGTGGCGGTCCTCATGAGAGCCATTTTCATCATAGCGATTGATGGTTTTTGCGACGATACTTGAAGAAACTTTCAAAGTTCCTGAAATTTTCTGGACTGACTGGCCTTCATGTCTTAAAGTAATGATGGACAGTCATTTCTCTTTGCTTATTTGAGCTGTTCTTGCCATAAGATGGACTTTTACCAAATATGGCTATGTTCTGTATATCACAACACAACTGATTGGCTCAAATGAATTAAGGAGGAACGAAATTCCAGAAATGAATTTTTAACAAAGTACACCTGTTAATTGAAATGCATTCCAGCACCAGTACCTCATGGTTAAGAGAATGTCAAGAGTGTGCAAAGCTGTCATCAAGTCAAAGGGTGGCTACTTTGAGGAATCTAAAATAAAAAGTATATTTTGATTTGTTTAACACTTTTTTGGTTAGTACATGATTCCATATGTGTTAATTCATAGTGTTGATGTCTTCACTATTATTCTACAATGTAGAAAATAGTCAAAATAAAGAAAAGGCCTGGAATGAGTAGATGTGTCCAAACGTTTGACTGGTACTGTACATTGAGTGCTAAACCCCCGTAGGTTAAAAGTTGGGTCAAAAAAATAAGAAAATCCCTTATGTTGATGATTTTTTTCCCAATCCAATCAGTTTTCCACGTTGAATTTTTTTTTGGCCAGCGGGATAAGGTCTCTTTTGACATGACTTGTAATGATAAACAATAAACTGTGTTCTGGGTATAAATACAGCCTACAGAGTACAGATTATGCAATATATGTTTTTATCATAGTAAAAGCTAGCATATAGTCTTAGTGAAAAATGTGTCATTTTAAAAAAAAAAGGTCAAATAAAAAGGGATAAAAACATAGGTGCTGGATTTTAGGCCGGTAGCAACCACCACAGGGTGTCCGTTCAGAACACCAGGAAGCAGTAGTTCCAGTTCAAGTGTTTAATGAAGATCCACACACACACACACACACACACACACACACACACACACACACACACACACACACACACACACACACACACACACACACACACACACACACACACACACACACACACACACACACACACACACACACACACACACACACACACACACACACACACACACACCAGCACTCTGATACTAATTTGGGTTATTTAGCTGCACACACAACAAACATCAGAAAAGAAAAGCAATATTTCCTTAAGGAGGTAGAATAAGCAGGAGGATAAACCGGTTGGTCCTCGTAATAGAAACTACTGACTGACTGAGGCCCTGCCTGGTCGAGTCCTATGCTAAGTGCCGGGAAAATAGGCTGCTTATTGGCTAATAAAATATTAATGATTGGCGTGACCTTGGTTCAATAAGAAAATCAAAAGAAAGTTGGGGTCTTTTTTTTACACTTAGCTACCCCATAACTTAAATACATTTCACACCATAACAGCTATCAACTGAAAAATACATCTTATGGTGTACAGTATCGAAGGGCATCCAAAGCCATCACTATGTTAGAGAGAGTCAAAATAACTCATCCACAGTGATGTTTACATATCTACCAGTGGTGTGCAAAACAAGAGCTTCCTGATTAAGCAAACACACAGGAGATGACGAGCTCAGACAGGAAAACAGCCTCTATAACTGGGTCAGATCGAGAATCTGGTGGTGGGGGGGGGGGGGTAAACAGGGTTAAACAGGATACCTTTCACCAGACTGTGCTGTGATTCAGCAGATCTTGTCTACATGGAGATGACAGTACAGGTTAAGGTTAAGGTGGAAAGCAAGACTCCATTGTTGTTTTGACATGACCTGACTCTCTTGTACCCACAACAGCAGATGAGACAGAGAGAGAGAGACAGAGAGAGAGAGAGAGAGAGAGAGAGAGAGAGAGAGAGAGAGAGAGAGAGAGAGAGAGAGAGAGAGAGAGAGAGAGAGAGAGAGAGAGAGAGAGAATGAGAGAGAGAAGAGAGAGAGAGAGAGAGAGAGAGAGAGAGAGAGAGAGAGAGAGAGAGAGAGAGAGAGAGAGAGAGAGAGAGAGAGAGAGAGAGAGAGAGAGAGAGAGAGAGAGAGAGAAGGGTAAATCAGCCTTTAAGGGCAGAATCTGAGAGCACCCTCTGGTCCACCCTCAGGCCTGCACAGCACTTAAAGGGATGGGTGTGAATGAGTGACTAAGTGAGTGCATTCCCAGTGTGTGTTCTTCACTGAGCACTCTATCCTTTCTGACTGTGCTGCCCAGCCACAGAGGCAATGATGAATGTGGGATGACAGACATGTCTTGGAAACTTTCCCATTTCTAAAACGATTCATTCAGATGTCTGCCTCAAAATGAATGAGTCTTGTTTAGGCATACCTCATGCCAGATGAAGAAAATGACAGAATGTCTAGATCATCCTTTCACCATCAAACTGTTGAATTAATGTCATCCATCCAACCATGTCAATGGTGTGATCTAGCTCAGACTCTGAACATGGGTGTTGATTTGATTTCTTTGTTTGGTTTTCAGGCCTGTACCTGTCCTGACAGATAGCAATTTTGATCTAAGTCCAAGCAGGAAATGGGTTTTATAACTCTATCTCGCTACAGGCAGATAACAAAAATTTCCTGCTTCGTTGGAATGTCGTGCATGCCTCTTCTTTTCAATAAGCATGAGAAGCTACTGAATAACTTGTTAATTCTACAGTACCCTTTTTCACTACTCCTTGACCACTGTCAAGGGCAGTGGGGTGGTGGTATCCATTTTATAATCTGTTGATTCACTCGTACATTAGTATGGAAGCATTTACTCTAACCATGCACAGTCAGTTCCATTATTATTGGTGCCCTTGATAAAGAGGAGCAAAAAAGACTGTATAAAATCAGTACAAATACTGAGCTATACTGTATGCTTAAAAGAAAAATATATATTACTACAACTCCTCAGTGAAAGCGACTTTTTTAACAACTAAATAAAACAATTCTCAAAATTATTGGCACCCCTGTTTTCAATACCTTTCAACATCAATCAATCAAATTGTATTCGTCACGTGCTTGCTTTGTAGACAACAGGTGTAGACGAATAGTGAAATGCTTACTTACGGATCCATTTCCAACAATGCAGAGTTAACGATAAGATAAAACATAAAATACAAAATGTAAATGACACAGTGAATAACAAACACAAAATAAAGAATCAAAATAACATGGCTATTTATAGGGAGAAGAAAATAAAGATGACTATGTACAGGGAGTACCAGTACCGAGTGGATGTGCAGGTGTACGCGGTAACTGAGGTAGATATGTACTGTACATACTGTATAGGTAGGGTTAAAGTGACTTGCAGCAGCGTACAGTATATGCTTGTGTTCCTAGCTCCAACAGTGCAGTAATATCTAACTATTCACATCAATACACACTCATCTAAAAGTAAAGTAATGGAATTAAGAAATATATAAATATTAGGACGAGCAATGTCGGAGTGGCATTGACTAAAATACAGTAGAATAGAATACAGTATTAACATATGAAATGAGTAAAGTAGTATGTAAACATTATTAAAGTGACTAGTGTGCCATTATTAAAGTGAACATGAATTCCAAGTCTATGTTATATAGGGCAGCAGCCTCTAAGGTGCACGGTTGAGTAACCAAGTGGTAGCCGGCTAGTGATGGCTATTTAACTGGCCTTGAGATGGAATCTGTTTTTTAGTCTGTCGGTCCCAGCTTTGATGCACCTGTACTGACCTCGCCTTCTGGATGATAACGGGGTGAACAGGCCGTGGCTCGGGTGGTTGATGTCCTTGAGGATCATTTTGGCCTTCCTGTGACATCGAGTGCTGGTGGTGTCCTGGAGGGCAGACCGCACCACCCTCTGGAGAGCCCTGCACTTCATGATGACAGAAGTGAGAAGTGAGTCATCACTTTATGATGACAGATAGTCATTTAGTTCAGTTACCTTTGCTTTCTTGGATACAGGAATAATGGTGGACATCTTGAAGCAAGTGGGGACAGCAGACTGGGATAGGGAGAGATTGAATATGTCCATAAACACTCCAGCCAGCTGGTCTGCGCATGCTCTCAGGACGCGGCTAGGGATGCCGTCTGAGCCGTCAGCCTTGCGAGGGTTAACATGCTTAAATGTCTTACTCGCGTCGGCCACGGAGAACGAGTGCCCACATTCCTTGGGAGCGGGCCGCGTCTATGGTACTGTGTTATCCTCAAAGCTGGCAAAGAAGGTGTTTAGCCTGTCCGAGAGCAAGACGTCGGTGGCTGGTGATTGTCTGTAGACCCTTGAGACCATTGAGTTGCGACACCACTTTGTCTCTGCACCAATGTTTTACCTGTTTGATTGCCTTACGGAGGGAATAACTACACTGTTTGTGGCTGGTTTTCCCTTTGTAATCCGTGATTGTCTGTAGACCCTTGAGACCATTGAGTTGCGACACCACTTTGTCTCTGCACCAATGTTTTACCTGTTTGATTGCCTTACGGAGGGAATAACTACACTGTTTGTATTCTGCCATATTCCCAGTCACCTTTTCATGGTTTAATGTAGCTCTCTGCACTTTCAGTTTAATGTGAATGCTGCCATCTGCTGCCACCACAGTTTCTGGTTTGAGTAGGTTTTAATAGTCATAGTGGGAACTACATCCCCTGTACACTTCCTGATGAACTAAGTCACCGTGTCCATGTATACATCAATGTTATTATCCAAGAACATATCCCTGTCCACTTGAACAACAATCTTGAAGCCTGGATTCCAATTGGTCAGACAAGTGTTGAATAGACCTTAGCACGGGTACTTACTGTCTGAGGGTCTGTCTATAGGAAAGGAGGAGCAAAATGGAGTCGTGATCTGATTTGTTGAAGGGCAGGGGTGGAATGGGGGGGCTTGTAGGCATCCAGGAAGAGAGGATAGCAGTAGTCGAGTGTTTTCCCAGCCGAGTACTACAGTCAATGTGTTGATAGAACTTCTGTAGCGTTTTCCTCACATTTGCTTGGTTAAAGTCCACAGCTGCAATAAATGTGGCTTCAGGATATGTGGTTTCCTGTTTGCATAAGTCCAGTGTAGTTCCTTGAGGGCCGTCGTGGTATTGGCTTGAAGGGGAATATACACGGCTGTGACTATAACCGAAGATAATTATTTGGCGAGGTAATACGGCCGGCATCTGATTGTGAGATATTCTAGGTCAGGCGAACAAAAGGACTTGAGTTTCTGTATGTTATCACAATCACACCATGAGTGGTTGATCATGAAACATACACCACAGCTTGGGGGTAGAAGCTGTTCAGGGTCTTGTTGGTTCCAGACTTGGGGGATTGGTACCACTTGCCATGCGGTAGCAGAGAGAATAGTCTGTGGCTTGGGTGCCTGGAGTTTTTAACAATTTTCTGGGCCTATCTCTGACACCACCTGGTATGGAGATCCTGGATGGCAGGAAGCTCGGCCCCAGTGCTGTACTGGGCCATACTCGCTACCCTCTGTAGCGCCTTGCGGTCGGTTGCCAAGCAGTTGCCATACCAAGGGGCAATGCAGCCAGTCAAGATGCTGTCGATGGTGGAGCTGTTTAACTTTTTCTTCAGCCTGCTGAGGGGAGAAGAGGCATTGTCGGGCTCTCTTCATGACTGTGTTGGTGTGTTTGGACCATGATAAATCCTTAGTGATGTGGACACAGAGGAACTTGAAGCTCTCAACCCACTCCACCACAGCTCATTTTCTGTAGTCCACGATCAGCTCCTTTGTCTTACTGACACTGGCAGGTCTCTGACCCTCATTGTCATTGTGATCAGGCCTACCACTGTTGTGTCGTTGGCAAACTTAATGGTGGTGTTGGAGTTGTTTGCGGCTACGCAGTCATGGGTGAACAGGCAGCACAAGAGGAGACTAAGCACACACCCCTGAGGGGCCCCCATGTTGAAGGTCAGTGTGGTGCATGTGTTGTTGTACTGTATAAGATAAGTAATACAAATTCTGAGCTACAGTTGAAGTCGGGAAGTTTACATACACCTTAGGCAAATACATTTAAACTCAGTTTTTCACAATTCCTGACATTTAATCCTAATAAAAATTATCTGTCTTAGGTCAGTTAGGATCACCACTTTATTTTAAGAATGTGAAATGTCAGAATAATAGAAGAGAGAATTATTTATTTCAGCTTTATTTCTTTCATCACATTCCCAGTGGGTCAGAAGTTTACATACACAATTAGTATTTGATTAGCATTGCCTTTAAATTGTTGAACTTGGGTCAAACGTTTCGGGTAGCCTTCCACAAGCTTCCCACAATAAGTTGGGAGAATTTTGGCCCATTCCTCCTGACAGAGCTGGTGTAACTGAGTCAGGTTTGTAGGCCTCCTTGCTCACACACACCTTTTCAGTTCTGCCCACAAATTCTCTATAGGATTGAGGTCAGTGCTTTGTGGTGGCCAATCCAATACCTTGACTTTGTTGTCCTTAAGCCATTTTGGCACAACTTTGGAAGTATGCTTGGGGTCATTGTCCATTTGGAAGACCCATTTGAGACCAAGCTTTAACTTCCTGACTGATGTCTAGAGATGTTACTTCAAAATATCTACAATATTCCTCCCTCATGATGTCATCTATTTTGTGAAGTGCACCAATCTCAAAGCACCCCCACAACATGATGCTGCCACCCCCGTAATTCACGGTTGGGATGGTGTTCTTCGGCTTGCAAGCCTCCCCCTTTTTCCTCCAAACATAATGATGCTCACTATGGCCAAACAGTTATATTTTTGTTTCATCAGACCAGAGGACATTTCCCCCCAAAATATGATCTTTGTCCTCATGTGCAGTTGCAAACCATAGTCTGGCTTTTTTAACGGTGATTTTGGAGCAGTAGCTTCTTCCTAACCGGGCGGCCTTTCGGGATATGTCGATATAGGACTCGTTTTACTTTGGATATAAATACTTTTGTACCTGTTTCCTTCAGCATCTTCACAAGGTACTTTGCTGTTGTTCTGGGGTTGATTTGAACTTTTCGCACCGCCTTCCTGAGTGGTATGACGGCTGCATGGTCCCATGGTGTTTACACTTGCATACTATTGTTTGTAAAGATGAACGTGATACCTTCAGGCATTTGAAAATTGCTCCCAATGATGAACCAGACTTGTGGAGGTCTACAATAATTTTTCTGAAATCTTGGCTGATTTCTTTTGATTTTCCCATGATTTCAAGCAAAGAGGCACTGAGTTTGAAGGTATTACATGAAATACATCCACAGGTACACCTCCAATTGACTCAAATGATGTCAATAAGCCTATCAGAAGCTTTTAAAGCCGTGACAAAGTTTTTTGGAATTTTCTGAGCAGTTTAAAGGCACAGTCAATTTAGTGTATGTAAATTTTGACCCACTGGAATTGTGATACAGTGAATTAAAAGTGAAATAATCTGTCTATAAACAATTGTTGGAAAAATTACTTGTGTCCTGCACAAAGTAGATGTCCTAACCGACTAGCCAAAACTGTAGTTTGTTAACAAGAAATGTGTGGAGTGGTTGAAAAATGAGTTTTAATAACTCCAACCTAAGTGTATGTAAACTTCCGACTTCAACTGTGTATTGTATGCTTAAAAAAGGAGAAATTATATTGTTTTATTTTAATACAATTGCTCAGTGAAAGAGATTCTGTTTAAGTAATAAAACAAATCACAAAAAGATAGGGTTCAAAATGATTGACAGCCCTGTTTTCAATACCTTTCCATATCAATCAATCAATCAAATGTTATTTGTCACATGCTTCATAGACAACAGGTTTAGAATAAAAGTGAAATGCTTACTTAGGGGTCCTTTTCCAACAATGCAGAGTTAAAGATAAAAAAATAGATTAAAGATTTACAAAAATATATATATATATATAGTGACACAGTAAAAATAAATACAAATAAAGAGTAAAAATAACATGGCTATCTATAGGGAGTAGAAAATAACATGGCTATACACAGGGAGTACCGGTACTGAGTCGATGTGCAGGGGTACGAGGTAATTGAGGTATCTATGTACTGGACATGCAGTGGGGCAAAAATGTATTTAGTCAGCCACAAATTGTGCAAGTTCTCCCACTTAAAAAGATGAGAGAGGCCTGTAATTTTCAGCATAGGTACACTTCAACTATGACAGACAAAATTAGAAAAAAAATCCAGAAAATCACATTGTAGGATGTTTTATGAATTTATTTGCAAATTGGTACCGCTTGCCGTGCAGTAGCAGAGAGAATAGACTCAGACCACTGGTGTGCTTGGCCATAGAGCTATATTTTCATGCCAGGAGGCTGAAACTTGGCCACAACTGTTTTCAAATATGGTTTCCATAACAACTTGATATAAAAAAGTCTCAAGGCCATTGGGGTGTAAGATTAAAAAGTTGTTTATCTGATTATGATTTCCACCAACCAACCAGACGGCATTGATTTTCTGTGTCATGGAGAAAATGTTTGCTCCACAGATAAATTATTAGACTGTATTAGTGATTTTAATACTGGATGTCTCACAACTTCCTCAAGCTAATTCAAGACGAGATTGAGGTACTTTTTACTGGACCCCAAAGCACAGGGGGAGAATCTGACCGCACATTTTAATTCACGGGCAATAAAGATGAAACACCAGGTAAAAAACCTAGGTGTCATTTTAGATTCTGACCTCAATTTCGAATCACACATTAGGTTTGTGACCAATGTAGCTTTTTACCACATGAGGAACATTGCCACGGTGCGGACGTTTCTATCTCAGGCTGATAAAGAGAGCCTCATCCATGCTTTTATTACAAGCAGGCTTGACTACTGTAATGATCTCCTGTCTGAAAGTCATTGCTCAACTGCAAAACATACAGAATGCTGCAGCACGGGTACTGACCAAGACCAGACAGAGAGCACACATTTCACCAGTTTTAAAGTCTCAGCACTGGCTGCCTGCGAGTTTTAGAATTCATTTGAAGGTAATTCTATTGGTTTTTAAATCGATTCACGATTGTGCACCCCAATACATATCAGACATGCTTTTAAGGTAAGTATCCAATAGGTCCCTCAGGTCCTCTGGTACTGGCCTTTTAACTATCCCAAAGCCTAGGACCAAGAGGCATGGAGATCAGCCTTTTATTCCTTTGCCCCTGCCTCTGGAATAGCCTGCCATAGAACCTGAGGGGGCAGAAACTGTGGACATATTTAAAAGATGTCTTAAAACACAGCTTTTTAGCATTGCTTTTCCTTAGGGTGATATTTTTTCACTCCCTTTTATTATTGGTATTCTTTTGTTTTTTATCCTCTTACAGTATGTTTGTTATGTAGTAAATGCCCTGCATGATCCAAAGTATGTGGACACCTGCTCGTCGAACATCTCATTCCAAAATCATGGGCATTAATGTGGAGTTGGTCCCCCTTGCTGCGATGACAGCCTCCACTCTTCTGGGAAGGCTTTCCACTAGATGTTGGAACATTGCTACCGGGACTTGCTTCCTTTCAGCCACAAGAGCATTAGTGAGGGCAGACACGGATGTTGGGCGATTAGGCCTAGCTCGCAGTCGGCATTCCAATTCATCCTAAAGATGTTCAATGGGGTTGAAGTCAGGGCTCTGTGCAGGCCAGTCAAGTTCTTCCACATCGATCTCGACAAACCATTTCTGTATGGACCTCGCTTTGTGCACGGGGGCATTGTCATGCTGAAACAGGAAAGGGCCTTCCCCAAACTGTTGCCACAAAGTTGGAAGCACAGAATAGTCTAGATTTCCCTTCACTGGAAGTAAGCGGCCTAGCCCGAACAATGAAAAACAGCCCCAGACCATTATTCCTCCTCCACCAAACTTTACAGTTGGCACTATGCATTCGGGCAGGTAGAGTTCCCCTGGCATCCACCAAACCCAGATTTGTCCATCGGACTGCCAGAAGGTGAAGATTGATTCATCAGTCCAGAGAACGCGTTTCCACTGCTCCAGAGTCCAATGGCAGCGAGCTTTACACCACTCCAGCCGACGCTTGGCATTGCGCATGGTGATCTTAGGCTTATGTGCGGCTGCTTGGCCATGGAAATCCATTTCATGAAGCTCTCAATGAACAGTTATTGTGCTGACGTTGCTTCCAGAGGCAGTTTGGAACTCGGTAGTGAGTGTTGCAATCGAGGACAGACAATTTTTACGCGCCTCAGCACTTGGCGGTCCCGTTCTGTGAGCTTGTGTGGCCTACCACTTTGTGGCTGGCTGAGCCATTGTTGCTCCTAGACATTTCCACTTCACAATAACAGCACTTACAGTTGACCGGAGCAGCTCTAGCAGTGCAGAAATTTGACAAACTGACTTGTTGGAAAGGTGACATCCTTAAATGGTGCCACGTTGAAAGTCACTAAGCTCTTAAGTAAGGCCATTCTACTGCCAGTGTTTGTCTATGGAGATTGCATGGCTGCATGCTCGATGTTATACGCCTGTCAGCAACGGGTGTAGCTGAAATAACCGAATCAACTAGTTTGAATTGGGTATCCAAAGACTATTGTACAGATAGTGTATTTCTGTTTTTATTTATTTGTCTTTTTTTTAAATGTTTTTTTCTTTGAAGGGCATTGCAATGCATTGATGTCTGAAATGTGCAATATAAATTAAGCTTGATTTGGTTTGATGTAAGGATGAAATTCCTCAGAGCTTTCTCACTTTTATTGGGAAAGGCCTTCGCTTCCACTATGTGTGCAAAGTCACTGACACTCATGCACATTATATATTTTTGTATCTGTGATTTATTGCAAGCCAGTATTCCCATTCATCTACTCTCAGGTGTTCTTTTAAGAGTTTTGTGGTACGATTACCTCGATGGCGCCACAATCCACCTTGAAAGTCTGCCGAGTGATTTTGATTTGCCCCCAATGTTTTTAGTGAAAAACTAAATTCAGCTAAAAATATGTTTACTTTAGCAAATACTTTCCAACAAATAAAAAAAAGAGACATATGTGATAATGCCTCAATGTAATCGAGGTATTAAATGATTGTCACATACACACAGCCAACGCTGCTGTCCCATGTATATAGAGATATCATACACTGAACCGTTTCTTTTATACCATTTTTCACACTGTGTATTCATATACTATATTCTCCACATAGCTCATTCTAATATATCGACTGCTGTAGCCTACATTGCATTTTGTTACACTGTTTATTTATACACTGGATTCTCTGCATAGCTCGCTGCATTATATATGCTGCTGTACATATCATACTTAATACTGTATACATCTTTGGTTTGTATACACATAGATCACACTTGGATTACTGATACAGTGTATTTTTGTTTCTAGTTTTTGATTATTACTTGTGTACTTTTTTGCTGCACTGTTAGGAACAAGTAATACAACCATTTTGCTGTACCTGCTATAACATCTGCTAAACTGTGTACGCAACCAATAAAACATTTTTTTTCAAATATAATTTCTTTTTTTGGCTGAGTTGTGGTCAATTTGCAGTGTACAAATGATTATAATTCTGTTCCGGGCCCCCGACCATCCACTCCGACAAAAATTGTCTAGTTGCCTACCTCTGGTGTATTATAACTGTCTGCCTTAGACAGTTACCTGAAGCTATCAACTTCTGACAGGTATCCCCTAAAGCAATTTTATAGTGGCTTATAAGTATGCTATAAAACACCATAACAAAGATTGTGATTTTTTAAAACCTTTATTTAACTAGGTAAGTCAGTTAAGAACAAATTCTTATTTACAATGACATTTTTTCTTATTTATTATATTTACAATGACGGCCTACCCCGGCCAAACCCAGACGACACTGGGCCAATTGTGCGCAGCCCTATGGGACTCCCAATTACGGCTGGATGTGAACCAGGGACTGTAGTGACACCTCTTGCACTGAGATTTTTATTTATTTATTTTATTTCACCTTTATTTAACCAGGTAGGCAAGTTGAGAACAAGTTCTCATTTACAATTGCGACCTGGCCAAGATAAAGCAAAGCAGTTCGACAGATACAACGACACAGAGTTACACATGGAGTAAAACAAACATACAGTCAATAATACAGTATAAACAAGTCTATATACAATGTGAGCAAATGAGGTGAGGAGGGAGGTAAAGGCAAAAAAGGCCATGGTGGCAAAGTAAATACAATATAGCAAGTAAAACACTGGAATGGTAGTTTTGCAATGGAAGAATGTGCAAAGTAGAAATAAAAATAATGGGGTGCAAAGGAGCAAAATAAATAAATTCATTAAATACAGTTGGGAAAGAGGTAGTTGTTTGAGCTAAATTATAGGTGGGCTATGTACAGGTGCAGTAATCTGTGAGCTGCTCTGACAGTTGGTGCTTAAAGCTAGTGAGGGAGATAAGTGTTTCCAGTTTCAGAGATTTTTGTAGTTTGTTCCAGTCATTGGCAGCAGAGAACTGGAAGGAGAGGCGGCCAAAGAAAGAATTGGTTTTGGGGGTGACTAGAGAGATATACCTGCTGGAGCGTGTGCTACAGGTGGGAGATGCTATGGTGTCCAGCGAGCTGAGATAAGGGGGGACTTTATCTAGCAGGGTCTTGTAGATGACATGGAGCCAGTGGGTTTGGCGATGAGTATGAAGCGAGGGCCAGCCAACGAGAGCGTACAGGTCGCAATGGTGGGTAGTATATGGGGCTTTGGTGACAAAACGGATTGCACTGTGATAGACTGCATCCAATTTGTTGAGTAGGGTATTGGAAGCTATTTTGTAAATGACATCGCCAAAGTCGAGGATTGGTCGGATGGTCAGTTTTACAAGGGTATGTTTGGCAGCATGAGTGAAGGATGCTTTGTTGCGAAATAGGAAGCCAATTCTAGATTTAACTTTGGATTGGAGATGTTTGATATGGGTCTGGAAGGAGAGTTTACAGTCTAACCAGACACCTAAGTATTTGTAGATGTCCACGTATTCTAAGTCAGAGCCGTCCAGAGTAGTGATGTTGGACAGGCGGGTAGGTGCAGGTAGCGATCGGTTGAAGAGCATGCATTTAGTTGTACTTGTATTTATTTAAGAGCAATTGGAGGCCACGGAAGGAGAGTTGTATGGCATTGAAGCTTGCCTGGAGGGTTGTTAACACAGTGTCCAAAGAAGGGCCAGAAGTATACAGAATGGTGTCGTCTGCGTAGAGGTGGATCAGAGACCAGCAGCAAGAGCGACCTCATTGATGTATACAGAGAAGAGAGTCGGTCCAAGAATTGAACCCTGTGGCACCCCCATAGAGACTGCCAGAGGTCCGGACAGCAGACCCTCCGATTTGACACACTGAACTCTATCAGAGAAGTAGTTGGTGAACCAGGCGAGGCAATCATTTGAGAAACCAAGGCTGTTGAGTCTGCCGATGAGGATGTGGTGATTGACAGAGTCGAAAGCCTTGGCCAGATCAATGAATACGTCTGCACAGTAATGTTTCTTATCGATGGCGGTTAAGATATCGTTTAGGACCTTGAGCGTGGCTGAGGTGCACCCATGACCAGCTCTGAAACCAGATTGCATAGCAGAGAAGGTATGGTGAGATTCGAAATGGTCGGTAATCTGTTTGTTGAATTGGCTTTCGAAGACCTTAGAAAGGCATGGTAGGATATATATAGGTCTGTAGCAGTTTGGGTCAAGAGTGTCCCCCCCTTTGAAGAGGGGTTGACCGCAGCTGCTTTCCAATCTTTGGGAATCTCAGACGACACGAAAGAGAGGTTGAAAAGGCTAGTAATAGGGGTGGCAACAATTTCGGCAGATCATTTTAGAAAGAAAGAGTTCAGATTGTCTATCCCGGCTGATTTGTAGGGGGTCCAGATTTTGCAGCTGCAGTGTCTTAGACTGATGCGCCACTCTGGAGCCCAAATGCAGTAACAATGATGTGCTGCTCATTGACAAAAACGTTTGAAATGCATCACATTGATGGTCATTATAATGCTGTGTGATCCTTGAGCAACAAGTGACCAGCAATTATGAAGCACTATGTTGCTGTATATTACACGTGATTATGATTATACTTATAATGCATTAGGAGTATTTGTAAATGGTATTAAGAGTCTATATGAGTTTTTACGCATGTCTATAAATATACTTATATTGCATTATTACTCTATCATTATGCATTATGAGTATAATGCTGTATAATGCATATGGGCTTCATAGAAAGTGATACTAAAACCTCTAGGTCCTAGTTATGGGCTATATAGTTAGGGCCCAGAGTCTTTCCTGGTTAGGTCATGTGGTCAGATAAAAGCACTAACCCTATGTATAGGACCAACCTACAGGTATCCCACAGTATGCCTTCGTTACCATTTCTAAGTCTTGGTGCAATACCATAACCTTTTCAGACTTGCATCTATATTTCACAAATTAAACAAGTGCACATTGTGCTGGAGCAACAAGTGTTCAGCGTGCAGAAATCATATTTTCCCTGAAAAGACAGAACAGACTTCAGGCACCAGCGCTCATGATAAGCAACACGCACTGCGCCATTGTCACATCAGATAAGGCTGTTGGAAACAAGTCAACTAAAAAAGCTCAGAACAATCATATGTTCTTTAGGTGTCATGTGCTCACATCCACATGCCATATGCCGGATCGAGAGAACAGTTCAAAGTAACAAAATAAACCTGAACACTGTTGTGTGCTTCCAAGTGATTTTTATTTTCACGAGGACAACAACATCCTTAGTACAATAGCCTGACCTATTCTCTCAACCCTAACAGCCACTTCTAGCCACAGAGATGAGTAGAAGAAGCCATGAGCTATATGCAGCTCTGTTTAATTTCCCTTACAGAAGAGACCTCCCCCTCTCTCTCACCCCCCTCTAGTGCTCTGTGTGGTTTGAGATCTGAATAGGACTGAGCAGGGTGGGTGCATTGCCTCCCGAACCAACTGATTGGATGGATGAGGAAGACAGAACCAGGGCAAGCCACTGCACATCAGTTCCCTCTAGTCTGCCAGAAAATGTACTAGCTGTTAAATCCTTGCTTCCTCCATCCCTGTTGTCCCTTTTCATTTCCTATCAAAGGCCATTCGAGGAGGAGGTCTGAGTGGGAGACCTTGGAACCTCTACTCCGATGCGGTTTGAAAGGAACTGAGGGAACAAATGGTTAATACAGGACTAAGATTGAATCCTACTACACTGGCTCTGGTGCTCGTCAGATGTGGCAGGGCTTGAAAATGATCAAAGATTAAAAAAGGGATACCCAGCCGTAAACTGCCCAGTGACGTGAGCTTACCAGGCGAGCTAAATGCTTTTTATCCACGCTTCGAGGCTAGCAATACTGAACCATGCATGAGACCACCAGCTGTTCTGGATGACTCTTCAATCATGTTTTCCGTAGTTGATAAGTTTAAACAGGTTAACATTCACAAGGCCGCAGGGCCAGACGGATTACCAGGACATGTACTCAAAGCATGCGCTGACCAGCTGGTAAGTATCTTCACTGACATTTTCAAGCTCTCCCTGACCCAGTATGAAATACCTACATGTTTCAAGTAGACCACCACAATCCCTGTGCCCAAGAATGCCAAGGTAATCTGTCTAAATGACTATGGAAATACTATATATAGAGGAATGGTCTAAGATCCCTCCCAATGTGTTCTCCAATCTCAAAAAACATATACAAGGCAGTGTCAGAGGCAGACCCTAAAAATTGTCTTAAACTCCAGCCACCCAGTCATAGACTGTTCTCTCTGCTATCGCACGGTAAGCAGCACCAGAGCGCCAAGTCTGGGACCAAAAGGCTCCCAAACATCTTCTACTTCCAAGTCATAAGACTGCTGAACGGTTAATCAAATGGTTACTCTGACTATTTGCATTGACCCTCTTCTTGTTTGCACTGACTCTCTTGCACCGGCTCTACGCACACTCACCCACACACTGACACTCCAACACACACATACACTGTAGACAACATACAACTATATACGCTCACACAATCAAAGCACACATATGCATAATGACTCCACACACACACACACACACACACACACACACACACACACACACACACACACACACACACACACACACACACACACACACACACACACACACACACACACACACACACACACACACACACACACACACACACACACACACACACACACACACACACACACACACACACACACACACACACACACACACACACACTTTTTCACATGCTTCACATTATACTGCTGCTACTCTGTTTATGATCTAATCCTGATTGCCTAGTCACTTTTACTTTCACCCCAACCTACATGTACCCATTACCTCAATTAACTTATCTACCTTGTACCCATGCACATTGACTCGGTATTCCTTGTATATAGACTCGTTATTGTTATTTTATTGTGTTACACATTTATTTTTCTTACTTTTTACCTCTGCATTGTTGGGAAAGGGCTCGTGAGTACCCGTCTGACGGCAAAGTCTACACCAGTTGTATTCAGTGCATGTGACAAGTACCATTTCCTTTGATTTGACTAACAAGGAAAGGAGGAAGTAAGGTGTTGATGGACACAGCCAGTCTCTGTTAGCAGCCATAGCCTGTAGCCAGACCTCACCATCTATGTGGGGCAGGTCTCTGTGAAGAAAATAAGAAAGTGTAAAGCCTACGCATATCCTACAGGATTAGTGCAGGTGTTGGGATACCCCAGGATGGACTCACTTTTACTGAGGAAAGAAGCTGCCCTGTTTAAATACTGCAGATGTGAACGCGTCAAATAATATCTCATCACGGCTATTCATTTGACTTTTGATCTGTTTAACCGTGACAGATTGATTTGTGCCCTGTCATGCCCAGAAGAACGGATGACTCAGCTGGCAGGTGAAACCACCAAATGTCAAATGATAACGCCTGATCATGCAAACATCACCTGACAAATTGACCTCATTATCCTTCAAGGACGCATCAAAAGTGGGCAATGCCAAATACAGTATGTTAACAATATGTCATAAAATGTCCATTACCTATTGATTCATATTCCACAACTATGTAGACTTAATTCCACCTTTTTTGTTAAGTATTTTCATCAGAATGGTTAGAATTACTGTGATGGAATCTGTCTCACTGAAAGAACACCATGTACAGTACCAAACAGCATTCAGAACATTTTTCATTTAGAGACTTGCTTGAGCAATACTAGAGCATTCAAAAAAATAGTGCCACCAAGACTCAGTGTAAACACTTTTTTGACCCTGAAATGTTTACATTGCACTAAAGGCATGTAATTTATGATTTGAAAAGTGGAAGCATTCATCATTTCCGTCCTATTGTCATGGCCCTAGGCTGGGTCAGTGTTCAGACAGGATTCTATGGGAGTACAGAAAACAAAATGGCATCTCTGCACTGCTCAGAGGACAGTTTAAATTAAATCATACAAAATACTTCACCCGGGAGCACGATTTAGCCACAGAGCATCATTAGATACAATATTTTTTTAAATAGCTATCGATTGTTTCAAATTACACAAATTACAGTGTGTAATGTAGCCTATGCCTATTTGGGAAGACCGCAATTTGGGTAGTGCGCCTGGCAATAGGTCTGATTGAGTTGCGGCTGTCAATGAAAAGCGTCTAAAATATTGAAGATAATGTGTCTCGAGGTTCATTTAAAATGTTGCATCAAGGAGGGGAGGGGTGTGTAGCAAAGATATGGTGCGTCTCTCTCCAGAATGCATGCATATGTAGGAAAGTGCCCATCTGTCAATGTCTGATTTCTGACTGTCTTAACACACCACTAATAAGCTGAGTTTCTCCGTTTTTTTCTTAACCTCAACCAGTAAGTCAACCAAGTCCGTCTTTTAAAACATCCACTTTGCATGATAGTTCCTCAGTATTTTAACATTTTTTCCAACACTCCCGCCTCGATAATCACCAATCCTCGGTGTGATAGATTAAAATATCATGATCTGATGATCCCATATATCCAGTGGAAACATAAAAAACACCTGTCTGTCCCGAGCTCAGTGGTGTAGGAAATTCTGAGGGCCCGGAATAAGCTAGATGATATAATGCTGAACTTCACTAGGAATAGCTCCAGTCAAGACAGATGGAAAGTGAGGCAGACACGCGGAGTATAGATGAATGTGATTGAAAGAACCGTAATTTTCATCAGGATTGTATCTACTGTTTTTATTTGTCGGCTTTAGGCCTATTATTTTACTTACAGCCAATGGATCACAGTGTATCAATGTGTCCATGTGAGGCTGGTGCTCTTCCCTTAGTTGAATTTGAACTCTTACAATTTTACTTCAGATTTTTTATGATTAACCACGTGACACTGACTTTGAGAAACAAAAACAGTATTATTGAAATTAAGCTGTTACACGAAAATGCACATATAAAAATAATCATAACAGGCAGCAGACCCGTAGAAATGGTAGGATAAATTGTAAGCTTCCATAAACTTGAAACTCAGGAGATGCCTATGGTATTTCCTATTATACCCATCATTTTTAAATATTTTTAATTACACACAAAAGGTCCCATGAAAAAACGTGCCGGTGGCCGACGGTGACGTTGAAGATCAAATCAAATCAAATTGTAATAGTCACATGCGCTGAAAAGAACTTACAGTGAAATGCTTACTTAGAGCCCCTAACCAACAATGCAGTTAAAAAATATATGGATAAGAATAACAAATAAAAGTAACAAGTAATTAAAGAGCACCAGTAAAATAATTAGTCTATATACATGGGGGTACCAGTACAGAGTCAATGTGCGGGGGCACTGGTTAGTTGTACATGTAGGTAGTTATTAAAGTGACTTTGCATAGATAGTAACAACAGAGTAAAGGGGGGGGGGGCAATACAAATCGTCTGGGTAGCCATTTGATTAGATGTTCAGGAGTCTTATGGCTTGGGGGTAGAAGCTGTTTAGAAGCCTCTTGGACCTAGACTTCGATATCACTTGCCATCCGGTAGCAGAGAGAACAGTCTATGACGAGCATGGCTTGAGTCTTTGACCATTTCTGGGCCTGCCTCTGACACTGCCTGGTATAGAGGTCCTGGATGGCAGGAAGCTTGGACCCAGTGATCTACTGGGTCGTTCGCACTACCTTATGTAGTGCCTTGCGGTCGGAGGCCGAGCAGTTGCCATACCAGGCCGTGATGCAACCAGTCAGGATGCTCTCCATGGTGCAGCTGTGGAACCTTTTGAGGATTTGAGAACCCGTGACAAATGTATTCAGTCTCCTGAGAGGGAGTAGGTTTTGTCGTGCCCTCTTCAGGACTGTCTAGGTGTGCTTGGACCATGTTAGTTTGTTGGTGATGTGGACACCAAATAACTTGAAGCTCTCAACCTGCTCCACTACAGCTCCGTCGATGAGAATGGGGGCGTGCTCGGTCCTCTTTTTCCTGTAGTCCACAATCATCTCTACTGTCTTGATCACGCTGAGGTAGAGGTTGTTGTCCTGGCACCACACGGCCGGGTCTCTGACCTCCTCCCTATAGGCTGTCTTGTCGTTGTCAGTGAGCAGGCCTACCACTGTTGTGTCATCTGCAAACTTAATGATGGTGTAGGAGTCATGCCTGGCCATGCAGTCATGTGTGAACAGGGAGTACAGGAGAGGGCTGAGAACGCACCCTTGTGGGGCCCCAGTGTTGAGGATCAGCGGGGTGGAGATGTTGTTTCCTACCTTCACCACTTGGGGGCGGACCGTCAGAAAGTCCAGGACCCAATTGTACATGTTGGGGTTGAGACCCAGGGCCTCCAGCTTAATGATGAATTTGGACTATGGTGTTGACTGCTGAGCTGTAGTCAATTAACAGCATTCTTACATATTCCTCTTGATCAGATGGGATAGGGCAGTATGCTGTGTGATTGCGATTGCATCGTCTGTGGACCTATTGGGGTAGTAAGCAAATTGGAGTGGGTCTAGGGTATCAGGTAGAGTGAAGGTGATATGATCCTTGACTAGTCTCTCAAAGCACTTAATGTTGACAGAAGTGAGTGCTACGGGGCAATAGTAATTTAGTTCAGTTACCTTAGCTTTCTTGGGAACAGGAACAATGGTGGCCATCTTGAAGCATGTGGGGACAGCAGCCCGGGATAGGGATTGATTGAATATGTCCGTAAACACACCAGCCAGCTGGTTTGCGCATGCTCTGAGGACATGGCTAGGGATGCCATCTTTGCAGGGCAGTCTTGTGAGGGTTAACAGGTTTAGATGTTTTACTCACATTGGCCAAGGAAAAGGAATCCGTGATTGACTGTAGACCCTGCCACATTACATCTCGCGTTTGAGCCGTTGAATTGCGACTCTACTTTGTCTCTATACTGACGCTTTGCTTGTTTGATTTCCTTTGCAGTGGGAATGGGAATAACTACACCGTTTGAATTCCGTCATGTTTCCAGTCGCCTTGCCATGATTAAAAGCCATGGTTTGCGCTTTCAGTTTTGCGCGAATGCTGCCATCAATCCATGGTTTCTGGTTAGGGGAGGATTTAATAGTCACAGTGGGTACAACATCAGCACTAACCATATCAAACATAAAATATCAAACTAATTTGAGTGTCCCAGATTTGTTTAAGATGTTAGTATAGTCCAGTCTAGTCTATAAGACACAGCTGATATTTTAAACAACTTCCATTACATCACAGTTGGTGGTATGCATTTCAACTTCACTTTCTCACTGTTGGGGAGAACAGCTGACATGGGCCCATAAATCAAAATAACAGCTTGCTCCTGTGACAGAAGCACAGGTAGTCATTCTGTTCTGTAAGTGTCCATTCTCTGAGGAGAGCGTGATGAGGGAGGCCTAAATCTAAGGCAAGATCTTCTAAGCCTGTTAACGTTGGTTACTATGAGGCTAAATGAAACAGGAGAGACACTTACATAACGGATGTGTTTAAACAAATACCTTTTTTAAAAATATTTTATTTGATAAACAATACAAAATATACACATACAAACGACAACATGATACAAAAATCCACAACTTCACCCCTGCCCAGACCCACATCTCCAGCACCCGCATCACTTTCCACTCCATGGCTTCAAACCGCACCATTTCAATTCTCTCCGTCACCCATGCACTATCAATGTTTAAATAATAAAGCAGTTTACCTTTCCACTGCGTTAACAAAGACCTTTTTCGTATCAAGATCATCATTTCAGAAGAGTCGTACAGTACATGAAATGTGAACATCCTGAGAGTGAGTTGACTACTACAACACAAGAGGTGTCACTTTACAATAGAGATCACTTTACAACCGCATTAAATGACATAGTTCACGATCATACACCCGTTTCATCATTCTAGCCTGCAGGTGTGAGAGGTCCATATAACTCTTATTTGCCTTGATATCAATCATATCAAGGCAAATAAGATACAATATGCAATATGCCAAATGTACCAAGCGTATCCATTAGACATAATCTGTATCGAGAGGCATCACCGACAATTGGGGGGGGGGGGGGGGGGGGGGGTATACCCAAAGTTCTCACATTAACAATGGTCATAAACCAGCACAACTACTGTAACATGATTAAACCCTACTGAAGCTTGATTCCCTTTCAGGCTCTACATTAAAACATCCTGGAAGGATGGTCTAAAATGTCTGCTCACAAATAACAGGAACTTCTTCCAAATGTTTTAAAACCACTGAGACCTCTGACAACAAAATATATTAGTATAAATACCAAGGAGACAATCTCTGTGTTCATAATTTACCAACAGTCTCAGAATGAGTTCAATTTTAAGCCTGAAAAGGCTTTCGTCAAAGACAGAGAGTACAGGTACTCAGTTCAGGAAGAGAGATGGGTTCTGTCACTAAGAACCTACACCTCAGTACTGACAGACTGTCTAGATATTTTATCACAGTCCAAAACAGCCCGGATCTAACCTACATTCAACCCCTTACTTTAATAAACTACTTCGTTGTTACTGGACTGGGCAGAACCTTTTCCATGTCCATTTCCAAAAGGCAAAGGTATTGAGCGCACAAACAAGTGCTCTGAAAGCTTTACCTGTAATATAATGTTTCACTCATATTTCTATACAAACAGATTGGTTAAGTTAATTGCTAAGAACAGTTGAAGCGGAGAGCTTACTGGTATACCAATAGCATGTCTGAACATATCCAAATGTACACACCCTACTGACCACAAATCAAGATAAATTACAGTTCCACCATTGTGGTTTGTAGATCAGAGTTCACTCCAGTCCAAACCCTTCTGCATTTGAAATGGCAATAGTTAACTTCTGCTTCAGTTCTTTTTTATTTTTGTATGTCGGCAGGCAGATCTGGTTGAAACATGTGTGAGATATAGGCAACCTGGAGAGGAAGAAAAGGTCAAATGATGAATTCACGTTTGTTCAAAGTTGCTGTTCTATACAAATCAAATGTGACAATAGCAACTGATTAAAGGAGGTCTGTTTTCAGTACTTTTCAAAATGTTTACAATGAATAAGAAAGAACACAGTGAGGACATCTGCAGTATCTAACCAGTCGGTGGAGGCATCAATCTTGGAGATCTTGAAGTTGAGGTCGGCCATTCCTCCCACGGGGACACGGTCACTTCCTGTTGAGAAATGGAGCAGCTTCTTCTGGAGCTCCAGGGGGAAGGCCAGCACCACGTCCCAGAATGCCCTGACCACAAAGACAAACAATTTAACTCATTAGATACATTAACTTCAGATCGTTTTTATTTCTTCTTTTTTTCCCGTTGAATATTTAAAAAATATCCAAAATACTTGCAGTGAAGCCGCTCAACAACTACATCACATTAGTCATCTAACAGATCATCCAGATCGACACACAGAAGCAACCAGGGTCAACAATTTGCTCACGGGCACGTCGACAGATCTCCCACAAGGTCAAAAATGGGGACCCGAAACAGCAATCCATCAACCACCAGCCCAAGCTCCCAATCGCCAGGCCACCAGCCCTCCAAGATCCCCCCACACAGTTCCCCAAGAGCTGCCCCTTAACCATCTGAGACCCCACTCCCACCAGTCCCCCAGTTGCAAACCATAGTCTGGCTTTTTTAATGGCGGTTTTGGGGCAGTGGCTTCTTCCTTGCTGAGCGGCCTTTCATCTTATATCGATATATGATTCGTTTTACTCTGGATATAGATACTCTTGTACTCGTTTCCTCCAGCATCTTCACAAGGTCCTTTGCTTTTGTTTTGGTATTGATTTGAACTTTTCACACCAAAGTACATTCATCTCTAGGAGACAGAACGTGTCTCCTTCCTGAGAGGTATGACAGCTGCGTGGTCCCACGGTGTTTATACTTGCGTACTATTGTTTGTGCAGATGAACGTGATACCTTCAGGCGCTTGGAAATTGCTCCCAAGGATGAACCAGACTTGCGGAGGTCTGCAATTATTTTTCAGAGGTCTTGGCTGAGTTTGAAGGTAGGACTTGAAATACATCCACAGGTACACCTCCAATGGACTCAAATGATGTCAATAAGCCTATCAGAAGCTTCTAAAGCCATTACATCATTTTCTGGAATTTTCCAAGCTGTTTAAAGGCACAGTCAACTTAGTGTATGTAAACTTCAGACCCACTGGAATTGTGATAAAGTGAATTAAAAGTGAAATAATCTGTCTGTAAACAATTGTTGGAAAAATGACTTGTGTCATGCGCAAAGTAGATGTCCTAACAGACTTGCCAAAACTATAGTTTGTTAACAAGAAATGTGTGGAGTGGTTGAAAAATGAGTGTATGTAAACTTCCGACTTCAACTGTAATATATATATATATATATATATATATATATATATATATATATACTCCACACATTTCTTGTTAACAAACTATAGTTTTATTTATATATACGCACACACACACACACACACGCACGCACGCACGCACGCACGCACGCACGCACGCACGCACGCACGCACGCACGCACGCACACACACACACACACACACACACACACACACACACACACACACACACACACACACACACACACACACACACACACACACACACACACACACACTGTGTATACTTAACAAAAAAATATACCTACGGAGCTGTGAGGGGAACGGCACCTCAGTACCTCCAGGCTCTGATCAGGCCCTACACCCAAATAAGGGCACTGCGTTCATCCACCTCTGGCCTGCTCGCCTCCCTACCACTGAGGAAGTACAGTTCCCGCTCAGCTCAGTCAAAACTGTTCGCTGCTCTGGCTCCCCAATGGTGGAACAAACTCCCTCACGACGCCAGGACAGCGGAGTCAATCACCACCTTCCGGAGTCACCTGAAACCCCACCTCTTTAAGGAATACCTAGGATAGGATAAAGTAATCCTTCTCACCCCCCCCCCCTTAAAATATTTAGATGCACTATTGTAAAGTGGTTGTTCCACTGGATGTCATAAGGTGAATGCACCAATTTGTAAGTCGCTCTGGATAAGAGCGTCTGCTAAATGACTTAAATGTAAATGTAATGTGGAGTGTTAGCATCATGTTACATGAGCTTAAAAAATATCCCAGAAAAGTTCCATACTCATAAAAAGCTTTTCCCTCTAATTTTGTGCACAAATTTGTTTAAATCCCTGTTAGTGAGTATTTATCATTTGCCATGATAATCCATTCACCTGGCAGGTGTGGTATATCAGTAAGCTGATTAAACAGCATGATCATTACACAGGGGCACCTTGTGCTGGGGACAAAAAAATGGGACTCTAAAATGTGCAGTTGTCACACAAAACAATGCCCCAGATGTCTCAAGTTTTGAGTGAGCATGCAATTGGCAAGAGCTCAGTGACTTTCAACATGGCACCATCATAGGATGCCACCTTTCCAACAAGTCAGTTTGTCAAATTTCTGCCCCGGTCAACTGTAAGTGCTGTTATTGTGAAGTGGAAACGTCTAGGAGCAACAAAGGCTCTGCCACAAAGTGGTAGACTACACAAGCTCACAGAACGGGACCACCGAGTGCTGAAGGGTGTAGCGCGAAAAGAATTGTCTGTCCTCAGTTGCAACACTCACTAGCGAGTTCCAAACTGCCTCTGGAAGCAACGTCAGCACAATAACTGTTAGTCGGGAGCATCATGAAATGGGTTTCCATGGCCGAGCAACCACACACAAGCCTAAGGTCACCTCAATGCCAAGCGTCAGCTGGAGTGGTGTAAAGCTCACCGCCATTGGACTCTGGAGCAGTGGAAACACATTTTCTGGAGTGATGAATCACACTTCACCATCTGGTAGTCTGATAGACAAATCTGGGTTTGGCGGATGCCAAGAAAACACTACCTGCACGAATGCATAGTGCCAACTGTAAAGTTTGGTGGAGGAGGAAAATGATCTGGGGCTGTTTTTCATGGTCTGTGCTAGGCCCCTAAGTTCCAGTGAAGGGAAATCTTAATGCTACAGCATACTAGACGATTCTGTGCTTCCAACTTTGTGCCAACAGTTTGGGGAAGTCCCTTTCCTGTTTTGGCATGACAAAGCCCCTGTGCACAAAGCGAGGTCCATATAGCAATGTTTTGTTGAGATCGATGTGGAAGAACTTGACTGGCCTGTACAGAGCCGTGACTTCAACCTCATTGAACATCTTTAGGATGAAATTGGAACGCCGACTGCGAGCTAGGCCTAACCGCCCAACATCCATGCCCGACCTCACTAATGCTCTTGTGGCTGAATGGAAGGCCTAGCTCGCGGTCAGTGATCCAATTCATCCCAAAGGTATTCGATGGGGTTGAGGTCAGGGCTCATCCCTGCGTTAAATGCACCATCTGGGATATTTCCTACTGTTCAATGGTCATTTAGAAACTCAGGATAATGGCTTTAATATCAGGCCTTTTTACAAAATGAATGATGTGATGATCGGTTTACAGTACCTGATGGTGGGGTCAGTCTTGCTGTAGCCCTCATACTGGGCTGCCTTCTGCAGAGAGCTCATGTCCAGGTTGGGACTGCCACACACCAGGATCTCCACCTCCTCTGGCCTCAGCAACTAAAACAAGAGGGACAAGACAAGGAATCAATATCATGGTAGTCTGACAAGTAAAACTACAGGATATGAAAATACAGGACACCTGGGATTCCAGTGAAACTACAGGATTTCACAAGACATCCAATCACTACCATCCTGCTAGGCACAGACGTCAATTCAATGTCTATTTCACATTGGTTCAACATAATTTAATTGAAATGACGTGGAAACAACGTTGATTCAACTAGTATGTGCCCAATGGGAAGGAATTTTGTCCATTAAAGAGCAACTTCTCATTTAGAAAACAGCCTACGTGGCAACAATATGTGTCAGAAATATTTATTCTACTGTCAGAATTGACTACAAAGTGGAAATAGGATCATTTTGGTCAGTCACTCTAATCAAAAACTGAGTTTTGTGAGACTTGTAGTCATTACTGCATCCCAGTGTAAATTTGAGTTTGTTTCAATCCTACCCACATAACCACAGCTGGCAGCACACAAGTAATCATCAATTCGGACTACAGCTGTAAGCAACCCAATTGCAATGCTTGCGGTAAATTTGGGTTGACTTTAGCTCCAAATTTCAATGACTTAAAAACCTCAAACCAATTATACATTGTAGAAATTCAAATACAAATATTGAAAGCATTTCATGGAAAAAACTAAAAGGTGTGCAACATGTAAATATTGTCTCATTTACATTGTGTTGACGGTCCCTAACTAGCCCCAGAGCTAGGCTATCCAAAGTCAAAACAACTTTGCCACAGTCGCACACCAGCCGGCTGAAGCTAATTGCTAGCATTTTTTAATGAAAAAAAAGGCTAAATCAGGAAGTGGAGTTGCCCTTTAAAACTAACCTACTGCATGACACAAGACAATTAGTTATGACCATGGTAGTCAATCATGAATCCCTGTTCATTGCACTAGTGCAGCACAAAATGTGCACTTAAACAGAGCAATCAATGACTATGGTACAGTGTCATAGTAAGGGCATGGGGTGCATGATCAGCGTGCCATATGCATGGATCATTGTGTCACACACTGTCTTAACTGTATTTATCAGATACAGTATCCAATCTGTTGCTAACTTGATACATTTGGCCTCATTTTGCAAACCCTATTTGACATAGTTGCATATTTTCTCTGTATCACTCGGTCCTTGACCACATTCACTCCCATGCACTCTTCATATCTGTGACTCCACCTTATCAAAACACACCCAGACGTCTGTGTCAGGCAGTGCACGGTCTGCACAACCCCCTCACAGCAACAGAGTTCCACCGTGTCCGAGGAGTGCAAACAGAAAGACAACCCGGTGACGAGTTAGAGCAAGCCAAGCCAATGGTCAGTTCCAGCTGGGATATAGAGTTACTGAACAATCTGGGTCGGTTCAAACCCTGTCTGCCACACCCCCTCCTCCTTCACCCCACCAGGCAGCTGGTATAGCTGTCAAAGCAGAGTTGCATAACCAATGAAAGCGTAGACAACTGTTGCGTAACTGTCACGATGAGCTGGTTTGGAAGACGATTGCTTTTGCTGGCGTGGGGCTATGTGGGGGGGGGGGCTATAGCTGACTTTTCCTACATGTACATTACATGTTTCTATCCCACTGTCACATTAGCATTGACCAGCATGAACATACATGTATAGAAGGAGCCTGTTTATAGGTGCATGCACTGCCTTGGAAAGCAAAGAGGGAAAATCTCCTGATTTGCAAGAACTGAGTGGACTAATAAACATGTAGGATATTAATTTGACCCAGTTTGCTGCAGCAGGGAAATAATCCAGCAGCAACAGGAAATGTGAATTATTATGTGGATTATAGTTTATGGCTATTTTTGTAGGGGTTGATCCTGTTGAAAATGATATTGCTGGTACATGCATACTAGATTTCTACTTTTGTGTTTATTTTCTATCTACAGTATCCAAAAAGGATGAATCAGCATGCTACATTTCTTGCAAAGGGAAAAGCAGTTAGGCTAATTAATGTTTAACTGTGGTTGGTGGTGGGGTCGGGTAGGTTGTGGCGTACAGTAAATACCAACTCTGGCATTCACTGACACGTACACCAAACAGATAATTGAACAGTCAAATATTTGATTTTGCTGGTACAGCAGAATCCTTGTCCAGACACATCCCTGAGCTCACTGCTGTCAGCTCATCTGACAGTTCACTACACACAGTTAATTGCAGTACCCCAGTCTATTTTAATCTTGTCAATTTTAATTGATTGATTACTTGGTGTTGTCCGGGGGTACTGAAATACTATTAGAAAGGGTCAATTCACACACATTTCCTAGGTGGCAAAGGTCCAGATGCACATTGCCATTTATCAGTGTAGTAATAAACCCCTACCCCAACACAGGCACTGTCCACGACAAACTGTTCACACACCTCTTGTTGGTGGAGAGAAAATGTTGCAATTTTAAAGCTAATTTCCTGCAATTCTTAACAGTTTGGCATGTCTTAAATGTGCATATGTCACCTTCGGCCCAAATGACTCTGTTCTGGGTCCAGATATGGACCATGGTTTGCCAATTAAGGATGGTTGATATAGTACAGGTAACTGCCAAAATAATGGAAACACTTGAGTAAATGAGGGATACAAAAGCAGTGCGGCTTGGTTGGGTCGTATTTCGGAGGACGCATGGCTCTCGTCCATTGCTTCTCCCGAGTCTGTGTGGGAGTTGCAGCGATGAGACAATTGGATACCACAAAATTGGGGAGAAAAAGGCGTAAAATATATAAACAAGGCAAAAAAAGAGACGTCCTATCATTTATTTTCAGCAAACTTAACATGTGTAAATATTTGTATGAACATAACAAGATTCAACAATTGAGACATAAACTGAACAAGTTCCACAGACATGTGACTAACAGAAATGGAATCATTTGTCCCTGAACAAAGTGGCGGTCTAAAAGATACAAGATACAGTCAGTATCTGGTGTGGCCACCAGCTGCATTAAGTACTGCAGTGCATCTCCTCCTCATGAACTGCACCAGATTTGCCAGTTCTTGCTGTGAGATGTTACCCCACTATTCCACCAAGGCACATGCAAAGTTCCCGAACATTTCTGGGAGAAATGGCCCTAGTCCTCACCCTCTGATCCAACAGGTCCCAGATGTGCTCAATGAGATTGAGATCCGGGCTCTTCGCTGGCCATTGCAGAACACTGACATTCCTGTCTTGCAGGAAATCACACACATAATGAGCAGCATGGCTTGTGGCATTGTCATGCTGGAAGGTCATGTCAGGATGAGCCTGCAGGAAGGGTACCGCATGAGGGAGGAGGATGTCTTCCCTGTAATGCACAGCGTTGAGATTGCCTGCAATGACAACAAGCTCAGCCCGATGATGCTGTGACACACCGCCCCAGACCATGACGGACCTTCCACCTCCAAATCGATCCCGCTCCAGAGTACAGGCCTCGGTGTAACACTCATTCCTTCGACCATAAACACGAAACCGACCACGAATCACCCCTGGTGAGACTCATCAGTGAAGAGCACTTTTTGCCAGTCCTGTCTGGTCCAGCGATGGTGGGTTTGTGCCCACAGATCGACGTTGTTGCCGGTGATTTCTGGTGATGACCTGCCTTACAACAGGCCTACAAGCCCTCAGTCCAACTTCTCTCAGCCTATTACGGACTGTCTGAGCACTGATGGAGGGATTATGCATTCCCGGTGTAACTTGGGCAATTGTTGTTGCCATCCTGTACCTGTCCCGCAGGTGTGATGTTCGGATGTACCGATCTTGTACCAGTGTTGTTACACGTGGTCTGCCACTGCGAGGACGATCAGCTGTCCGTCCTGTCTCCCTATAGCGCTGTCTTAGGCTTCTCACAATACGGCCATTGCATGCCTCCTTGCAGCATGCCTAAGGCACGTTCACGCAGATGAGCAGGGACCCTGGGCATCTTTCTTTTGGTGTTTTTCAGAGTCAGTAGAAAGGCCTCTTTTAGTGTCCTAAGTTTTCATAACTGTGACCTTAATTGCCTACCGTCTGTAAACTGTTAGTGTCTTAATGACCGTTCATGAATCGTTTATGGTTCATTGAACAAGCAGCATGGGAAACAGTGTTAAAACCCTTTACAATGAATATCTGTGAAGTTATTTGGAATTCTACTAATTCTTTTTTAAAGACAGTGTCCTGAAAAAGGGATGTTTATTTTTTTGCTGAGCCATATGCCATGGCCGATGTAAGCCATATGTCATGGCCGTCTCAGTCACCAGATCTCATCCCAATTGAACAATTATGGGAGATTCTGGAGTGGCGCCTGAGACAACGTTTTCCACCACCATCAACAAAACACCAAATGATGGAATTTCTCATGGAAGAATGGCGTCTCATCCTTCCAATAGAGTTCCAAACACTTGTAGAATCTATTCCAAGGTGCATTGAAGCTGTTCTGGCTCGTGGTGGCCCAATGCCCTATTAAGACACCTTATGTTGGTGTTTCCTTTATTTTGGCAGTTACCTGTATTTCACTCCTGGCTAGTTACACAGGTTTCTGTCAGCAGATCAGTGAGGATACTCACAGGGTTCACAGAGCCTAGCAACAGTTAAGGAACTATTGGGAAACCAACTGACAACGACCAGAGTGATCCAGATCCTCCCATGTTAAACCATGCAAATCTAACCCTAAAGCTGGGCTGGTTCTGCATGAATACAGCAGATTTGTGGTCTGTCTGATTGATATTCATGGTGGACGTCAACCCTGCCACTGTGGTTCCCTACATACTCTTTAAATAGGCCACTCATACGAGAGCCTCCCCCTTTTGGCCCAAAGAGCCCTGGTCATTAAGTGGAGACAGAGCACACACACACACACACACAACACCCCTGTTAGGAGGCCTGTGCCAAGAGAGGGGGTGGGGAGCCTCTGTGAACAGGCAGCGAGGAACAGTAGACTCACTCACACACATGCACGCACTCACAGTTGAGCTTCCAATCCTGCACTCCTCATTGCCTCGCCGGGCCTCACGATCACGATGCTGCCTAATCAGAAAACATTCTATAGGAGTTGACTAAACTCTTGGCTCCTGACACTTCAAACAGGACCAGCTGGCACTGAAATTATGTCCACTGAATTCTCAGTGATAGTGATATACTTAATTCCAAAAACCTACAATGACAGTTGGAATTCATAATGGTTTTCTACAGCTGTTCACACCAATTAGAATTAATGTATTAATTCACTTTGATAGTAAAAGTCTTGATATTCTTACCAACAAGGCGTCGGAGGCACACACACTGTGGAAGCCATAGAAGAATGCAGCAAACTGCCTGTAAATGGACTTATTCAGCAGGAAATCTACGTACAGCTGGACATACTCTGAAAAGACAAGAATAATCAAACAATCATTCAACTATGAGAGAACAAGCAAATGCCACACAGTCTGAAAGGCACTGTTAGATATCACATGCTACTGCACTACAGTTGTCTTTTCTCTGGTCTTTGGCAGTCTGTCTACTCCTCACTTACCCTTCCTGTTCTGGTTGGTGACAGGAATCTTATCTCCTCCTGGTTTCAGATTGTAGGACTTGATGACACCTAGTTCTTCCTGCGACACCTATAATGGTCATCACATTTAGTGGAGCGCTTCCCTTGTGCTGCAACAGTATTGATTATGGTGAAGTCAAAGATATTATGTTTCACAAGTGTTACTGTGAACAAGAACTTATGTGTTTTCCCAACCTGAAAAGTTGTGCAGAAGTCCTCCTCCACATTGCCTTCATAGCTGAGAAGTTCTGCCAGCCCATGAGCAAGATCCTGAAACACAAGACTAAATCTATAAGCAATGCTTTTATATACATAACCAGTCAAAAGTTTGGACAAACCTACTCATTCCAGAGTTTCTCTTTATTTTGACTATTTTCTACATTGTAGAATAATAGTGAAGACATCAAAACTATGAAATAACACATATGGAATCATGTAGTAACCAAAAAAAGTATTGTTAAAAGTTAATGTGTGGATTTTTTTGAGCCAATCAGTTGTGTTGTGACAAGGTAGGGTTGGTATACAGAAGATAGCCCTATTTGGTAAAAGAGCAAGTACACATTATGGCAAAAACATGGCTCAAATAAGCAAAGAGAAACGACAGTCCATCATTACTTTAAGACATGAAGGTCAGTCAATCCGGAACATTTAATTTCAAGAACTTTGAACGTTTCTTCAAGTGCAGTCGCAAAAACCATCAAGTGCTATGATGAAACTGGCTTGCATGAGGAACACCACAGGAAAGGAAGACCCGGAGTTACCTCTGCTGCAGAGGATAAGTTCATTAGAGTTACCAGCCTCAGAAATTGCAGCCCAAATACATGCTTCAGAGTTCACGTAACAGACACATCTCAACATCAACTGTTCAGAGGAGACTGCGTGGATCAGGCCTTCATGGTTGAATTGTTGCAAATAAACCACTACTAAAGGACACTAATAAAAAGAAGAGACTTGCTTGGGCCAAGAAACACAAGCAATAGACATTAGGTCAGTGTAAATCTGAGTCCAAATGAGACGCAGAGTAGGTGTTTCCCACTGTGAGGCAGGGAATAGGAGGTGTGATGGTGTGGGGTGCTTTGCTGGTGACACTGTCTGTGATTTATTTAGAATACAAGGCACACTTAATCAACATGGCTACCACAGCATTTTGCAGCGATACATATCCCATCTGGGTTGTGCTTAGTGGGACTATAATTTGTTCTTCAACAGGATAATTACACAATACACCTCCAGGCTGTGTAAGGGCTATTTGACCACGAAAGAGAGTGATGGAGTGCTGCATCACCTGACCTCAACCCAATTGAGATGGTTTGGAATGAGTTGGACCGCAGAGTGAAGGAAAAGCAGCCAACAAGTGCTCAGCATATGTCGGAACTCCATCAAAACTGTTGGAAAAGCATTCCAGGTGAAGCTGGTTGAGAGAATGCCAAGAGTGTGCAAAGCTGTCTTCAAGGCAACGGGTGGCTATTTTGAAGAATCTAAAATCTATTTTGATTGGTTTAACACTTCTTTGGTTACTACACGATTCCATATGTGTTATTTCATAGTTTTGATGTCTTCACTATTATTCTACAATGTAGAAAATAGTAAAAATGAAGAAAAACCCTTGAATGAGTAGGTTTGACCAAACTTCTGACTTGCTACTGTAGATTGCAACTAGTCTTTATGAAGTATATGTCTTCTTCTAAATATGTGAAGGACTAATAGAAAAAAACCTGAGAGGAAAACAAATTGCCATTTGAAAAAGTTGCCACGGTGGGAACGTCTGCCCTTTGCAGCACAGTACACTATGTTCATAGAATGTTTCATGGGGGAAAATCTGACTTCATTTTATTATTGATATCTAATGACTGACTTTACTGAATTACAGTAATGGAATTGTAAGACAAAACAACAAGAAAATCATGTAAAGCCTTTGCCATTACACAATCTAGAAAACGTACTGAGGAAACAAAATAACCATTGTATGCTGTATGTATTTTACATGACATTATGCTTTCCAATCCATACCTCATAAAATGAAGTACATTTTACAATGCAAAAATCATTTGAAGAACAATTGCATGTGTTTGACGTCAGTGCCGGGCACTATTAGTGTGTCTTTTTAAAGAACTTGCAGTAGCTTTTTCCCTATCCTCCACCAATTTAGGAAAAAGTATTCAACGGGGAGCAAATAAACGCCCAGAGGCCGTTATGTAAGCAAAGAGAAGGCCAGCTGCCCAGTAAAAACCAACATCTGGCCTCAGCAAGGCTGACTCGACAAAACGCAGCGCAATGAGATGCATACCGCATAAAAAGCTATACAATTACACCAAAAGCAGGTAAATACTAGTCTTAGTGACAGTAATGTGTTGTGTGTGCATACAACATTTTATATGATCAATATAGATTTGGTTTGTTTTGAGTTTGTGGACATCAAACATGCAAGTGGCGATGTGCAAAAGTTGGGCTTTGACACCCCTCTGCTGGTGAATATTGGAAACCGTCAAGGCTTCAATCACTGACTAGCAAATGAAAAATCAACATATTATGAGGAACTACAGGATTATATAAGGAAATATTATAACATCAAATCATACATTTGATGGCAATTGCAGAATATTCATTTGGGAGTTCATCAAAAAATATAAAGAAAAGCATGTCATGCCACGTGAACTGTATCTCTCCTCTCCATCTCTCCTCCTAGACAGCTAACAAACTACTGCTAGCCTGGTATCCTTGAATATCCCTGTTCAAAAAAAAAAAAAAAGCTGCCATCATCAGGAGATCGTCATCAGCAGTGTTGGGCTCCTGTGTGTGACATCTATGGGCAGCTTTTACCAGGGTGTGAGGTGATGATGGCTGTAACGGCACCTTTGAGACCTGGCTGCAGCTCAGTCTCATCTAATATAATAATAATAATATATGCCATTTAGCAGACGCTTTTATCCAAAGCGACTTACAGTCATGTGTGCATACATTCCACGTATGGGTGGTCCCGGGGATCGAACCCACTACCCTGGCGTTACAAGCGCCATGCTCTACCAACTGAGCTACAGAAGGACACCTTGGCTGCAGCCATACTGTTATAACAAGACTGGTGGCAGGGTGAGACTCTGGGACTGTATGGAATGTGAGCCTGGTTGATTATGTCACACGCCTGTGACGCACGAGCATTTCTTTAGACCCCAGGCATCAATAGTGCAATGTACGTACTATGACTCACATCATTACAATTACATTATTTATGCGTATTGCATGTGTTCCTGCACATTTAGCTATAAGTAGGAACAATGGCATATTGCAGTTAATCCTAACAGTCTTTTTAACTAACGTAACATCTTAGTCTAACAACCATACACCACCCACTAGGCACAGACGTCAATTCAACGTCTATTCCACGTTGGTTCAAAGTCACTTCATTGAAATGATGTAGAAACAACATCGATTCAACCAGTGTTTGCCCAGTGGACCATATTCATATACAGATCAACACTAAACCCTTCAGAGACCATGTACAGCTTTCTAAAACAGTCCAGTACTCTCATAAGCATCACATCCATTCATTTGATTATATACATTATTATTATTGAAAAGCGGTGTACTTTGGAAGCAAACAAAAGTTACTTTCCCATGGTTTATTACCACTGCAAGCAATATTGTTGTGCTTGTGATCCTTACGAGAAGAGTGCAGTGTGGTCGGGAAAGAATGCCAGTGAGAGAGGCTAACTAAGAGAGCTGAGTCACAGCTGGTGTCGTGTACATACAGGCATGACCTGCTGCAGGTCGTCCAGGGTGAGGGTCGCCATGCCAACGGGGGTATCGGGGTCACACGGCACCACGGGCGGGGTCAGAAGCTTCTTGTAGACACAGGGAGGGAAGCGGATGTCCAGGGTGATGCTGTTGTACACGGCCAGGCCCATGAGCTGACACATATACAGTTAAGTGTGTAACAAAGTACAGATCTTTTACAATTGAAAGCAAGTATCTTCAACACCAAAATAACTCACAGTTATAATCATATAAACCACTAGAACAGATTCAAAATGTGTCTAGTTATATTAATTTAATGTAGCATAGCATTCAGGTGAAAACCTTTTCACTTCAATGTTAAAGTATTCGGCTTCTGAGCTCTTCATACTTCGTAACAATGACACCATTTTATACCCGCTTCCAAGACCCCGCAGCATGTGCTAATGATCCCAATCATTACTCTATTATCACTGCATTTTGCCATGTACTTTATATTGGCTTGTAGCAGATCTGAACAGGGAATATAAACAGCAGGTGTATTACGCATTTAGAATGAAATTGTAGGGAGCCTGAACTCCTAAAGTGCTACCAGCTGCTTCTGGCAGATCTTCCTCCACGTGTCGTCCATATGGAACTTCTGTGGGAGAGGTTGAGCTGCAGAGCCATCGCTCTACGAGCTCCCTAACTTGCTAAATAGAGTTTGGAAAAATGCTTAAAGTTATATTGGCGCAGGCTTGGGGGAAATTCCATGAGAACTGACAGGCGGAGGATGAAACGCAGACCAGACTTGCAGCTCACAAAATAGGACACAACAAAACCTTCTGTTTCTATTACATCTCTCTCTTTCTCTCTCGCACCATTGTGACATGGGATTTTTTGTCACCCTGCCCTCCCTGTTGTGTTCGCTTCAGATAGAGACACATAGCCACTTCAGTGTCTGTCAGTGTGGTGTAATTCTAACCGAGTGGCAGACAGACTGGTGAGGTGGAAGGGGTGCGAGTGTATGTGGGTGGACTGACTCAGACTCTCAGTCCACCCACATAATATACAGTGCATTTGGAAATTATTCAGACCCTTTGACTTTTT
This sequence comes from Oncorhynchus gorbuscha, assembly GCF_021184085.1. Classification (NCBI taxonomy): domain Eukaryota; kingdom Metazoa; phylum Chordata; class Actinopteri; order Salmoniformes; family Salmonidae; genus Oncorhynchus; species Oncorhynchus gorbuscha. The sequence goes on from NC_060179.1 coordinate 53,802,554, forward strand.
CCACATTTTGTTACGTTACAGCCTTACTCTAAAATGGATTAAATTGTTTTTTTCCCCCTCATGAATCTATACATAATACCCCATAATGACAAAGGAAAAACAGTTTTTTATATATATATTTTTGCAAATATATTACAAATTTAAAACTGAAATATCACATTTACATAGTATTCAGAACCTTTACCCAGTACTTTGTTGAAGCACCTTTGGCAGCGAATACAGCCTTCGAGTCTTCTTGGGTATGATGCTACAAGCTTGGCACAGCTGTATTTGGGGAATTTTTCCCATTCTTCTCTACAGATCCTTTCAAGCTATGTAAGTTTGGATGGGGAGCATTAATGCACAGCTATTTTCAGGTCTCTCCAGAGATGTTTGATCGGGTTCAAGTCCGGGCTCTGGCTGGGCCACTCAAGGACATTCAGAGACTTGTCCCGAAGCAACTCATGAGTTGTCTTGACTGTGAGCTTAGGGTCGTTGTCCTGTTGGAAGGTGAACCTTCGCCCCAGTATGAGGTCCCGAGCGCACTGGAACATGCGTTCATCAAGGGCCTCTCTGTACTTTGCTCCATTCATCTTTCCCTCGATCCTGACTAGTCTCCCAGTCCCTGCCGCTGAAAAACATCCCCACAGCATGATGCTTGCACCACCATGTTTCACCGTAGGGATGGTGCAAGGTTTCCATCAAAGAAAGCCATCAACGTAGTAAACTGTTGTTTTGATGGTCAAATTACCATAGGATTATGTCATCATAACCAATTTTCAACATAGACAAACCTTGTATAAAATATGTTGAATTTGTACATTTGAAACATTTTACTGGAGATTTGATATATCTACATCTATTAATTTGGTCTCCAATCCAGAGTTTTAACCAAGCCCAGTGCTGCTTAGCTTTGATATGTGTCACTGGCTATTACCAATGTACTGTACTATCATGACAAAAAATTGGGAGAAATCTCTACTTAATAGATTCACTGTTGCTATCGAAGTCATTCCAAAGAGTACTTTAGGTTCAACAGTGCAAATGAAATGGAACCCTACTTAATCATACATCAATGATGCTATTTAGGCCTTTCCAATGGAATCTACAAGTTAATAAATGTTGGATTCACGTCTCAATCTCAAACAAAAAATGCAAGTTAACGAATATGATTAAATCAAATCAAACTGTATTTAAAGTTTGTTTTTATTTGATTTAATCGTATTCTTTAACTTCGCTTTTTGGTTGAAATGAAGACGTGAATCCAAAATAAAAATTAATTTGTAGACAGACTGGAATTAAAACCAGACTCAGTGGCACAGATGGAGCTATCCATGCAGATGATATATCTCCTTCGAAAGTTGATATTTGGTTGAGTTGACAACCAAACACAATTCCATATCACTTTTACAATACGGTAAAAAGCCTATTAACTTGTGATTATCTGCCTCTAACCCTATTTAAGGGGGCTGAATCACTGGCTGACTGGTGCACTCTGTCCCTAGGAGGGGTGCGTCACATGAGTGGGTTGAGTCATTGACGTGATCCTCCTGTCCGGGTTGGCGCCCCCCTCGGGTTCGTGCCGTGGGGAGATCTATACTATACTCGGCCTTGTCTCAGGGTAGTAAGTTGGTGGTTTGAAGATATCCCTCTAGTGCTGTGGGGGCTGTGCTTTGGCAAAGTGGGTGGGGTTATATCCTACTTGGTTGGCCCTGTCCGGGGGTATCGTTGGACGTGGCCACAGTGTCTCCCGACCCCTTCTGTTCTTGACCTCCATTATTTATTCTGCAATAGTTTGTGTTGGGGGCGTGGGTCAGTCTGTTATATCTAGAGTATTTCTCCTGTCTTATCTGGTGTCCTGTGTGAATTTAAGTATGCTCCTTCTAATTCTCTCTCTTTCTCTCTTCTCTCGGAGGACCTGAGCCCTAGGATCATGCCTCAGGACTACCTGGCCTGATGACTCCTTGCTGTCCCCAGTCTATCTGGTTGTGCTGCTGCTCCAGTTTCAACTGTTCTGCCTGCGGCTATGGAACCCTGACCTGTTCACCGGACGTGCTACCTTGTCCCGGACCTGCTATTTTCGACTCTCTCTCTCTACCCACCTGCTGTCTCCAACTCTGAATGATCGGCTATGAAAAGCCAACTGACTCCAATTTACTCCTGAGGTGCTGAATAATGACAATCACTGTGATTATTATATTTTAACCCTGTATAGCACTTTGTGACATTGGCTGATGTAAAAAATAAATAAATTGATTGATTGATATGTTGGATTCACATCTCCATCTCAATCAAAAATCTAAGTTAAAGAATAGGACTACATTTGAAATAGGAGCTCATTTTAAATACAGTTTGATTTGATCCTATTCTTGAACTTTTATTTTTGGTTGAGATGTTAAATAATAGGATTAAGCCAGTGGCTCAGATGGAACTGTCCCAGCAGAAGATACCGTACACCTCCTTTAAATGTTGATATTTGGTTGCGTTGTCAACCAAACACAATTCAATATCACTTTTACAAGACAGTAAATAGCCTAATGTTAAGGCTATCTTACAAACTAATGTAACAGTATTTCAACCATAAAATGAGTAACACTTCCATGGACACATTTTGAGGTTACTGTAACAATACATGTATTCTTATGTAATCGTAGAAAGCATTCAGGGTCTCAGGTCTGTGGAAATATTCACAATTGCTATAATAATCTGCACAAAATCTCAAACGGCATTGATCACTTGCACCATGCACTTTAACGTAATCTCAACTAACTGCAATCCAGGTTATTTGGTTGTGCTATTAAATCAAGCACAGCGATAACATATTAAGATGTTGTATTTAAATCAACTAAATATCTGACATTGAATTCCTATTTGAACTTTGGTGTGCTTTTAAATGGTTGAAAGCGCAGTGATAACACATTTAGGTGACAACTATCCAAGAATCCTATATATTTTCCATTGGAATTTGGTTGTGCTTCTAGATGGTTGAAAGCAGAGGGATAACACACTGGGAATTCAACACACTTTTGGCTGTCTTTTGAATGGGTGAAAAAAGGGTGGAATCTCAATTTAGCCAGCTCTGGTCCAGTGTTAAGCTAACTCTCGGAAGTTCAGAGACATTCAAAGTTCCTTTATAGAAGCAGCTCATCCGTAGGTATAATTTTGTGGGCCTAATTCAGATAATGCATGTCATAAGAAGATGCATTTCAAGCCAAGCTTCCTCCTCCACCCTCTCTCCCTGTCTCTCCACCCGCAAAATGTCAGTCTCATCTCGCACCCTACACTTGTCTGTCCAATTCATATAAATAACTATAGCTTAACCCCACCATAGAAAGCTGTTCTATTCGCAGTGATTGGTGAAGTAATTTAATGTTAAAAGAAAATTGATTTCAAAAGGAACAGAAAGGAACTATATAAACAGTTACTTTTTTTGGTTCGAACCAGTTCAGAACTGTATTTTGCTGGTCGAAACAGTGGAATGGAACCAAAAACGTGCTATTGGTGCACTAATAATGGTGCACTAATAATGGTGCACTAATAATGGTGCTGTTCAGAGAAAAATGATTGGAAAATAATTTTGGTTCCAACCCCTGGTTAAAATAAGTCGGACAATCATTTGGGACATGCCAAAATTAGGGATTTTCCTCAGAAATAACTTCATGAAAACACACTACTATTGGAATTGTTTAACATAGTTTACTTAAGTTAGAGCGTAAATGTATTAGATCCAAAAGTTAAATTGAGTGTTTTATCAAAATGTACACACAATGTCAAAAAGATATATAAGAGACTCTACTTGTGGAATGACCCGTTAACTTAACACAGTAATATTCTGCATACTTTAGTTATTCTATAAGATTACATCAGATTGCAATGGGTCCAATAGAAAAGCATTACAGTCTCCTCTGATTGGATCCACAGTTTAGAAGATAACAAAATTCTAAACAAATCCCCACAAAATTATAGTTCTAAAACTTAAAGCTATCATCTGCAAAGCAGCAATTAACATGGCGTAGGGAGAGTGGAGAACCTCAGACTATCTATGATAAATGTGCAAAGATCCCCTTAAGAGTAACGCCAGGAGTTTTAGTCAGCTAAATGACCTGATTCAAACGCCAGTTTAAAGGGTACAACTTGAGGACTGCTGCTGTACGTTGAGAATCTGTTTACAGTTCACCACAGGCTACACGGTACCATAAATCACGGTATGGTACAAAAGGATACGGCTCCGACCAATCGGAACTCGGAGTAGTTGTCACACTTCCAGCTGCTGAACCAGTGACAGTGGGAATCCTTGAAGAATGTAAACATGCCTTCAGAGAGGAGACACAAATAAACTCTGCTTAAACACAACTCTGGCCCAGACATGACATAGAACACAGGCCTCCAGTCCAAGAAAGATAACAAATGGTCAGAATAGAGTACATGGGAATTTCCTTTTTGGACTGCTAGGACCCAGACTAAATGGGAGTTACTGTAATTGAATGGTTATCTATTATTGCAGTGCTATATGAACATCATACATTTGAGTTTTGTTCTTCATTTATGGCTATGTCAACATTCTTAGTCTTGGTACTTGTTGAAACTTTAGGATGAGATATAGAATTTGTTCTTAACTGACTTGCCTAGTTAAATAAAGGTAAAATAAAATAAAAAAAATAAAAAATATAGACAGCTAGGACTAAAGGTGAAGTAACTCCCATAATATTCTACTGTTATCTATGGAGAAAAATATTCTTGTTGCAAACAAAACAGCTGTAACATCTGTATCTTTATGGCTCAGGGCAACACATATGCCTGATCTTTTTGTCCCATATGTCTCACCGTAGTCTGTATGGAAGATCTGTCGGATGAGAAGGAGAAACCACTCCTTGGTCAGACCGCCCATGTCTAAACCAGCCTCCCCCACAAACGTCACTTTCAGCTTCTTCTTCAAGTCTGCTCGGTTTCTAGCTAGCTAAAAGTAAGAGAACAAGTTAAGCTGTGGCCAACTCTTTGGAACTCATCAAACCTAGGCATGCTGCAGGTCTGAACTTATACATATCTTGGACGTTTCAGTTTTGAAATGCACTGCATTGAAAGCAGTGGAATAACTGCGTCAAATTAATTGGCTCTTGTATGAACAGAAATAGCTATCAAGCTACTCTACCAGGGCTGGGCTGTCTTCTTAAGTAATGCTTGTGTGTCTGTGTGTACTGTGCCTAGATATAGATGGGAGATGGTATTACCTCATCCAGTGAGTCACTGACCAGCTGCAGCCGCCTGACTTTGATGTTGAGAAACAGCAGGCTCATGTCAACTCGCTGTCTGCGAGACACTTTGTCCACTAGGCTTTGCTGCAATAAATAACAAGTTGCATTCTTTATTTGCAGTTGCTCCCACAGTACATGCTGTTAGCATTGGACCACTGCTTTGCTGTCAGAGTGGGAGAGTATGTTTTCAGGCTGATACAGTGAGATACAATATTTACAGTGTGTATACTTATAGTTCAGGGTTATTCCTGATTTGAAGACTTGACCGGGAAATACTCTCGGTCCAACATATTTCAATTATGTAAAATACTAATAATACTAATAATAATAAATAGTACCAGTCAAAAGTGTGGACACACCTACTCAACACCTACTCATTCAAGTGATAGTGAAGACATCAATAGTGAAGACATCAAAACTTTGAAATAACACATATGGAATCATGTAGTAACCAAAAAAGTGTTAAACAAATCAAAATATATTTTAGATTTGAGAGCCACCCTTTGCCTTGATGACAGCTTTGTAAACTCTTCACATCAAATCCAATCCAATTTTATTGGCATTCTCTCAACCAGCTTCACCTGGAATGCTTTTCCAACAGTCTTGAAGGAGTTCCCACATATGCTGAGTACTTGTTGGCTGCTTCTCCTTCACTCTGAGCATGGGTGATTGTGGAGGCCAGGTCATCTGATGCAGATGGTCAAATAGCCATTTTACATAGCCTGGAGGTGTCGAACTAATCGCAAACCAGATTGGATGGCGTTTGGCTGCAGAATGATGGCTAAGTGTGCCTTGAATTCTAAATAAATCACAGACAGTGTCACCAGCAAAGCACCCCCACACCATCACACCTCCTCCTTCATGCTTCACGGTGGGAACCACACATACAGAGATCATCCATTCACCTACTCTGCATCTCACAGGGACACAGCGTTTGGAACCAAAAACTCAAATTTGGACTCAGATCAAAGGACAGATTTCCACCGACCTAATGTCTATTGCTCGTGTTTCTTGGCCCAAGCAAATCTCTTCTTCTTATAGGTGTCCATTAGTAGTGGTTTCTTTGCAGCAATGCGACCATGAAAGCCTGATTCACGCAGTCTCCTCTGAACAGTTGCTCTGAACAGTTGATGTTGAGATGTGTCTGTTACATGAATTTTGTGAAGCATTTATTTGGGCTGCAATTTCTGAGGCTGATAACTCTGGGTCTTCCTTTCCCTTGGTGGGCCTCATGAGAGCCAGTTTCATCATAGCGCTTGATGGATTTTGCAACTGCACTTGAAGAAACTTTCAAAGTTCTTGAAATTTTCTGGACTGACTGACCTTCATGTCTTAAAGTAATGATGGACTGTCATTTCTGCTTGCTTATTTGAGCTGTTCTTAACATAATATGGACTTGATCTTTTACCAAATAGGGCTATCTTCTGTATACCAACCCTACCTTGTCATAATACAATTGATTGGCTCAAATGCATTAAGAAGGAAAGAAATTCCTTTAACAAGGCACACCTGTTAATTGAAATGCATTCCAGGTGACTACCTTAATGCTATTTGCCTCATGACTCTGGCATGCTTTGTTGACTATGAACTTGCTTGTTTACTCAACCATGGGACAGTCTGTTTGTTCCCACACTCTGGAATCTGACTCCAAAATTCCATAAATTAACTTTAAACAAGACATACCTGTTAATTGAAATGCATTCCAGGTGACTACCTCATGAAGCTGGTTGAGAGAATGCCTAAGCTGTCATCAAGGCAAAGGGTGGCTACTTTGAAGAATCTCAAATATATTTTAATTTGTTTAACACGTTTTTGGTTACCACATGATTCCATATGTGTTATTTCATAGTGTTGAGGTTATTATTCTATTTTTCGACAATAAAAATAAAGAAATACCCTGGAATGAGTAGGTGTACAAACCTTTGACTGGCACTGTATATATATATATATATATATATATATATATATATATACACACTGTATATATGTCTGAGACTGTGAGGCACAGTCTGTGCTATACAATGACACTGTCATAGATGAATGACAAGGTGAGCAGTGAACTCTGTCTCACCCTGGCCATGCTGATCATCTGCTGCTCCGAGTCCTTCTGGATGATTGCTTTCTTCACCACCGTGGATAGAATGAAGGGGAACTGGCAGAATGTAAACCTGTGGATGGGGAAGGACAGGTAGGTAATCAGGGATTGTGTTCTCTTGGTGTATGATGCTCATTGGAGATCATATCATAGCTGGATATTATGATATGTCTGGGTTTAACTGTAAATGAAATATACACAACAAGACTGAAAGTATGTGGACACCTGCTCATCGAACATCTCATTCCAAAATCCTGGGCATTAATATGGAGTTGGTCCCCCCTTTTGCTGCTATAACAGCCTCCACTCTTCTGGGAAGGCATTTCACTAGATGTTGGAACATTGCTGCGGGGATCGGCTTCCATTCAGTCACAAGAGCATAAGTGAGGTTGGGCACTGATGTTGGGCGATTAGGCCTGGCTCACAGTCAGCGCTCAAATTCATCCCAAAGGTGTTCAACAGGGTTGAGATCAGGGCTCTGTGCAGGCCAATCAAGTTCTTCTACACCGATCTCGACAAACCATTTCTATATGGACCTCACTTTGTGCATGGGGTAATTGCCATGCAGAAACAGGAAAGGGCCTTCCCCAAACTGTTGCCACAAAGTTGGAAGCACAGAATTGTCTAGACTGTCATTGTATGCTGTAGCGTTAAGATTTCCTTCCACTGGAACTAAGGGGCCAAGCCCGAACCATAAAAAACTGCCCCAGACCATTATTCCTCCTCCACCAAACTTTACAGTTGGCAGTATGAATTTGGGCAGGTAGCATTTTCCTGGTATCTGCCAAACCCAGATTAGTTCATCGGACTGCCAGATGGTGAATCGTAATTTCTCACACTAGAGAACTCGTTTCCACTGAGTCCAATGGCGGCGAGCTTTACTCCACTCCAGCCGACGCCTGGCATTCCGCATGGTGATCTTAGGCTTGTGTAAGGACAGATGATTTTTACGCCTTACTTTCTTCAGCACTCAGCGGTCCCGTTCTGTGAGCTGGTGAATCCTACCACTTCGCAGCTGAGCCGTTGTTGACCTAGATGTTTCCACTTCACAATAACAGCACTTACAGTTGATCGGGGCAACTCTAGCAGGGCAGAAATTTGACGAACTAACTTGTTGGAAAGGTGGCATCCTATGACGGTGCCACGTTGAAAGTCACTGAACTCTTCAGAGAGGCCATTCTACTGACAATGTTTGACTATGGAGATTGCATGGCTGTGTGCTCGATTTCATACTTCTGTCAGCAACGGGTGTTGGTGAAATAGCCAAATCCACTAATTTGAAGGGATGTCCACATACTTTTGTATATATAGTGTATAAACAATAAAGCTGCTGTTCTAAAGCTGAAAGCTGGCACAAGAGGGAGTTCCATTTATTTACAGGGAAACACAGGTATCATAACAACAAGGGTTGTGGGCAGAATTGAACAGTACTGGTCAACATAAGTTTTGCTCTGCTTTTGTCCTGCCTCACCTGGTAGAGTTTCCATGAGTCTGCCATGTGTGATAATCCTCCATGAAGTCAGTGTGGTCCAGTGTGAGGTTGTAGAAGTCAGCAAAGGGCATAAAGGGAGTGCAAGAAATGCTATTGGCTGCATCTACAATGAAAAAAACGTAGAAAAATACAAATGTATCGAGGTCTCTTGGGTATGTGTACCCAAGACAAATATGGATAGGAGATCCAGACATACAGTGTATTCGGAAAGTATTCAGACCGCTTGACTTTATCCACATTTTGTTACGCTACAGCCTTATTTTAAAATGTTTATATGGTTGCTTTTTTTTCTCATCAATCTACACACAATACACCACAATAACAAAGCAGAAACAGGTTTAGACATTTTAGAACATTTATTAAATTCAAAACAGAAATATCACATTTACATTTGTTGAAGCACCGTTGGCAGCGATTACAGCCTCAAGTCTTCTTGGGTATGATGCTACAAGCTTGGCACACCAGTATTTGGGGAGTTTCTCCATTTTTCTCTGCAGATCCTCTAAAGCACTGCCAGGTTGGATGGGGAGCGTAGCTGCACAGCTATTTTAAGGTCTCTGCAGAGATGATTGATCTGGTTCAAGTCCGGGCTCTGGTTGGGCCACTCAAGGACATTCATCATCCCGAAGCCACTCCAGTGTTGTCTTGTCTGTGTGCTTAGGGTCGTTGTCCTGTTGGAAAGTGAAGCCTCGCCCCAGTCTGAGGTTCTGAGCACTCTGGAGCAGGTTTTCATCAAGGATCTCTCTGTACTTTGCTCCATTCATCTTTCCCTCTATCCTGACTATTCTCCCAGCATGATGCTGCCACCACCATGCTTCACCGTAGGGATGGTGCAAGGTTTCCTCCAAACATGACCTTTGGCTTTAAGGCCAAAGAGTTCAATCGTGGTTTCATCAGACCAGAGAACCTTGTTTCTCATGGTCTGAGAGTCTTTTAGGTGCATTTTGGCAAACTCCAAAAGGGAAGTCATGTGCCTTTTACTGAGGTGTGGCTTCCGTCTGGCCACACTACCATAAAGGCCTGATTGGTGGAGTGCTGCAGAGATGGTTGTCCTTCTGGAAAGTTATTCCATCTCCAGAGAGGAACTCTAGAGCTCTAAAAACTTGTTTTCACTTTGTCATTATAGGGTATTGTGTGTAGATTGATGAGGGGAAAAAATATTTAATCAATTTTGGAATAAGGCTGTAATGTAACAAAATGTGGAAAAAGTCAAGGGGTCTGAATACTTTCCGAATGCACAGTGTATACGGTCAGGAGAATGCAATGTCTGTTGAAAGTATAGTTCAATCCATTATTGAAGATGTCCTACTCACTGAGGAGGGAGAGGACCTTGGTGGCGGAGGGGATCCACCAGTAGCACTTGGCCATGGGGGGCAGCTCCTCAGGCTTGGCTGGGAACAGACGGGTGGAGATGAAGAAGTGGAGCCGCTCCACCAGCTGTTTGAATCGTTTCTGGGACAGCCTGGGAGAGGAGGACACGAGTTAGATAATCATCATTAAAAAAATCGAGGCATTATCATGATCACCATCATCATCAGAATGACATAATGGAAAATAGATCATCTTTGTTTGAAAGCTACAGTATGACTGCTAAAAACCTACCAACTGTTACTAAAGCAATTTCGAAAACATATTTTTAACATAATGGATTTAACTTTCCTGGATATAGAATAACAACAGCGGTTTCTTTCTTAGGACTGTGTTCACTTTGTGGATAACAACTATACTGGCTTGAAAAAGCATGGGACTGCAAAACACAGAGGAACAATTCAGACTCTTACTTCTTAAACCAGTGCATCAGGAAATTATGGTCTGCTTCAGCCAGCGCGGCTATTTGCCTCAGTAAGTGTGCATAGATGACATATGTGGCTGGGCTGGTGCACTGAGGATTCTGCAACAAAGAGGAGCTTTCTCAGCAGTGGCAGTGCGTTTCAAAAAGGAAATATAGCTTTTCATTTGGAGCAGCAGCATAAGACGTCTGGCTTTTAATAAAGACTGACATTACAGAGCAAACCAGACTTTTCCACTCCAAACATGACCTCATCCGTTCCCTTGGCAGAGAGTGCGAGAGAGAGAGAGAGAGAGAGAGAGAGAGAGAGAGAGAGAGAGAGAGAGAGAGAGAGAGAGAGAGAGAGAGAGAGAGAGAGAGAGAGAGAGAGAGAGAGAGAGAGAGAGAGAGAGAGAGAGAGAGAGAGAGAGAGAGAGAGTAATAACACTGGTATTACCAGGGGCTGACTGACATCAACCAAGTCAGACAGACACGTCTACTAAGGCTGCTTCCCAAATGGAGCCCTGGTCAAAAGTAGTGCACTATATAGGAAATAGGGTGCCAATTGGGATACAAACCCAATAATTGCCTCGTGCCTTTCAATTTCACAGGATCCGCCACCGAAATATAGGTCAGAGAGCCTATCAACAGCGCAAAGACAAACGTATGTCATCATACACAAAATGTGGATGAAAGAGAGAACTGTAGAGGCTCAATAGCCACAAAAAGTTGTTGGTAAGAAAGGGAAAGAAGACGTGCTTTTTAATTTACTGCCCCATAAACCCCATAAAACATATGAAACAATAAAAACTATGAATGGGACAGAAACCAGAAGTCTCCAACCAAAGTCTCACTTTTTAGCAGACAGAAATCCTTCCAGTTCTATTCAGCCATTTCCCAGTCTGCCCCCCAAGTCTTCACCAGACTCTGTGTCTAATGGTCATGTCCATATTTGGCCAGTGCCAAGCCTGCCTCTAGTCTGTTGCTCATGTGTGAAGTAAACACTCTGCTCTCATTATATCCAGAGCCTGACTAACTGCCTGGGCTATGACTGGAGTCAATGGGCCATGTGGCGAGGTAGCAGATCGAGAGTTTCCTGTGTTTCCGATTCGCCTTTAGATGGAGGGCTGCTGTGTTTAACATACTGAGGCCCCAAAACAAAGAGATTTTGTAAGATGTCTGTGGAGCACATGCGTGCGTGTGCTTAACGCACACATTTGCCTGCAGAAACTGTCTCACTTCTAACAGGGAAATTGCCGTTGTTACTGGAAAGTACACCATGTTCTCTTGTTACGTAATGAAATGGTTTGCTATATATAGCGTGGAATTAAGTATTAGCGGTCAAAAGAGCTCCCTGGCCAAATCTGTATGTAGTTTCTACCAGCAGTATGTACATGTAGATAATGCGTGAGGTCACCTGAACTAGAATGAAATACGCTCTCAGGTCATCCTTCGTCCGTCGACTGCAAAACAAAGCAGATAATATGAAGTTCATTTAAGTTCTCATCCAGTATGTAACGTTTGCATTCATATTCAAGTCACAAAGTATAGAGCTTTACTATGTAGAAAGGAATTGCTTGATTTGAGTGAGAAATATAAGAGCACTAATGTAGGAGAGTGCCACTCACCCCTTCCATTCTCTTAACAAGCTGTTAATGATCCCCTTCAGCACTGCTCTCTGGGTATCAGGAGGCTGTTGAAGCAATTTTGGATCAACGTCAGTGAAAGGTTTTCATTTCAGCATGAACACGGTTATGCGTTGCTCTACCATTCTACATACCGTGAGCAATAACGCGTCATAGACAGCATTGACAAATTTGGTATTGATTCCTGAGTCTTCAATCGTGTTGAACGGAGCGTTTGCTTCTTTCTGAAAAGAGAAATGAAGAACACGTTTAGATTAGGACTTAACACATGAGCTAGTTAAGTCGACCATCACATGTGCTAAACATTTACCCAACCGTTCCTTGCCATATATGATCATACGCTTTCTTATAGGTTCGGCTCTCATGATTAATACTCTCTATGGAAACCACACACATGTGCTCTTTTTTTTATTTTTTACAACCTTCTGAATGACTTCATTCATTCATTTACAGACTCAAAAACAACTCTCCAAATTCCCCTTTTCCTGGCTCCCAGAAAGACTCTATTCACCGACTTTAAACACCAAAACAATGGTCACCTTTTATTTGCATTGATCAGTCATATTTCAAAATGATCACTGTTGCTTTAGGATTGGATATGGCACACACATAGGGATCCCCCACCTTAAAGGCAGCATTCAGTTCCAAAAAGGAGTCGAATGTGGTCAAGTAGAAGTCATGGACGTGTTTCCAATCGCCGGAGACCGTGGCCCTCTCAATGTCCTCCCTAGTGAAAGTTAGATGAACATTAACAGATGTTTCTGTTTGAGTATAATATTGATGATAATGATGACACAGGTTTGTGTGTGTGTGTGTGTGTGTGTGTGTGTGTGTGTGTGTGTGTGTGTGTGTGTGTGTGTGTGTGTGTGTGTGTGTGTGTGTGTGTGTGTGTGTGTGTGTGTGTGTGTGTGTGTGTGTGTGTGTGTGTGTGTGTGTGTGTGTGTGTGTGTGTGTGTGTGTGTGTGTGTGTGTGTGTGTGTGTGTGTGTGTGTGTGTGCTTACTGAAACTCTTTGGCTGTCTTGGTGCGGATGGGGATGACAGGATCGGAGGCAAAGCGAGCCCTGACCTCAGGAGACAGAATGTCAATGGTGATGCGATGTTGATGCTTTTGTCTGACATCAGGACAGATGGGGGGAAGATCTCTGCCTGCAGGGGGAATAACAACACATGTAACCACATAACCAATTCCTAAATAAAACAATGGCGGTAATTCATATTATCAACCCTACTTACTGGCAATGAGAGCCCAGGTACCAGAGTATAAGGTGTATAAGACAGGTACTCTAATCTACAATATTATAGTTTAACTATCTCAGTTAATGGTGATATAACAAGATGGACAGACTTGCAACCTTGGACTTTTTAAGCCATTAGATGAAACCTGCATAACATTTTTTTTTGCATGGGTCAATGAACTCTCCATACTTACAGATATAAGTGACAACAACATATTAACATCTTGTATTTTGAAAACACAACACTAGTGCTCATTTTACCCAGAACAAGTTCTCCCTCTAAAGGATGAGCAGCTCTGAATGGCCCTTTGTCTCTCTCATCTGCATCAATCAATGATTTTCAAGTCTCTTCCAACATCTTTGACCTCAAGAATATGAAGCCATGACAACACATCTGCCTGGTGTATTGTTCATTATTTCAAAGCAGCCTGTTTGGGTCACTTTGAAATTGCAACAAGCCGTTCTTTTGTGAGCGCTGTGAAAACGATTTCCTTGTAAACTTCTCAGCGATATCTCTAAGTCTCAATGTGTTCCTCTTGAACACTTTGTTCATACTCAGCCAAGGTGCAGTCTATCCCAGGACAGTACTGTTTATCAATTAGAGATGATTGATGCCACAGACGATATCTGTTCATCGAATCAGCTTTGTTAGACACCCTGTATCTGAAGGTAGGAACATCTGAAATGTGCTAGGTAGCCATACTGATAGCTCACGTTGGATATGCCATTGGGATCAAACTGGAGTAAGTTATTCATGTCTGCACTTTGATGTTGGTTCAGTATGAGCTTCACAATCTCCAGACGGACTCTTGAGTGAAGTAATGTGTTCATTAGGGTTACCATGACGGGACCTACCATGCCGTATGCCAGGAAGAATAAACTGGGAGGAGAAGCTGTGGCTACCAGCCTCCTTTTTGTGGTTTGAGATTAAATTGAGGGAAGGATATGGCAGCTTTGGTCCACGATCAGTACCCTATGACAAAAACAACAAAAAAATCATATTATAGACATCATGGGTGTTCAAATATTGACATTAAGTCCTGGATTTAATCATACTTATAATAGTATAGATGAGAACTATGACAGCATAGAATACTGTTCATTCACAGCAAGTACTTAGGCACTTAGGCTACAGAAATAAAAGTGGGATACATGAACAAAATGTACAGTATAATATGTGGGCTTTGTTTTAGTGATAATGTGTTGGGGAGTAATGAACTACATGTAGTTCAATTAGTAATGTAACAACATTTTGCAGTAGCTTGGTGGTAGTTGAACTAAATTCAAATCTTGGTAGTGTTTCAGTAGTTAATTATTTATTTTGCCGTGTAGTGCTGTAGCTGACTACTGGAATTACATCCAACTTTTTTAAATGGAAAGAAAATATTGCCTAATTGAGTTTATTTTTCTACATCAGACCTGGCTAATTCTCAATTGAAACTTAATAAGCTAAATTACACATTCTGTTAACTCCAGGGTGATCTGTTCGTGCAATTTGCAGTCGATGACATTTCAGATTTTTATGATAGGATCATTTTTCACGAAGTAGTTTGGATGTAGTGAACTACTTTTTCATAGCGCTATATCTGCATTTGCTTGCTGTTTGGGGTTTTAGGCTGGGTTTCTGTATAGCACGTTGTGACATCGGCTGATGTAAAAAGGGCTTAATAAATACATTTGATTAATTGATAGTAACTTGAATTAAGTAAACTATATTTTCGGGGTAGCTTTGGTATTTGAATATGTATTTATTATGGATCCCCATTAGCTGGTGCCAAGGCAGCAGCTTCTCTTACTGGAGTTCAGCAAAATTAAGGCAGTTATACAATTGTAAAAACATTCACACACTGTGTACCCTCAGGCCCCATACTCCACCACTACCACATAACGTTATCTACAACATAAAATCCATGCGTGCGTGTGTATAGTGTGTACATTATCGCGTGTGTACGCATGTTTCTGTGCCTATGTTTGTGTTGCTTCACAGTCCCGCTGTTCCAGATGGTATATGTGTATCTGTTTTTTAAAATCTAATTCTACTGCTTGGTATAGCTTAACTTATTTCAGTGTAAAGTAATTGGTAGCTTGGTGAACTATATTTTCGGAGTAGCTTCCCCAACACTGCATATTATTAGCACTCATTACTCACAGAGTTGCGATGCTGTTTTATAGCATAATAGGGTAGGAAGAGCTGTCCAAATGTTCCACCCTCAGTTTTAACGTTAACACATTTCCCCAAAAGGACAAGCTCTGAGATCATTGAAATGCGTTAGTACGTTACTATTATGCATTGGAAAAACACATTTTTTCTCAATCCAAACCTTTTTCTAAACGTTTTATTGTATTTTTACATTATGACTTTTAGTATTAGTATGACATTGATCCCACATTATTATTTTTTTTAACTTTTAAACTTTTTCATTTTTATTTGATGTCTTTGTTTATTGAACATGAAAATATTTATTTGTCATATTTAATAATTTAAAAAAATCATACTCACAGAGGAATGATTTGAAATTGGAGGGAGTCTATCTCTCTCCCTTTCCCCCTGGTGCAGTTGTGTGTTGTTTTCTCTCATAATGTTGAGTAGCATTTCTTCATCCGTTGAAGTCTGGTTAAGGTCGCAGTCACATAGCTTTTTTGTGCTTTTTTCTTAACTAAAACAAGTTAAAATAACTCACAGTACCCGCATACACGGTACCCGCAGTAACAAAACATTCGATCTGAAACGAAGTAACGGTTCAGGACCTGAAAGGCTCTCTCGTCTTCATGGTAAACAGGTGAGCTCGCGCAAAGTTGTTAAAGCGCGCAGAGACTGATGCTGTTTGTCAAAGTAAACAGGCGCGAGCGTCTGCATCCGATCGTGTCGCCGAAGTCTATTTTAGGTGCTAGGTGAGCATAAATGGCTCATTTCCCACCTAACTGGATGTATCGTCTATATTTGCAGCGCAGCTGTACACATGCGCCATGTTGTTTAAGAGGAGGTTCATAGTTACGAGGTTGGATACCATGATGTCCTTACGTAAGTGCGCGGGTTTGCTGTGTGCACTGCACGGTAGTGCTGACTGATTTACTTCTCCCAGCCAGGGTCTGTTTAAACTTCGAGGAAACGGCTCGAGCGATTAATTTATGACTATGTACAGTAGGCTACTGATATACTACATTTGAGTTTCTCTGTAGGCCTATTCAAGGAATCCAAGTGATACGATATGGACTAGGTCTACTACCCTGCCCTACTGGCCTACTTTATAAACTCAACACGTTATTATAACGGTGTTATTACACGTGGTGACTTGGCCCCGCTTTTGCCTTTTCCAATCATAATACAGTACTACAAAGTCGATTGTGAAGATAGACACTTTCAGCATCTCAGCAGGCTACTGGTAAGTTTCACGGGTAAGATAACCAGAGCAGAGGAGCCTTCTCCACCCTTTACCACAACTCTGTCATTAGTGCCAACACAAACTTCAGATGAGTGCCAGGCACATCATGAGCATGAACTCAACTTTAAATCATCTGTCAGATGAGTAATGAGAATAATTACAGCCTCTTCATCACTGTAGATTGGGGTGATTGTTGCGGATGCAAACAAATTGCCATTATGGAACTTCTCGCTGACAAAGTGGGATCCTCACAGCTTCATCACTGGGCACTGAGTCAGATTCCTATATGCTATAGCTATTCCCCCAATCCGCATGTTCAAGCCACATGTTTGAGACGATTGTGGAGGGTTTTCCAACACAGCCAGAGTGGAGCCAGAGCCTGAATACAACCACTGGACTAGTGATCAGCACCACTTGGTGGTGAAGATCATGGACACTGGACAAAGCAATCAACTGCTGCTATCTGAGGAGGATCGTGCTAGAATATTATTGATTACATTACTGGTGCAAATTGCACTAGATTATCCACACAGAGGCCAATTTGATTTACTATATGATTTTGGGGGGGTCTATCATTTCTAATTCTCTTTGGGATGCTGAATGACACAATGGAAGAGACAGAAATGTGTTTATAATTCCTAATGAAGATAGTTGATCAGTCAAATAACATATCATAAATGTACAGAATACAATGGCACTGTGGTGCCACATGCCACACATGCTATGGTGTAAGTGTCTGACTCAACCAGTAGGTGGTAGACTGGATCTGTTTTCAAAACGTTCCAGGCCTATTGCATTTGAACTAGGGTATTTTTCTATGTTGCAGTGCTATACATGACCTCATTCTATTCCTTGAACAGTTCTTCTGTAAGGACGACAAGGTCGAGCAGAAGCGTCACATCTAGATTCTCCTCGCACTGTATTTGGTTTCCTGGATGGCTTTGTATTTACAACGGACTCTTCCAGATGTACCTTCTCACTGTAAGAGCTCCGTAGGCAGGGAAATGCAATCCTTGTCCAGACAAGAGATGGATCATTCACTCTCAGTTGACCCCCCCCCCCTCCCCTGCTGAAATACAGAAGGGAACATCTGGCTGTTCTTCCATAACATTACACATGGAACTGCAAGACCAGATTTCCATCTGTGAAATCTAGGAAATCTATGTCACTCAGTCATTGCAAACAAAGGAGTCATTGTTTGAATACTATGTAAAGGACATAAGCTCACTTTATCCATCTTATCCAATTGTTGTCAAATGTCATCATTTGCGGTGAAGAACACACATGCTTCAGGTTACAGTAGCTGTTATATAACTATTACAATCACATCTAATATTTTAAGCTTATAACGTTTTTTTTGCATATTCATTCAAGCAAACCTACAACCAAGGCTGACTCACACATCAGTAATAAAGAGGTGATAACATATCGCATGTTCCTCGTAAAGATGTGAATCACGCATGATGTTCCCGCATTGCCTCGACTGATACGTTAGCATACCTAAGTGATGTTCAGGCAGCTTCTGTAAACTGTACAGAGTGCTCCATGTGTACACCTATCCCCGCTCCACCCTGACCAATACACATTACTGCCCACCTGTCGGTATCCATGAGGTCAGACAGACATTACCAACCGTAACATGACCGTGTGGGTACACAGCCAAGACCCTTGGTGCTTGCTGGCGCTGCGGCTCTGGCCCCATGCAGGGGAACATGGCTCGGATGACACTGGCACCTTTTCTCAGCGTGATACAAATCCCTGTGGAACGACACCCGACTGTCACCATGACTTAAGCCTATCTGTAGGGTCTTAACACGGTATTTTACGGTTTGATATGTTTATGGCCTCAGATTACCATGTTTGAAAAACTTGGCTCTTAGGTAGTAAGACCCTGAAACTGGATCATTACATTTGAATTAACAAGACAGGCTTTATTGGTGCATTCCACAGAGACACCCGAGAGGTGGGGACTGGAGGGCCATGTTAGGGAACATACTTTTGTTTAGAGCCTGTTTTAATGGGGCTAAATGCACATGCCGCCATTGAGTATGGACTAAGTCGGCATGCCCTGCGATTTTCTTGGCAGAGCTGGAATTTGAATGAAGTCTTAGCAGCAGCATTGACGAGGTTGGCTTTTGTGAGGCGCTGACTATTCAGAGTCATTGTGGGAAAGACGCCTGCAACTCACCACAAGCCACACTGGAGACTGGTCATCTGAAGCACTGTCAATCTGTATTCTCAAAACCTCTGCACACTGTACACACTTCATGAGGTATACAGGAAATATGACAACTCATATTAGTGACAACACCAAAGAAACTTCAATGTGGTTGAATGGTTTTACCATTACCTCTGCCCTGAGTCATTGAGTTGGCCTGAGACTGAAATCCACATCGGGTAAGGAATGTGCTATCAATGCACAAAAGTCAAACCAATTTCCAGGACAAAGAAAATAGAGCATGTTCAAATGTCAACATAGCTTTTGTTCTCCACATTCCAAATAAGCATTTTCAAGCCTCCTCTCTCACTCCAACCAAGGCCCTTATAGTTTCAGGAAACAGCAGAGGGAGCTCCCCCCTATTCACAGAACTGACTCCTGCAGATGTATCTTCATTGTAAGAGCTCCATAGGCAGGGAAATGCAATTTACTGTCCAACCAAGAGATTGGTTAAAAAGATCATCAAGGACAACAACTACCCATGCTATTGCCTGTTCAACCCTTTATCATCCAGAAGGAGAGGTCAGTACAGGTGCATCAAAGCTGGGACCGCGAGACTGTAAAACAGCTTCTATCTCAAGGCCATCAGACTGTTAACTAGCAATCAAATCAAATGTTATTAGTCACATGTGCCAAATACAGTGAAATGCTTACTCACGAGCCCCTAACAATACAATATGGATAGGAATAAGAAATAAAAGTAACAAGTAATTAAAGAGCAGCAGTAAAATAACAATAGCAAGAAGATATTGTCACGTTCTTTCAAAATCGAACCCAGAAGTAGACCAGGACAAGGTGAGTAGGAAGAAGGTGAGTATTTATTTACAAGTGAATGTGAATGGGTAGATATATCCAGGTGGCGTAGCGGGAAGCGGTGGTGAGTTGATGGGAGTAAATAGGTGGATCCAATGGGGTAGCGGAATCCTCCGACGACTAGGCGGGAATGGGGTAAATGATCCGGGTGAGTAACTGAAGACAGAACAAACGGAGGTAAGTTTAAGGCAAGCAATACGTAAAAAACAACAAAACAAATTCTATCCAACTTGAAGCTGATACTATGGCACAACATACTGTTCATGGCTAACGCTCCGGCAGGGAATGATGGATGTCAGGTCCGGGCTTATGAAGAGGAGAGATGATGATCAGGACCAGGTGTGCAGATAGCTGATGGGATACAGGTTCGGGTAATCAGAACTTCCAACTGGCTACATTGCCCGGCAACCAGACAGGGTGCGTTCCAGGACGCCGGAAAAAACACTCCAGGACAGAACACAGGCAAAAAACAGACTCAGGAAACGGGATTCGTGACAGATATACAGGGGGGTACCAGTACAGAGTCAATGTGCTGTGGCACCGGTTAGTTGAAGTAATATGTACATATAGGTAGATTTATTAAAGTGACTTTGCATAGATGATAACAACAGAGTAGCAGCGGTGTAAAAGAGGTGGGGGCAATGCAAATACTGTAGTCTGGGTAGTCATTTGATTAGGTGTTCAGGAGTCTAATGGCGTGGGGGTAGAAGCTGTTTAGAAGCCTCTTGGACCTAGACTTGGCGCTCCGGTACCACTTGCCATGTGGTAGCAGAGAGAACAGTCTATGGCGAGCATGGCTGGAGTCTTTGACAATTTTTGGGGCCTTTCTCTGACACCGGATGGTATAAATGTTCTGAATAGCAGGAAGATTGGGCCCAGTGATGTACTGAGCCGTTCGCACTACCCTCTGTAGTGCCTGCGGTCGGAGGCAGAGCAGTTGCCATACCAGGCAGTGATACAACCAGTCAGGATGTTCTTGATGGTGCAGTTGTAGAACCTTTTGAGGATCTGAGGACCCATGCCAAATGTTTTCAGTCTCTTGAAGGGGAAAAGGTGTTGTCGTGCCCTCTTCACGACTATCTTGGTGTGCTTGGACCATGTTAGTTTGTTGGTGATGTGGACACCAAGGAACTTGAAGCTCTCAACCTGCTCCACTGCAGCCCTGTCGATGAGAATGGGGGCGTGCTCGGTCCTCTTTTTCCTCTAGTCCACAATCATCTCCTTTGTCTTGATCATGTTGAGGGAGAGGTTGTTGTCCTGGCAACACAGTGTCGGTGATCAGGCTGTTGATACTGTTGTGTCATCGGCAAACTCATCAGCAAACTTAATGATGGTGTTGGAATCAGGCCTGGATGTGAAGTCCTGAGTGAACAGGGAGAATAGGAGTGGACTGAGCATGCACCTCTGAGGGGCCCCTGTGTTGAGGATCAGTGTGGCGGATGTGTTGTTACCTACTCTTACCACTTGGGGGTGGCCCGTCATTAAATGCTTCCCTTTGTAGTCTGTAATGGTTTCCTGCCACATCCGAGGAGCATCAGAGCCAGTGTAGTATGATTCGATGTTAGTCCTGTATTGATGCTTTGCCTGTTTGATGGTTCGTCGGAGGGCATAGCAGGATTTCTTAGAAGAGTCCTGCTCCTTGAAAGCGGCAGCTCTGGCCTTTAGCTCAGTGCAGATGTTGCCTGTGATCCAAGGCTTCTGGTTGGGATATGTACGTACGGTCACTGTGGGGACGACGTTATCGATGCACTTATTGATGAAGCCATGATGATGTAGGCAGGAATCAGGAGGATAGAATTATGGTCAGATTTGCCAAATGGAGGGCGAGGGAGAGCTTTGTATGCATCTCTGTGTGTGGAGTCCAGAGTTTTTTTCCCCTCTGGTTGCACATGTAACATGCTGATAGAAATTTGGTAAAACGGATTTAAGTTTCCCTGCATTAAAGTCCCTGGCTACTCGGAGTGCCGCCTCTGTGAGCATTTACTTGTTTGCTTATGGCGGAATACAGCTCATTCAATGCTGTCTTAGTGCCAGCCTCTGACTGTGGTGGTATGTAAACATCTAAGAAAAATACAGATGAAAACTCTCTAGGTAGATAGTGTGGTCTACAGCTTACCATGAGATACATCAGGCGAGCAATAGCTCGAGACTTCCTTAGATAGAGTGCACCAGCTGTTATTTACAAAAATACATAGTCTGCCGCCCCTTGTCTTACCAGACGTCGCTGTTCTTTCCTGCTGGTACAGCGTATAACCAGACCGCTTGTATGTTGATAGTGTCATCCTTCAGCCACGACTCTGTGAAGCATAAGATATTACAGTTTTGTTTAATCTTGCACGTATTTCATCGATTTTATTCTCCAAAGATTGCACATTTGCTAGCAGAATGGAGGGAAGTGGGGGTTTATTCGATCACCTACAAATTCTCAGA
Organism: Oncorhynchus gorbuscha; assembly: GCF_021184085.1. Classification (NCBI taxonomy): domain Eukaryota; kingdom Metazoa; phylum Chordata; class Actinopteri; order Salmoniformes; family Salmonidae; genus Oncorhynchus; species Oncorhynchus gorbuscha. The sequence continues at coordinate 53,824,866 of NC_060179.1, forward strand.
AGGCAGCCCGCCCTCTGACCCCCATTTCTCCGCCTCCTCTTCACGCAAATCATGGGTATCTGGGCCTGTTCCCGTGAAAGTAGTATATCTATAACGGCTCTCCTTTGTAGAAGGAGACCAAGGCACAGCGTGGTAGGCGTACATCGTATTTTTATTGATGACACCAAACAAAATAACAAAGACAAAAAAATGAAAGCGCACAGTTCTGTAAGGCAGCAGCAACTAAACAGAAAACAAGATCCCACAAACTCAGGTGGAAAACATGCTGCCTAAGTATGACTCCCAATCAGAGACAAGGATAGACAGCTGCCTCTGATTGGGAACCACACTCGGCCAAAAACAAAGAAATAGAAAACAGAATTTCCCACCAAAGTCACACCCTGACCTAACCAAACATAGAGAATAATAAGGATCTCCAAGGTCAGGGCGTGATAACATTGTTTTCGTCGGGATTCATCAGACTCGTTAAAGGAAAAAAAGGATTCTCCCAGTTCGTGGTGAGTAATCGCAGTCCTGATGCCCAGAAGTTTTTTTCTTGTCATAAGAGATGGTAGTGGCAACATTATGTACAAAATAAGTTTAAGAAAAGTTATAAACAAACAGAAAAACACAATCGGTTGGGGACAGGTAAAATATCTGCCTTCTTCTCTGGCGCCATTTTATTGTCTGCTGCCCTATAAACTGTACATAGACTTCAAATCACTGACCACTTTAATAATGGAACACTAGTCACTTTAATCATGTTTACATATTTTGCATTACTCATCTCATATGTATATACTGTATTCTGTTATATTCTACTGTATTTTAGTCGATGCCACTTCGACATTGATCGTTCAAACATTTATATATTCAAAATTCCATTCCTTTACTTTAGATTTCTGTGTATTGTGTGTATTGTTGTGAAATTATTAGATATTACTTGTTAGATATTACTGCACTGTTGGAGCTAGAAATACAAACATTTCGCTACACCCGCAATAACATCTGCTAAACGTGTATGTGACCAATACAATTTTGATTTGATTTGAGTTTATAAATAACTTGTCATGTCCAAAAATGGAGAACTGAAGCTGGATGTGTAGTCTCATAGCAACAAGAAGTCTGTTTATGGCAGATTATAATTTCCTGTGTTAATATGAGTCTGTGGTTTGAATTGTGCATGAAAGTGTTGAAGGCAAAATGGATTTGAACAGTGTTTACTGTAACTATGGCAAGGTTTTTTTTTACAAAAGGGTGGATGGACCAGGAAGAAATCTGGGTCATAGTTTTAGAAACAGAGTGTTTCCAGTTAGGACCTGACCTGATGTTACATAACCATAGCTACTGTAAAACACAATACAGGATATGGATGTGCATATCAAGTTCAACTCTGATAGGTGAGCTGTCTATGATTAGTTATTATAGGGATACCAGAAAGTAATTGAAAGGTATCACTTCTTCAGCTTGGTTTGAGTGCCTCTCTGTCCTGCTTTCTATCCCTACTCACATCCTTGATGCTTAGCAACGGCTTTGGAACATCACATGATGTATGAATCATTCTCTTCGCCTCCAAGAGGTGTGTGGTAATCTCCACCTGCATTTGGCAGCTCTATGTTTCAACATAATTGTCTGTTTTATTTTAACTCTGTGCTGTACTCTCTGTGCTGTTCCCTAACAGTACAGAGAGGTACCACTCTAACTACTGTACTTCTGGTACATTTGATCAATATGGTCTAGCTTTAGCCAGCCTGTAGTTATATCTGTACTGTATCCATTACTTAAAGCAAAAAAATGGGAACATGTCTACTGAACCTGTGCATGGGGTACATTGATCCAAGTCACCTGATTTCACATACCATTAACATGACACATAATACTCACAGTGTCACTTACGCGCCACCAGTGTTAATAATGGGAAGGATTAACTTTACAGGCTGACCCTGTGGGTAATGTCACCATATCGGACGGTACATGTATATCTGTCACTAGCATCCTCTCTGGTGGTGGCGTGTTTTACCAGGTCGTCTAGGCTGAAGTATAGCAGGTCTAACCAAGTTTTAAGGTACCGCCCTCTTCAATAGGCTACATTTTGGGAGTTGTTCCAAAACAGTGAGTGATGTCATGGCTGAGCGTGGATGGCTTTGAAAGAAATGACATTCTGTGACTAAGCGATGCTGGCTGAATGCTAATTTTAGCCCTCCCGGCTGGGATGCCATCATGGTTTCGTAATGAGATCTATTCGTATGAATTCACTCTGAAGGTTTTGCTGATTTACAGTTGCAGTAGTCAGGTGACTTAGCACTGGATTCTTAGGTTAATGATAATATTTTCATAGGTTCAACTCATAATTGGAAAGAGTGATTGCCTACAGCCTTAACTACAAGGCAATCCGATTATCAGCTATTTGACGTAATCAATTACTTTTTGAGTTCAGCACACCCTTACACACCCTCATGTGGATGGCTTACTTTCTAAGGCTTTTACTATGTCTGACTTAGGATGGGAAACCACACATAAATTTGTGAAATTAAAGAGTGTGTGTGTCTGTCCATCCGTGTGTGTCTGTGTGTGTACACATTCATGTGTGTGTGTGTGTGTGTGTGTGTGTGTGTGTGGTGAGGTTCCAGGCACAAAGCTTTTATTTTCCTTGGCTGGCTCTCACACCGCTGAGAGCAGCTGAAAGGGAGGCAGAACAGAACTCTTTGACCAGTGGTATGGCCCGGGCCCAATTCCTTCATTTATGCCCTTTCCGTTTTTCTGCCTTGTTCCTGAACAAAGGGTGATTGAGACAAAGTTTCACAGACTGGCCTCAATCCTGTTAGTGACAATAGTATGAAGAGTGAAAGGGCACAAGCACATTTTTAAAATTCTATAATGGATTTTACGTGGACTTCCCACTAATATTACAGCCCAGCGCATTAAAGTGAAGGACAAATGATGACCCCTACATTATATTTGAAAAAAGTATCATCACAATTGAACTGTTCTCTTCAGCACTGTGGGAATAGGTGGGGAGTACAATGCACAGCCTTCACTCTCAAGTAATGCTACACACAAAAGAATGCTGGGCTAAAAACAACACAATTTGGCTAATTTGGTAACCCAGCGCCAGGTAAATATTGGACAGAACACACGCTGGATTATTTTGACCCAGCCAGTTGGATTGGGTAAAGAACCCAACATGTTGGGTTGTTTGGATTACCCAAACATGGATTAATTTAACCTGCATGTGTTTCTTTTAACGATCAGTTGGATTAACACAGCAGCTGGGTCTTAATTAATGTAATCCATTGGTTATTTTCAGGAGGTGTGGCCTATTAGGGGCGTGGCTTTCATATCCTAATATTTGGCCACTCGTAACAATAAATATCATTTTTGTTCATCATGTTAAGAATGTACACTGCAGATTTCGATTTTCCTTGAATATTTTTGCGCAATACACTTTATACACTCTAATACAAATTCATAACATTATCATTTACATGTCCCAAAATCGAGATACCATGTTGGGATATGTATTATTGTCACGCCTTGGTCATTGTATTTTGTGTTTTTGTTATATGTTTGGGTAGGCCAGGGTGTGACATGGGTTTATTGTTGTTTTCGTATTGGGGTTTGTTTTGTTTGGGATCGCGGCTGATTAGGGGTGTTGTATAGGCTTGGCTGCCTGAGGCGATTCTCAATCAGTCAGGTGATTCTCGTTGTCTCTGATTGGGAACCGTATTTAGGGAGCCATAGTTTCGCTTTGTATTTCGTGGGTGATTGTTCCTGTCTTTGTGTAGTATTCACCAGATAGGCTGTAATAGGTTTCTCGTTCCGTTTGTTGTTTTTGTATTTCAGTTATTTCATGTACCGTGATTCTTTTATTAAAGTCATGAGTAACCAACACGTTGCATTTCGGTCCGACTCTCTTCTTTCAACAGACGAACGCCGTTACAATTATTTACATATCCCAACATTGGGATATGCATAGGCTCTTGAAGAACTCATACACTTGCATAAGCCTCATCAAAACTTCAATAGTGTCAGTATTCAATGTTAACATGTGATAACAATACAACAGAACAGATGAACCAGAATGACATTTACTCTCACAGGTGGCCAAAAATAACTATCTGCAAGCCATGCCCTTACTAAGCCACATCTTCAGTCTTCTGACCTGACCCGCTGGGTCATATCTCAATAACCCAGCATCATTAACCCAGCAGTTTTCAAAGAAAACAACCCAACTAAGTGACCCAACACCTGCAACCCAGCAGATAGGTCAACCAAACAACCCAGCATTTTTTTGAGTGTAGGCATCATAACCTACATCATGATCTATAACAAGTAGTCAAGACTTCTCCACCTCTCAGTCTCTGGAAGGCATATACAGTCTGACACCCCATGATATCAATCTGTTCTCCCTGTAGTGAAAGAGCACATCTGTGCGGTGTATATGACAATAAACACACACATACACACACACACACGCACGCACACACACACACACACACACACACACACACACACACACACACACACACACACACACACACACACACACACACACACACACACACACACACACACACACACACACACACACACACACACACACACACACACACACACACACACACACACACACACACACACACACACACACACACACACACACACACACACACACACACTCTATGTTTCAGCGGAATACTATATAAAGATCTGTTAACTTTAGAGGGAGTCCTAGCTTGAGTTGCATCTTGAGTTGCTGCTGAAACACACCATTGCAGTAAATTGTTGAGACGGGACTTAACCGCCAAACAGACAAAATACCTGTGCAGGACAGAACGTTATGGTCTTGTTAACCTGCAATGCATCCATCTACACTGAGTGTATAAATCATTAGAAACACCTTCCTAATATTGAGTTGCACCCCCTTTTGCCCTCAGAACAGCTTAAATTCGATTCTACAAGTGTTCCACAGGGATGCTGGCCCATGTTGACTCCAATGCTTTCCACAGTTGTGTTAAGTTGTCTGGATGTCCTTTGCGTAGTGGACCATTCTTCGTACACATGGAAAACTGTTGAGCATGAAAAACCCAGCAGCGTTGCAGTTCTTGACACACTGAAACCGGTGCGCCTGGGGTCTACTACCATACCCCGTTCAAAGGCACTTAATCTTTTGTCTTGCCAATTCACCATCTCAATGGCACACATACACAATCCATGTCTCAATTGTCTCGAGACTTAAAAATCCTTCTTTAACCTGTCTCCTCCCCTTCTTCTACAATGATTGAACTGGATTTAACAAGTGAATAATAAGGGATCCTAGCTTTCACCTCAATTAACCGGGTCAGTCTATGTCACCGAAAGAGCCGAATGTTTTGTACAGTCAGTGTATATGACTGTTTTTCAGCATCACAGATCTGAATCCTAGTTGGCATTTCACCATGGTGACATTTCCTGAAGACGCTCCCATGGGACCAAGATGCACAGGCAGGGATATGTTTCCATTTTTCTAAATTAATTTTGAAGAATGAAACTGTGTTAAACTTGAGATTACATTAAATCCTGAGATATTAAACAGCTGATAGTTGTATTACTTAAATAAGACAGAGGCCTCTGTTATAACTATTATAACACCACACATTTCTCACCTCCACACTCTGTTTAAAAGTTTCCCAATCGTCTATTCTTCACAGTCTCGTTTCTCAGAACCATAAACAATTCTACATTTCCCAGCTCCCACACAATATTACAGTTCATAAATTCTATCACTAATTACCCATTGAGGAGAAGGGGCAGCTGTATCGTGGGGCCTTGGCAGCATTTACTGTCTAACAGCACAGAGTTAATGAGGGAGCTAAGCAATATGATCTCAATATAGGCTACACAGATTCTCACCGGACTTTGCCTTCCCTGTACTCTCTATGTGGACAGGGACAGAGATGCACAAGCTGGATTTACAAGATAACATGCATTCAGGTCAGGGGAAAACGTTATGAAGGTGAGACTTCATAAAGAAAGAGAAACCGAATGAAAAAACATTTCAATCATTACTCAGATTACATCTAAGAAAAGGGCAAGAACCTTTTATTTATCACAAGACAGTGTTAATAACGTGTTACTAACATGTTATTAAGTGTTATTAACGGATGACTAACTGCAAACGGTCCTTATCTTAAAGATGACACTGTATTCAGTAGTTATGGGCTACTGTAGGGACAGTTTATTTGTAGCCTCTGAGGCTCAAGCCTCACAGCATTCCCAGATTAAATGAGACAATTGATGGCAGAAAGACATGCTATGAGTGCCTGCCTATCGATGACAACCCAACCAGGCAACACAGATACTGTAGTCATGGTCAAATGGAGCAAGGATTGTGTTCTTATCTCATATTTCAAACTGGGCGGGGACATACTCATTGATCATTTCTCAGGCCATGTTGTAGGCTGTATGTTTGTCTATGTGCTCCTGTTGAATTGCAAATGTCCTAACCTTTGGCTGGCAAGCCTCATACTCTAATCTGTATTCACAACAAGGCAATAATATGCTAAATGCTAGCACTATGATCACTGACATAAGTGGGCTTGGGTCTCACCCTAAGGCAATGATTGAATAATATCACAGAACATATCTCAGAGATACACAGCGGCTTGCGAAAGTATTCACCCCCCTTGGCATTTTTCCTATTTTGTTGCCTTACAACCTGGAATTAAAATTGATTTTTTTGGGGGGGGGGGGTGGTTGTATCATTTGATTTATACAACATGCCTACCACATTGAAGATGCAAAATATTTTATATTGTGAAACAAACAAGAAATAAGACCAAAAAAAACAGAAAACGTGAGTGTGAATAACTATTCACCCCCTAAAGTCAATACTTTGTAGAGCCACCTATTGCAGCAATTACATCTGCAAGTCTCTTGGGGTATGTCTCTATCAGCTTGACACATCTAGCCATCGGGTTTTTTGACAATTCTTCAAGGCAAAACTGCTCCAGCTCCTTCAAGTTGGATGGGTTGCGCTGGTTTACAGCAATCTTTAAGTCATACCACAGATTCTCAATTGGATGCAGGTCTGTGCTTTGACTAGGCCATTCCAAGACATTTAAATGTTTCCACTTAAACCACTCAAGTGTTGCTTCAGCAGTATGCTTAGGGTCATTGTCCTGCTGGAAGGTGAACCTTCGTAACAGTCTCAAATCTCTGAAAGACTGAAACAGGTTTCCCTCAAAAATGTCCCTGTATTTAGCGTCATCCATCATTCCTTGGCCTAAAGGCTCAATTTTAGTCTTATCTGACCAGAGTACCTTCTTCCATATGTTTGGGGAATCTCCCACATGCTTTTTGGCGAACACCAAACGTCTTTGCTTATTTTTTTCTTTAAGAAATTGCTTTTTTTCTGGCCACTGTTCCGTAAGGCCCAGCTCTGTGGGGTGTACGGCTTAAAATGGTCCTATAGACAGGTACTCCAATCTCCGCTGTGGAGCTTTGCATGGTTATCCTTGGTCTCTTTGTTACCTCTCTGATTAATGCCCTCCTTGCCTTGTCTGTGAGTTTTGGTGGACGTCCCTCTCTTGGCAGGTTTGTTGTGGTGCAATGTTCTTTTCATTTTTTAATAATGGATTTAATGGTGCTCCGTGGGATGTTCAAAGTTTCTGATATTTTTTTATAACCCAACTCTGATCTCTACTTCTCCAGACCACACAGCCGTCATACCCCTCAGTAAGGAGACACGTTCTGTCTCCTAGAGATGTTATGCAGGTGAATGAGGACCCAAAAGCGACTTGGCGAAAACAGAGTCTTTAATCCAGTAAAATAAAAATACAATCAAAAAACACAATTTCCACTCGTAATGACGAGAACCGACTGGAGACTCGATCTTGAACTGCAGGTTGCCTCGGGAAGGCACTTGAACTCAGCAGACTCAGACACCTGCTCACCACGCAGCATCTGAGGGAAACACGACACGACAGGGCGATACACAAACACAGCACGGTGAACAATAGACAAGGATCCGACAGGACAGGAACGGAAAATAAGGGAAGAAATAGGGACTCTAATCAGAGGAAAAGATAAGGAACAGGTGTGGGAAGACTAAATGATTGATTAGGGGAATAGGAACAGCTGGGAGCAGGAACGGAACGATAGAGAGAAGAGAGAGAGGAAGGGAGAGAGAAAAAGGGGAACGAACCTAAAAAGACCAGCAGGGGGAAAACGAACAGAAGGAAAAGCAAAATGACAAGACAATCTAAGACAAAACATGACAGTACCCCCCCACTCACCGAGCGCCTCCTGGCGCACTCGAGGAGGAATCCTGGCGCACTCGAGGAGGAAATCATCAATGAGTGAACGGTCCAGCACGTCCCGAGACGGAACCCAACTCCTCTCCTCAGGACCGTAACCCTCCCAATCCACTAAGTATTGGTGACCCCGTCCCCGAGAACGCATGTCCATGATCCTACGTACCTTGTAAATAGGTGCGCTCTCGACAAGGACGGGAGGGGGGGAGGGAAGACGAACGGGGGTGCGAAGAAAGGGCTTGACACAGGAGACATGGAAGACAGGATGGACGCGACGAAGATGTCGCGGAAGAAGCAGTCGCACAGCGACAGGATTGACGACCTGGGAGACACGGAACGGACCAATGAACCGCGGAGTCAACTTACGAGAAGCTGTCGTAAGAGGAAGGTTGCAAGTGGAAAGCCACACTCTCTGGCCGCAACAATACCTTGGACTCTTAATCCTGCGTTTATTGGCGGCTCTCACAGTCTGTGCCCTGTAACGGCAAAGTGCAGACCTCACCCTCCTCCAGGTGCGCTCACAACGTTGGACAAACGCTTGAGCGGAGGGAACGCTGGACTCGGCAAGCTGGGATGAGAACAGAGGAGGCTGGTAACCCAGACTACTCTGAAACGGAGATAACCCGGTAGCAGACGAAGGAAGCGAGTTGTGAGCGTATTCTGCCCAGGGGAGCTGTTCTGCCCAAGACGCAGGGTTTCTGAAAGAAAGGCTGCGTAGTATGCGACCAATCGTCTGATTGGCCCTCTCTGCTTGACCGTTAGACTGGGGATGAAACCCGGAAGAGAGACTGACGGACGCACCAATCAAACGACAGAACTCCCTCCAAAACTGTGACGTGAATTGCGGGCCTCTGTCTGAAACGGCGTCTAACGGGAGGCCATGAATTCTGAACACATTCTCGATGATGATTTGTGCCGTCTCCTTAGCGGAAGGAAGTTTAGCGAGGGGAATGAAATGTGCCGCCTTAGAGAACCTATCGACAACCGTAAGAATCACAGTCTTCCCCGCAGACAAAGGCAGACCGGTAATGAAGTCTAGGGCGATGTGAGACCATGGTCGAGAAGGAACGGTCGCCCCCTCCAACCACTGTCGCCATTCGCCTAGGGCTAAGCGGATGGCGAGCAGTTCGCGGTTACCCACATCATAGTTGCGCTCAGATGGCGACAGGCGATGAGAAAAATAAGCGCAAGGATGAACCTTATCGTCAGACTGGAAGCGCTGGGATAGAATGGCTCCCACGCCTACCTCTGAAGCGTCAACCTCGACAATGAATTGTCTAGTGACGTCAGGAGTAACGAGGATAGGAGCGGACGTAAAACGTTCTTTTAGAAGATCAAAAGCTCCCTGGGCGGAACCGGACCACTTAAAACACGTCTTGACAGAAGTAAGAGCTGTGAGAGGGGCAGCAACTTGACCGAAATTACGAATGAAACGCCGATAGAAATTAGCGAAACCTAAAAAGCGCTGCAACTCGACACGTGACCTTGGAACGGGCCAATCACTGACAGCTTGGACCTTAGCGGAATCCATAAGAGCGTCTGCTAAATGACTTAAATGTAATGTAATGTAATGAATGCCTTCAGCGGAAATAACGGAACCGAGAAAAGTAACGGAGGAGACATGAAAAGAGCACTTCTCAGCCTTCACGTAGAGACAATTCTCTAAAAGGCGCTGTAGAACACGTCGAACGTGCTGAACATGAATCTCGAGTGACGGTGAAAAAATCAGGATATCGTCAAGATAGACAAAAACAAAGATGTTCAGCATGTCTCTCAGAACATCATTAACTAATGCCTGAAAAACAGCTGGCGCATTGGCGAGACCAAACGGCAGAACCCGGTACTCAAAATGCCCTAACGGAGTGTTAAACGCCGTTTTCCACTCGTCCCCCTCTCTGATGCGCACGAGATGGTAAGCGTTACGAAGGTCCAACTTAGTAAAGCACCTGGCTCCCTGCAGAATCTCGAAGGCTGATGACATAAGGGGAAGCGGATAACGATTCTTAACCGTTATGTCATTCAGCCCTCGATAATCCACGCAGGGGCGCAGAGTACCGTCCTTCTTCTTAACAAAAAGAACCCCGCCCCGGCCGGAGAGGAAGAAGGCACTATGGTACCGGCGTCAAGAGACACAGATAAATAATCCTCGAGAGCCTTACGTTCGGGAGCCGACAGAGAGTATAGTCTACCCCGAGGAGGAGTGGTCCCCGGAAGGAGATCAATACTACAATCATACGACCGGTGAGGAGGAAGGGAGTTGGCTCGGGACCGACTGAAGACCGTGCGCAGATCATGATATTCCTCCGGCACTCCTGTCAAATCGCCAGGTTACTCCTGAGAAGTGGGGACAGAAGAAATGGGAGGGATGGCAGACATTAAACACTTCACATGACAAGAAACGTTCCAGGATAGGATAGAATTACTAGACCAATTAATAGAAGGATTATGACATACTAGCCAGGGATGACCCAAAACAACAGGTGTAAAAGGTGAACGAAAAATCAAAAAAGAAATAGTCTCACTGTGGTTACCAGATACTGTGAGAGTTAAAGGTAGTGTCTCAAATCTGATACTGGGAAGATGACTACCATCTAAGGCAAACATGGGCGTAGGCTTGTCTAACTGTCTGAAAGGAATGTCATGTTTCCGAGCCCATGCTTCGTCCATGAAACAACCCTCAGCCCCAGAGTCAATCAAGGCACTGCATGTAGCACCCGAACCGGTCCAGCGTAGATGGACCGACATAGTAGTACAGGATCTAGATGAAGAGACCTGAGTAGTAGCGCTCACCAGTAGCCCTCCGCTTACTGATGAGCTCTGGCCTTTTACTGGACATGAATTGACAAAATGTCCATCAAATCCGCAATAGAGGCACAGGCGGTTGGTGATCCTCCGTTCCCTCTCCTTGGTCGAGATGCGAATACCTCCCAGCTGCATGGGCTCAGTCTCTGAGCCAGAGGAGGGAGATGGTTGCGATGCGGAGCAGGGAAACACCGTTGACGCGAGCTCTCTTCCACGAGCTTGGTGACGAAGATCTACCCGTCGTGTTGTTTTTCCCACATCTTTGCTCTCTGCGCCTGACTCCACACCTCTTCACTCATAATTGTGACAAGATGAACGTTCTTTGGTGCGAAAAGTGCAAATCAATCCCTGAATAACAGCAAAGGACCTTGTGAAGATGCTGGAGGAAACAAAAGTATCTATATCCACAGTAAAATGAGTCTTTTATCAACATAACCTGAAAGACCGCTCAGCAAGGAAGAAGCCACTGCTCCAAAACTGCCATAAAAAAAGCCAGACTGCGGTTTGCAACTGCACATGGGGACAAACATTGTACTTTTTGGAGAAATGTCCTCTGGTCTATTGAAACAAAAATAGAACTGTTTGGCCATAATGACCATCGTTATGTTTGGAGGAAAAAGGTGGAGGCTTGCAAGCCGAAGAACACCATCCCTACCGTGAAGCATGGGGGTGGTAGCATCATGTTGTGGGGGTGCTTTGCTGCAGGAGGGACTTGTGCACTTCACAAAATAGATGGCTGTAAAATTATGTGGATATATTGAAGCAACATTTCAAGACATCAGTCAGGAAGTTAAAGCTTGGTTGCAAATTATCACGTTCTGACCATAGTTCTTTTGTGTTTTCTTTATTTTAGTGTTGGTCAGGACGTGAGCTGAGTGGGCATTCTATGTTGTATGTCTAGTTTTCCCATTTCTATGTTTGGCCTGATATGGTTCTCAATCAGAGGCAGGTATTAGTCATTGTCTCTGATTGGGAACCATATCTACGTAGCCTGTTTTGTGTTGGGTTTTGTGGGTGGTTGTTTTCTGTCTTTGTGTCTATGCACCAGATAGGACTGTTTCGGTTTTTCACATTTGTTGTTTTGGTATTTTGTAGTGTTCACGTTTATGGTCTTTATTAAACATGTTGAACTCTAACCATGCTGCGCTTTGGTCCGATCCTTCGTCCACAGAAGAAAGCCCTTACACAAATGGGTCTTCCAAATGGACAATGACCCCAATCATACTTCCAAAGTTGTGGCAAAATGGCTTAAGGACAACAAAGTCAAGGTATTTGAGTGGCCATCACAAAGCCCTGACCTCAATCCTATAGAAAATTTGTGGGCAGAACGGAAAAGGCGTGTGCGAGCAAGAAGGCCTACAAACCTGACTCAGTTCCACCAGCTCTGTCAGGAGGAATGGGCCAGAATTCACCCAACTTATTGTACGGAGCTTGTGGACGGCTACCTGAAACGTTTGACCCAAGTTAAACAATTTAAAGGCAATGCTATCAAATACTAATTGAGTGTATGTAAACTTCTGACCCACTGGGAATGTGATGAAAGAAATAAAATACAAAAATAAATTCATTCTCTCTACTATTATTCTGATATTTCACATTCTTAAAATAAAATGGTGATCCTAACTGACAGGGAATTTTTATTAGGATTAAATGTCAGGAATTGTGAAAAACTGAGTTTAAATGTATTTGGCTAAGGTGTATGTAAACCTCCAACTTCTGTATGCAGTATGCATCAACCCCTTTTCTGTTTTTTTATTATTTTGAATTGTTTTAAATAAGTAATTTTTCCCCATTTCACTATTTTGTGTATGTCCATTACATGAAATCCAAATAAAAATCCATTTAAATTATTGGTTGCAACAAAATAGGAAAAACGCAAAGGGAGATGAATACTTTTGCAAGGCACTGTAATTGCTGACTGTTTTGATATAGTACCACACACTGCCCAGAGTGGATAGAATGATTACTCACACAAACAAGCACTGTTTTTAAACAGTCCAATCAAAAGGTTTAGTGACACTGGAGATCTTTTTTTTCAGAATTAGCAACAGACTGTTGTTTTTAAGTATGTCTAATGGCAATATGAGACATTGGTATCAGTCTTTCCTCCCACAACCACTCCTGGCTAAAAACATGATTTCATAGTGTGTGTCTGTATGCAAGCACAACACCAGTAGTAAATGTGACCTGTATAATGTGAAAACATCATGGGGACTTTGCATAGACATGTAAATGTTTGCAGCTGAGTAAACACTCCTCCAATTATAGCCAGTCAGTGGAGGAGCCAGTCGCTTGCAGAGGGAGACAAAAGTGTAAAAATGGACCCGAAGAGCATTGAGCTTAATTTAAACCCAGCTGGTGCATCAGAGCTACTGCTCCTCTCAAGCACAGATAAGAATGCCACAGCTTGCAGAACTTAAGCTGGGTTACAGCAGCTCCCTATTGTCCACAAGGAGGATAAACTTAACTCAGGTCAGCCAAGTTTTTTTTCTTTTCGGCCTCACAATCATGACCATTTAGTAGTGGAAGTCTCCAGACAGAGAGAAGAAAGGAAGGGGGCCTGTGGAAAATGTGACAGTTTGGCTGAGGGGCTGAATGGAAATCCAGAGATAATATTTTGGGCCAATCCAAGGAAAGCAACCGTTTTTTTTCGTAAGGATCAGGATTCAGACAGTTGAGTTGGTCACCAGAGGGATGGTCCTTTCAGGGGATCATTCAAATAGCAACACTGACCCCAAAGTTAGCGTGCCTCTGTCTGGCAGTCAACAGCTTTGGTACTGTGTGCTGTGTGTTTCTGTGTGTGTATGTAACCAACCTTCACTTTCTTCAAGCAAATGCAAAAGCTGGACTGGACAGCCGTGGTTGTCTCCTCGCCCTCCTCGCCTCACTCCAAAACAGCATGGGCACTTCTTCAGCACATGTTTTTTTTTCCTGCCAAAACCAGTGTCCTAGTATTCAAGTAGTCAAAATGTTGATTGGTTTTTATATAGGAGAAACCTTGTCATTGGCAGATAAAGCACTGATGAAATCATGGTGAAAGTATGAGACTCTGTCTGAGGGCCCCTCTGGGGTTGCAAAGGAAGGGTATATTACTGGAAGCTTTCAAAGTTTAGCAGTAAACTGCCATCATTTTTTGTATCTTTCAGGGATTTTATGTAGTCTATCACAAGACATCTAGTTTCCCTTTTAGGTACTTCAGATTATCACAGGTGTCTAATTATCTCTGGACCTTTGTGTGGTCTTATCACATGCTAAATGTATAAAATAAATAATTAAGTTGATTTGAAAATAGAAACATTTAATGAAAGCTGTTAAATATTATCCTAAATATAAACAATAAACATAGTGAATACCATTGGTGTTTAATATGAGAGTTTCAGCATGACATATCCTTACATTTTTTTTTACACACTTTTATTCTACTATGTCAATATGTATTTGCTGTCAATGTTTTGGCGTCAAACTGGTGGCAGTTATGGCAAAAAAGTCAATAGTTGGAAGAGTTCATTGAAAATAATGCCATTGGTGATTTAGATACTTTCTTTCATTAATTAGTTTATTTTTTCTTGAACAATATGTTCTATCTACTAGAAACTCATGGACAATATGGACACAGATATAACAAAGGAATACTATATATTCATATATATTTTTAAAGTTATTAAAGTATAAATTATCAAAGTTAGATTGACATAGATTTTGTGTTAATTACCAAATGTGTAACGGCTCTCGTCGGAATGAGTGGACCAAAGCGCAGCGTGGAAAGTGTTCATGATTTTATTGATCAAAGAAACACTCGAACAAAGTAACAAAACGAAAGCGAACAGTTCTGTCAGGTAAACAGATACTAAACAGAAAATAACTACCCACAAAAAACAAGTGGGAAAAAGGCTGCCTAAGTATGATACCCAATCAGAGACAACGATAGACAGCTGCCTCTGATTGGGAACCACACTCAGCCAAAAACAAAGAAATAGAAAACATAGAATGCCCACCCCAAATCACAACCTGACCTAACCAAATAGAGAAATACCCCCCCCCCCCAAAAGGTGCAGACTCCCAAACCTGAACCTATAGGGGAGGGTCCGGGTGGGCATCTACCCTCGGTGGCACCTCCGGTTCGGGACGTAGCCCCCGTTCCCTATGCTTCTGTGGAACCGGACCGTGGATCGTCGCCGGAGACTCTGGACTGGGAACCCCTGCTGAAGATTCCGGACTGCGGACCGTCGCTGGAGGCTCCGGACTGCGGACCGTCGCTGGAGGCTCCGGACTGGGGGCCGTCGTTGGAGGCTCCGGACTGGGGACTGTCGCTCGAGGCTCCGGACTGGGGGCCGTCGTTGGAGGCTCCGGACTGGGGACTGTTGCTGGAGGCTCCTTTCCCTGAATCATCATTGGAGGCTTCGTGCCATGGATCATCACTGGAGGCTTCGTGCCATGGATCATCACTGCAGGCTCCGG
The DNA here is from genome assembly GCF_021184085.1 of Oncorhynchus gorbuscha. Lineage (NCBI taxonomy): Eukaryota > Metazoa > Chordata > Actinopteri > Salmoniformes > Salmonidae > Oncorhynchus > Oncorhynchus gorbuscha. The sequence goes on from NC_060179.1 coordinate 53,840,399, forward strand.
GCCATGGATCATCACTGCAGGCTCTGGGCCATGGATTATCACTGCAGGCTTTGTGCCATGGATCATCACTGGAGGCTTCGTGCCATGGATCATCACTGGAGGCTTCGTACATGGAGCCGGAACAGGTCTCACCAGACTGAGGAGACGTACTGGCAGCCTAGTGAGTGGAGCTGCCACAACATGTCCTGGCTGGATACCCACTCTAGCTCGGTGAGTGTGCAGAGCTGGCACAGGATGCACTGGGCTATGACAGCGCACTGGAGGCAAAGTGCGTAGAGCTAACGCAGGACACACTGGACCGTGGAGGCGCACCGGAGGTCTGGAGCGCAGAGCTGGCACAACTCATCCTGGTTGGATACCCCCCGTAGCCTGGCAAGTGCGGGGAGCTGGAACAGGCCGCACTGGGTTGTGCTGGCGAACTGGGGATACCGTGCGAGCTGGTGCAGGATAACCTGGGCCGAAGAGAGGCACCGGAGGCCAGGAACGCTGAGCACAATCCCTCCTGGCAACTGCGGGGAGATGGAATAGAGCATACCGGGCAATGAATGCATACTGGAGACACCGTGCGCATCACTGCATAACACGGTGCCTGACCAGTCACACGCTCCCCACGGTAAGCACGGGAAGTTGGCTCAGGTCTAAACCCTGACTCTGCCAATCTCCCCGTGTGCCCCCCTCAAAAAAGTTTTTAGGGCTGCCTCTCGTGCTTGCCTCGATGGTTTAACGCCTCATAACGTCTCCGTTCTGCTCTCGCTGCTTCTATCTCCTCCTTCGGACGGCGATACTCCCCAGCCTGCCTCCAGGGTCCTTTCCCGTCTAGGATTTCCTCCCAGGTCCAGTCCTCCTGACCACGCTGCTTTGTCCTTTGGTGGTGCGTAGTTCTGTAACGGCTCGGAATGAGTGGACCGAAGCGCAGCGTAGAAAGTGTTCATGATTTTATTGATCAAAGAAACACGTAACAACACGAAAGCGGACAGTTCTGTCAGGTAAACAGATACCAAACAGAAAATAACTACCCACAAAACACAAGTGGGAAAAAGGCTGCCGAAGAATGATTCCCAATCAGAGACAATGATAGACAGCTGCCTCTGATTGGGAACCACAGTCGGCCAAAAACAAAGAAATAGAAAACATAGAATGCCCACCCCAAACCACATCCTGACCTAACCAAATAGAGAAATAAAATGGCTCTCTAAGGTCAGGGCGTGACAAAATTACTGAAGATTTTGGTAACTTTCCAATTCTAGGTAGAGCACTGAGGGGCCATGTTTGTCCAGGAGAAGCAGAAGGTTTAGGTCGCTCTTTGTCAGGATGAAAGATGGAAATGAAAGGAACTGGGATACCATTTGGGATCCTTGGATTTAGGAGTGAATCAGGAAGATCAACTTTGCCTCCATAAGAAAGAATAACATTTAGAGGGAGTCAATGACAATCACAAAATGCAGACCATTCATATTATTAAGAAAAGTAGTCTTGAAACCAAATGTTTGAAACTTTAAAACTTTTTAAAAAATCACACTTTTGACAGATAACAATAAGTAACTTGTCAATTATGAAATGACACCAAGTTAATTCAATGAGTTCTGTATTTTTGTATTTTTGTTATTATGTCACATATAGAGCAGCTCTTGCATATGTACAGTTCGAATCTTTCTAGGAATGCTTGTAGGTGCATTGACATTGAAAAATATAATAGATTATTCCAGGCAGCATTTTAAGTTTGTTAAATGTACAACAAACAATGTCATTTTTAAAGATAAAATATCTACAAGTACTTCTTGTTACAAAAATACATATTGTTCATTGCAGCACAGAGACGTTTCTAAGATTATTCGGTCTAAACATTTACTTTGCTAACATTTAAAACCACTAGAGCTGGGTTTTTAGGGAAAATAAGAGATACCATTTCAAACAGGAAAAAGCACATGTGTGAAACAGGAAAGTACACAAGAACGCTAAGTAAGCTTCAAAGTTTTACTTGCGGAGATTTGTAAAGACTTGAACTTGTAGGCCCTTCCAGAAAGTGGTGTCCAATCTGTCCATTGATTGGTTCGCACATAACTGCAAATGAACATCAACTTGCTATTGACAGACATCTGCTGTATGGAAATTCCTATTACAGTGGCAAATTGCAAACGTTTTGTTTCCTACCAAGGAGACTTCAGTACTCTCGACGTTTGCCTACATTATGTTATAACTATTATGTCTCTGTTAAAATGTAACAGATAAAATACAACCACTGCTGTTTGTCTCTGCTCTTATTCTTTGGTGTTTCGATGAGAGTGAGAAAAAGATGAATGGTATACAGGGCCTTCAGAAAGTATTCATACCCCTTGACTTATTCCAAATGTTGGGTTACAGCCTGAATTCAAAATTGATAAAATTGATATTTTTTTCTCACCCATCTAAACACAATACCCCATAATGACAAAGTGAAATTTTTTTTTTTTTTACATTTTAGCAAATGTACTGAAAATGAAATACAGAAATATCTTGTTTACATAAGTATTTAAACCCCCGAGTCACTACATGTTAGAATCGCCATTGGCAGCGATTACAGCTGTGAGTGAGTCTCTAAGAGCTTTTCACACCTGGATTGTACAATGTGCACATTATTCTTTTCTAAATTCTTCAAGCTCTGCCAAGTTGGTTGTTGATCATTCCAAGACAGCCATTTTCATGTCTTGCCATTTTCAAAAAGATTTAAGTCAACACTGAAACTAGGCCACTCAGCAACATTCAATGTCGTCTTGGTGAGCAACTCCAGTGTATTTGGCCTTGTGTTTTAGGTTATTGTCCTGCTGAAAGGTGCATTTGTCTCCCAGTGTCTGTTGGAAACCAAACTGTACGAGGTTATCCTCTAGGATTTTGCATGTGCTTAGCTCTATTCCATTTATTTTACTCCCTAGTCTTTGCCAATGACAAGCATACCTATAACATGATGCAGCCACCACCAAACTTGAAAATATGAAGAGTGGTACTCAGTGATGTGTTGGATTTGCCCCAAACATAATGCCCTGTATTTAGGAAGTAAATTAATTTCTTTGCCCCATTTTTTGCAGTTTTACTTTAGTGCCTTATTGCAAACAGGATGCAGGTTTTATAGTATTTTTTATTCTGTACAGGCTTCCTTCATTTAGGTTAGTATAGTCAAGTAACTACAATGTTTTCAGTCATTGAACTCAGTTTTTAGCCATTGAACTCTGTGACTGTTTTAAAGTCATCATTGGCCTTATGGTAAAATCCCTGAGCGGTTTCCTTCCTCTTCGGCAACTGAGTTAGGACGGATGCCTGGATCTTTGTAGTGAATGGGTGTATCGATACACCATCCAAAGTATAATTATTAACTTCAGCATTCTCAAAGGGAAATTCCATGCCTGTTTTTTCCCCCCACATCTGCAAATAGGTGCCCTTCTTTGCGAGGCATTGGAAAACCTCCCTGGTCTTTGTGGTTAAACCTGTGTTTGAAATGTACTGCTTGACTGAGGGACCTTACAGATAATTGTATGTGTGAGGTACAGAGGTAGTCATTCAAAAAATCATGTTAAACACTATTGCAAAGTCCATGCAACGTATGATCTGTCTTGTTATGCACATTTTGAATCCATCATTTATTTAGGCTTGCCATAACAAAGGGGCTGAATACTTATGGACTCAAGACATTTCAGCTTTTCATTTTTTATTAATCAGATTTTTTTTTTCTCGGGGAAAACATAATTCCACTTTGACATTATGTGGTATTGTGTGTAGGCCAGGGACACAAAATCTCATTTTAATCTATTTTAAATTCAGGCTGTAACACAAAAACATTTGGAAAAAAGTCAAGGGGTGTGAATACTTTCTGAAGGCACTGTATGTGAAGAGGGAAAAAGCATTTAAAGCACTTGTGTACTGATCCACCATTAGATACAAATGGCAAGGGTTATCGGACCCTGTAACGACAGTCTGGGACAGTTTCTATACGGCAACAACAATAAATTAATGTTAAGCCATCCGGTAGGACATACAGCATAGTAGTAAACAGTCTATACAAATCTCTGCTATGTACAAGTCAACAATAATGCCCAATATGTTCACATAGTGCACAAACACACAGCTACACATTTCAGACAGTGTAGGTGATATTCAGCTCCTTCTAACCTTCTTCCTCCAACTCTAGTCTTACAGTACTTGTATTGCTTAATATGCGGTAATAACATCAAAATGGCATGGAATGGAAGAATATAGCTTATTGAGATAGGGATATGGTAGGTATGGTATCCATAGCTTCCTTGTAGTTGGATGTAGACTATATATTGGGGCTGTTGAATTCACTATTGGGGATTTCATATGAAAAGCAGTTTGAATTTCGAAGGGCACCACACTGAAAGAGGCATGTGGGGAAAGGCACTACTGTAGTTAAAAACAGGAATAAGGGAGGGAGCCATGTAAGACACGAAATCCAGCATAGATAAGGTGGAATATTATGAGCCGTTTGCCAGTGCGCACACCTGTCTTGTAATATCTCTGTTGTGTTGCGTAACAACAGACTACTAGTCATTTCACCTTGTATTATTACGGACACTTCAATGTGCTGTAGAATTAAAGGGCATGTCTTCACTCTTCAGTCAATTACATTTCGGTACTTTAAAAAAAAGAATCAATATGTCATGATACACAGGCATGCTCTCAAACCCTTGATGCATTTTTGACAAATGAAACGCAGACAGTGAAACTGAAGGATAACGTAAGAGAACAGAATGAGATTAGAGGCAATCACGGATTACTGCATGCAGATGATAAGAAGATGTGTGGTCCTTGTCTCTTGTGCCAGGCACATCCATTCATTGTGTAGTCTGTCAATGGGCTGTTAGTGCAGGAGTAGTCCCACGTCTCCCTCCATCAACCAAAGTCTATCCGTGGGCGATATTCTAGTACCATTGGGTAGTCCTGAAAGAGAGAGATGACATTGATCACCCTTGGACAGAATCCATTACAATGGAGACAGTAATCAGAGACTAAGGAATGTAGATGTTCTAGCATTGTAAGAATACAATATACAGTAAGTACACTTACAGGGGAACTTGCTAGTTAGAACACAAAAACAACACAATCTCTACAGATTGTAGCTTCGTAGCTACAGCAAGATGTTCTGCAGTGAGAGAAGAGCAGGTGAGTGCAGAGCGGTGGGAGTGTGATGAGGAGAGAACAAGTCTGATGCCAGAGCAGGTGAAAGTGAAAGACACACTCCACAGACATCACATGCAGCAGCCCTATTTTTAGACAGGCAGGCAGGCAGACAGCAGCGGTCGGCAGGAGACACTTATGTACAATCCCAAAGAGAACGGAAATGAGTCGGCCCACACTGACCCAGTTCCTGGTCATTTGGTCCAGGGGAGGACAGGAATTCATTCTTGGCATCACAGAGCTGTCACATATTCTGCACAGATAGAGAATTCCTAAGAGACCAGTCAGATTATCCCTGTCTGGTACAATCAAAGTGGGACGATCTGGCCCAGATGACAAATTTGGTCATGTGAGATCAGTAATACTGTCATCTGATTTTTTTATTTTTTTAACATGGATCACTTCACTGGATATAGTTCTTCTAAGCTAAAAGCGCTTTACTGATTCCTTCCTGGGACTCTGTTCTTGGCATCAGAATGTTCTGCATAAGGCCTGAGGACAAGGTTATTTTAAGCTTGTCAAAGCCTGTATTTAATGCAAGCCTAAATTAGGGATGGATCGACATTTACAGAATGGTTACCTGGAGGAAAATGGGGGAGGGTCATGCTTTTTCAATTTCAGTCAAGGGGAGGTTTTATTTTATTTTTAATCTAGTCCAGCAGAGGGTCGTGTAATTTGTAATTGATGAAATTTCAATATTTCTCAGTGTTTTAGAATTAGTTGCTTATTAGGCTATACAGTACATTTGGAATGTATTCAGACTCCTTGACTTTTTCCACATTTTGTAACGTTACAGCCTTAATCTAAAATTGAATAAATCGTTTTTTCCTAATCAATCTTCACACAATACCCCATAATGACGAAGCAAAAACAGGTTTTTAGAAATTGCAAATGTATATTTAAAAAAGTATTCAGAACCTTTACTCTACTTTGTTGAAGCACATTTGGCAGAGATTACAGCCTCAAGTCTTCTTGGGTATAACAATACAAGCTTGGCACACCTGTATTTGGGGAGTTTCTCCCATTCTTCTTTGCAGATCCTCTCAAGCTCTATCAGTTATTTTCAGGTCTCTCCAGAGATGGTCGATCGGGTTCAAGTCTGGGCTCTGGCTGGGCCACTCAAGGGCATTCAGAGACTTGTCCCGAAGCCACTCCTGCATTGTTTTGGCTGTGTGCTTAGGAGTGCTACAGAGATGGTTATCTTTCTGGAAGGTTCTCCCACCTCCACAGAGGAACTCTGGAGCTCTGTCAGAGTGACCATCAGGTTCTTGGTCACCTCCCTGACCAAGGCCCTTAACCCCCGATTGCTCAGTTTGGCCGGGCGGCCAGCTCTAGGAAGAGTCTTGGTGGTTCCAAACTTCTTCCGTTTAAGAATGATTGAGGCCACTGTGTTCTTCCCCAGATCTGTGCCTCGCCACAATTCTGTCCTGGAGCTCTAAGGACAATTCCTTTGATCTCAAGGCTTGGTTTTTGCCTTGACATACACTGTCAACTTATATAGACAGGTGTGTGCCTTTCCAAATCATGTTCAATCAATTAAATTTACCACAGGTTGACTCCAATCAAGTGGTAGAAACAGGATGATCCATGGAAACAGGATGCACCTGAGCTCAATTTGGAGTCTTATAGCAAAAGGCCTGAATAAATAAGATATTTCTGTTTCAAATTTTTAATAGATTTGCAAACATTTCTAAAAACCTGTTTTCGCTTTGTCATTATAGGTTATTGTTTTGTAGATTGATGAGGACATGTTTTTATTTAATCATTTTTGAATAAGGCTGTAACGTAACAAAATGTGGGAAAATGTAAGGGATCTGAAAACGTTCCAAATGCACTGTGTGTGTGCCTGATTCCGCCCCTCATCTCTGATTCTCTGAATATCAATTGCGTCTATAGGCTATTTAGTGATGTCTCAATCAAATTATCCATAGTCTTTAGGCTATAGGCTATGAAGTGCATGCTCTGAGAAGCCCAGAACAAACGTATATTTCTAAGATAGCTGCTAGGATTGTGTATATAAAACTAGGCTGCATTGCACACTGCAATGGATATTCCAACCCTGCTCTGCTCTTGCTGATCAAACTTTGATAGCTTGCTATTACTATAATTGATTTTTATTTAAAAAAAATATGTTTCTTGCCCATTATGTATTTATCAGAGCTCAAGTTCAATCAATCAGATTCGAGTAACTTACATTGTGGTGCTGAAACTTGAAGCATCAGCCGCAGCACAATCTATCGGAAATGGACAGCTCATGGTGCTGAAAGTAGGCAAATTCGAGTAGGCATAATTCATTTCAACCGTCTTCATTTTAATTAGACTTTACTAACAACAAGAGGGCTTTGTGTTGGAGCCTATTTCTTCCTATTTTAGAAATAAGAGGTCGGCCTACCTGTTAGACAGATTAAATTAGGCTACAGGCTGCTATTTCCATAGATTTGTCAGGCAATTCCTCCACCCACTATGCACTCTTTAAATAGCCTCCCTCCGTATCAGTGAAGTTAAAACCAATACTCGAATTAAGAGGGCATGAGAGGGTATGCCATAGGCCCACCTTTTATGAAAGAAAATGGCAAAAAGCACAGGCCTACCTTGTTATCTTAAGATTATTATTATTTTTTTTTACAGATCCGATTATATAAAACTATCTATATCAGCCCTTTGGTCCGTGATGCTTTATACTAGAATCAAGCTTTAAAATACCTGGGAAAACCGTGACTCTGATGCATATGGGGATATCATTGTTTCATTTCTTTGACATTCAGAGGCTGACTTTGCTTGGGCAGTAATCCATTTTTGTCACTATCAACTGATTTAGCTATTCACGTTCTGTACAATCAAATATGTTTAAACCCAGACGTCTTTTACTGAAACACTTGTGACCTCTCGTTGGGTTAAGCCACGGAAGAAGAGTAGCTTAGCAGTTCAAGCTTACATTTTTTTCTGCATTGGAAGGCCTACTCTGTCTGGGGTGGAAAGGTAGGCCTAACTTTTGAAAGTACCATGCTCAGATTCCTAATTTGCAAACAGGGACAGTTTCGTTACACTGATTTGGCATTGGAGAAATATGATCACATAGGCCTATCTCTCTGTCCATTCTTAGCCGGTAATTTAGTTGATTTGTGTGGTAATAAAAAAAGATTCCGCTAACATGTAAAATTACGTAGAATTGCATGAAATGTTTATTAAAAAAAGGCCATTTTTTCTCAGACCTGCAAAACAGATGCTTTACTATAAAAGAGATCTTTCCACCCCTACTCTTGTCCACGGTGGTCTGCAATCCCACAACCTTCTGGCCCATAGCCCTGTGTCCTATCAAAATTCCCATGTTGCCATGTAATTCTTACAAAACTGTTTCTCACTGCATATCTAAGGCTCTGCTATACACTTTGTTTTAGTTATTCTTTTGGGTAATGGGGAGGGTCACTTTTGATATATTTTTTTGATTTAGGGAGGGTTTAGGTAAGGGAGGGTTTAGGTAAGATACATTTTAATTTCAAAGAGTTATTATAAATAACATTTAATCTCTTAGCAGAGTATCATTCAAAACAGGGGCATCGATTGAACTATTAAAACTGTAGTTTACGAGGCCTTAGGTGCGTTGTACTGTGTGTTGAAACCAAACTGGGACAGAAATGGTCTTTGCTGCTGCTAACAGAACGCCTTCATTAGAAGGCCCCTTTATTGAGCCAGTGGTAATGAGCTATGGCTGTGGAAGAGAAGTGTCAGGCAATGAGCCCAGGAACAGGCCCCCTGCTAGGGCAGCTGTCAGGGGCCTTCACTGCTTTCCTCACCTGTCTCCCTGGACCAATACAGCGATTCATTGACCTGACCCCGTGTTCCTGGAGCCCCGATCAGCCCATCCAAAAGCGACAATCATCAGCAATGAAATTAGCAGCCAAGGCGCCTGGCCAGCAAAAGTGCTTTTGAGGTCAAGCTGAAGTGTGTTAGTTAGCCTAGCATACTGTGCAAAGGACTTGGGTTGCTTGGTTACATTTATGCGTGGTTGACTGAAGGTCCAGATGTAGCAAACACAACGTGCTTTTTTTTTGGGTGAAGTGAACAAAGTGGGTAAATTCTGAATTCATTGAGGAAGAGAGGTAGAAATACACTATGTGCTGTATGTCAACTGCATTTTACCATGAGCTACCAATACCATACTAGCCTTGCAAATGTCTCCAATGGTGTTTCGTACCATTGTAACACAAGGAACCACCAATTTAACTCACCGTACTTTTGATGTGAACCTATAGTACCAGACACATTTTAAAGGTGGCCTGTAAATCAGCTCTATAAACCGTGCCACTGGTACAGTGTAGGCCGTCATTGTGAATAAGACTTTGTTCTTAACTGACTTGTCTCGTTAAATAAAGGTTTAATTTTTTTTTAAATCCTCCTTGCTGTGGCAGATTATACAGTAGAGTGGCTGTGGACTTCAGACGTCTAACCAGCTAATCAGCTTTAAAGCCAAGCAAAGCAGTGACTCACATGGAGACTAGACTCCGGGACCATCATTCAGACGCCACAATTTATCCCCATGGCTAGAAAGGTACAGGGCTTAGCATCTTTCAAAACGAGGGGAACAGGGGGTTGGGCATTGATATCATTTGGGGCTTTACTTACGGTTTCACCGCGAAGTCTCCACCGCGTCATGTAGATGAACTCCATGGTGTGGTCTTTTCCCATGATCTCCCCGTTGCATAGGACGTCTAGCTGTGAGGGGACACGGAGGCTGGTGACTAAGAGGTAGACGGCGGGACATAGTGAGAGTATATGCTGTTTGAGAGGAAGACTAGAGCTCGACAAATCTTCCTTTCTTATACTGGTCGAACAAACAGAAAAGCTCTGGGGGCCCATGTGCCTGTCATCAATGTCAAAAATATTTTATTGAATAAATCACTTTTACATTAACCTTCAAAAAAGTAATTCCTGAACCTTTTTCATTTCCATATGTACTAGGAAGCTAAGTGTTTGTTTCTTGGGCTTCAGGAATGTGTCTGAAAAAGTGCCTCAGGCCTTGAGAAAATGTTTTACTGATTGAAAGTAAGGGGAGATCTGTAAACGAATGGGAGCCACTGCAAGTGCTAGTAGATATCCATGGACTTCCAGTCATTGCGCTAAACGCTAGTTATCATTGGCTCGTGAAACAACCTCCAACGTCCTTCATACTGGACAGAGAGACATAAAAATGGAATCCAGGAGTTCATCTGACACTGGGGAAGAAGTTAAAGGGCCTCATTGCCAAAATCCCAAAGTATCCCTTTAATAAGTTAGAAACAACAATACCATGCACCCACTAGTGGTCAAAAGGTTTTTGGCGCTCCAAAAATAATGTACGGTACTGTATTTTGTGGGGTGGAATTACAGTACCATTTGAAATACAGAAATTCTTTCCCGCCCACATTTTCGCACAATGCACCAATATTTGCAGTATGCCGCACACACAAAAATTCTCGAGGCAAGCCGAAGTTCGGAGCCGAAGTCTACGCCCCCTTGTCGATCATTGATCAAGAATAGGGATTCTTGCATGTTTGTGTTGTGTGTGATGTCATTCAACGAGAGATGACTCCTTTTCATGCACATTTTCTCACTTGAGAAATATTGCACGAAACATCTCAGTTAGATGTAAAATTGCGTGACTAAGATCACCTCGGTAAAAACGTCAAAATGAATGACTGATTTCTGGAGTTATCTTAGAATAATTCTGATATTTTTGAGGAAGTGTATACTGGCTACGGCATCTCAAGATGGACAAACAGTATGATTGCCGCTTTTTCTCGTTTTTCAAGCACAGATATTTTAAAGGAGTATGCAAGCACACCCGTTCGGCTAGGCGCCAGCCAAACCAAAGCATGCTGAAGCCTTAAGGACAGACTCAGTACAGCAGGGGGCCTGCAAACAAGGCCAGAACTTTTACCCACAACCACAAACACACAGGAGAGACTCTGCGGGAACAGCTACTGTATGTGAGGCCCAAACAAAACTGACATAAAAGGATAAATATTCAATAGCATATATGGCTTAATATCTGTCATACAGTAGATACATACGAAAGGGTATAGAGCACATATACAAAAGCTTCATTTCTTACCTCATAAGAACTTGGAAGCTTTAACTTCAAGCTGAGAAACTTCTTGATTGTTCCGACTGTCACTCGAGTCGAGCAGCGTATAAATTTCTTCATTAAGCCCTAGAGGAGGTTCAGAAGATTACTTTAATGATTCAGGCACATCTCCAATATCTTTTTTTAAACTTATGTGAAGAGCATGCAAATCCAAACATTCAAACAGCTATTTTAAGGTAATAAATAAATCAATAAATCAACGAATGTGTAAATTAGGAATAGTTTGACACATACCAGAAGGAGCAGAGAAACTCCTTCTATACACACTAAAATATATATATAGGACCTTTTCTACAGTCCTATATATAACCTTTATGGAGAATGGTTCTATAAATAACCTTTCTCAGTCTCAAAGGTTCTATAAATATCCTTTCTCAGTCTCAGTCTTTGTAAAACCATGTATGGTTTTTTTTTTCAATTCTGGTTTAATAGCCATATTATGTTGCTAAAATTTCATAGCTTGTATTATTGTGTTTACTAACAACTTGAATCAGGTTGTGCTAGCTCTGGAACAGCTGAGGGTCCCTGAGGAGAGGATTGAGAACGACTGACTTAGTCAACCGTTCTCAATTGACACAAGGCCATATGTGAGTCTTTCACAAGACACCGTCACTGGCCATAGGCATATATAATATGTAATAGAATAACACAACAGATTTATCAACCGGAATGACTCTCACTCACGGTTGCACAAAAAGAGCTCTGCACAAACCACGCCCCAAAAATAATATAACGAGCCACTGCCCCTACATCTTAATTATCACAAAAAGAGGAAATAACCCTTTTTAAAAGTGCAAAGAACCATTGAAGGGTTCCAAGGGTTATTTTGGGTCAGTATGGTTCCACATAGAACCACCACCCTTCCCAAAGAACACTCGAGGAACCCTATTTTTTTGTATATAGTATGCCTCAATTTGAAACCAATTGTGAGCCTCTCCTCTCTCCACATATTCACTGTTCTGCCAACCAATTACGAACAGCAACACCACTGTTGAAACGAGGACCACTATTTTCATGAAAACAACTGCCTAATTAGTGATGGACTGGATTAACACCTGCTGATAGAGGACCGTGACTGAATGACCTGCTCTCAATGGCAGCCCAGGAAACAAAGGAAAAACCACAGCGTCATCGTCTCTCTATATTCTACCAAACTCACATTCTGCGGTGTTAAGACAGTTAGAGGGACGTAACGGAGTTAGCTTCGTAACACTGTACCTAACCAAATCAGCCTAAAAGAGGGGGAGGAATGAGGTTAGGGAGACAGGGAAGAGGGTGAACGTGGAGGAAAGAGCAGCAGAGAGGCGCTACAGATAGAGCTCTCCCCCCGTGACTTACCCTCACAATGTTCTCTTCCACCAGACTGCTGTTGCGTAGACAATCCAGACAGATGGCTATCTGAGGGTCACTCCTGTGGTAGTCTCCATCTCCACCGTCATCATTCTCGGCATCCAGCCTAGACCTCTTTGATCGGGGGCCATCTTCTGTGACAAAAGAAATGGATAAGCATGTTATACGTATGTGTGTGAACAAGAGCACACACTGTGTGCGGACACAAGTTCAGCTTGCTTTATCTTGAATTTGTTTAAAACTGTGAAAAGACACTTCACAATAAGCATGGGTTTGATTGATCCTGATGTCTTTCGCTTTTCACTTCGAAATGCAAAATCACAAGGTAAGACCTTTGGGACAAATTGTCTATCATCACATTGTCATGGAGATGGCATTTAAGTCTGGCGGACTGAATCCATCCACCTTTAGTCGCCCTGTGGTTTCCATCTGATTTATTCCCCACCTGTATTATACCTCATCAACAGGCTAATCTTGTCGATGCCTTGTAGAGTGTGCTGTCCCTCCTCCTCTTGTTCCTTCTCTCCCTCTCAGCCTCATATGACTCACAGCCACCTACAGTCGTGCGCCACTGCAACAATAGAACCTAAGTCGTACTGTAACTCCTTCTCTCTTTTTGTCGCCTTGCTGATCCGTCTCCCACATACAGCCTCTTTACCTTTCACCTCAATAACCAATCACAGCCCACCTCTGCACACCCAAGCCCAAGGTTCATTCTGGTCCCCCCTGAGGGTCTTGGTCTTCATGGATACTAAATTCAGATCTTTTACCTTCTCCGTTTTCCTTCGACTTTCGACTCCTCCAGAACTCAATCTCCTGCTGTTGTTCCTCTAGTCAATAAGCAAAAACAGAGAAGATATGTATACACAGGGCAGGGCTCTATGATAAAAACAATTACAAGGAGAATATGTGCTCCTAAGTTTAAAAATATATGAGCGCACAAAGAAATTTAGGAGCACAACGAAAACTATTTGGGGTATTAAAGAGGCAATCTGCTGCTGAACGATAGCAAAGCTGTCCCCCCGTCACTGTTTCAGTAAAAGGTTGAGGAATGGGGCTGTTGCAATGACTGTACATATAAATGGACAAAACCGTTGATCACGTGACACCATTCATTCCTATTTGAAGAATCAGTAGCGCATTGAAGCCAATTAAGTTGGTTAAGATGGTGTCTCATGGAGACATAACATGCGCAGTTTGAACTAGTCCAGGAAGTGACGTTGTAGGCTAGCTCAGTTCTGCCACCTTTCAGGATACTTCTTCTATGTGTGATTTTTAAATAATCGGTTCAAGGACATACTGTACATCTGGTGTATTAGAAGCAATTATTGGTACCATGATTGTCTTCAAAAATATATATATATTTACACGAAGATTGACCACGAAAATTGCCCTCTTTTCCATTCACCATAACGGGGATCCTGTTTTCTGCTAACAATGCCTGCAATACCACGGTTGGACTTGATCTAACGTGGCTTCAATGAGAAGGGGCAGTCTTTCTCCCCTGGGATGGAGAAACGTAACAACCCTCAAATTCATAGACAGAGCTATGGATGCAAGGATTATAATTTGAACCATGTTTTGAGGCTATACAGTGTTACTTTGTTTACATTGACTTTGTTTACAAACAATGGGGGGGGGCTTATATTTTGGCTTCTGATGGGGTACAACAGTTGAACTAAGCTCATGTGGCATTTAGAAGTTATACTCTTCAAGAATCAATGGATTTATATCATTTGTTTATGAGTCCAAATATGGATGTACTAACTGCAGTTTGCCCCTTTAGTGATATGAATTTCCAGGAATGACAAAATACAGGGTTTAGGAGCACCAGAACAATAGATTTTTAAGATTGAGATATAGCCTAATTTGGGCCTATATGAATCCTAGCTACGTTTGAAGCTCATCTCCCGAAAAAGCTCTCCTTTTTACTTTCTTTCTGTGCCACCACGTGTTTGCGTACAGCTGAGGCTGCGGGACAGCGAAGAAATCATTACAATAATTATTACCTGGGCAATTTATTTTCTAGGGCCACTAGTGCTCCCAAATACGAATTCCAGGTAGCACAGCAAAGTATTTATATGCCCCCAAAATGGTAGCACTGTAGAGTCCTGCAGGGCAGGAGTTATATCATTCAAGTCGAATGGAAAACAGCTTGAGTAACTCTTAGGCCTACTATCAAAGGCAAGATTTATATCTGATGTTGGTGGATACTAAAATGACTTCACTCACTTTCTCTCAGCCCAGGCACGAGTTTGAAAATGATTTCCTCTAAAGTGTTGTCCAACCTGGCAATAGAATGAGACGTCAAGGAAGAATAAAAGTAAGTACACTTACACACACACACACACACACACACACACACACACACACACACACACACACACACACACACACACACACACACACACACACACACACACACACACACACACACACACACACACACACACACACACACACACACACACACACACACACACACACACACACACACACACACACACACATACACACACACAACCACAAACCCACACTCACATTCCCAGACATTGCATCTGTGGGCTGGGTAGCTGGGTGGCTGAGCACTGGGTGAGGTCTTCAGCTGAGACCTTGGCTCCAGAATGGTGTCCAGCTGTTGCCTGGATCTCACCGCAGCCAAGCTCAAGTTCACTCTATCCTCCCCCAGACCAGACCAGCCCACACCAGCCTTACAATCTCACAAGTCAAGTAGACAACTGAAGAAAAACTGCCAAAATCCGGCTAGGGCCAGTTCAGAAGCGCAAAGGCCAGCATGTTTATACTTTACTGATGGTTTTGATAAATTCATCTATTCAGTAGTAGACATTACGATCCTGTGATTCTCAAAAGGTAAACATAAATGCAGATAAGATTCTGTCAAAGATGTCAAATTAGGTGTATTACCTTAACATCTCCAGAGGGTTGGTTTCGTGGACTTGAATGCCACATTTGGGGCAGTCGTTGCTGTCTTCAAAGTGTTGGACGATGCAGCTTTTACAAACTGTTGACAGAATAAAAGGAGATCGAGACAAAGACAAGTTGACCATCTCAAAATGCGGACCTAAAGTAAATATGGATTTTTTTTATCACATCATTCCGGTGTTAAATAAATGCCACAATGACGGGATATTCTCTTTCCTTATCCTTTTCTCTCAGGTAATCTCCACAATAAAATGATTCTCAATTGAAAGTAAAGTTTAAAACCCAAAAAGGAATAGCACTCTCAACATCTCATCTCTACCGTTTCAACTGGATAAACAGCAGAGTGTCTGTTGAGCCTTGAAACATGACTAAAAACTCGGGCTTGCAGTTGAAATTCAAACTGCGGACCGGGCAGGGAGATAAGGAAATAGTGGGTATAGCCTGGCCAGTTCTATCACACACATCGATCACACAGCCAAGGTCAGCTGCAGCCAATACCACAGAGCGCACACACACACACACACACACACACACACACACACACACACACACACACACACACACACACACACACACACACACACACACACACACACACACACACACACACACACACACACACACACACACACACACACACACACACACACACACACACACACACACACACACACACACACACACACACACACGTGCATGTACACAGACTGCATGTGCAATAAGGCACACGGACACACGTACACCATCTATGAGGTGGTACACGATGTACGGTCTGATCGTTCTTTTAAGAACACAAACCGATTCCATACCATACTGACCTGAGGATTAAGCCGACGTCCCAAAACGGGATGTCGTCAAATCGTCAGATAAAGACACAGATCAACAATATCTGTGGAAATACAGGGCACAGTCTCCCCTCTAGCAATTGCCATTGTCAACACGACGCATACTCTATGCACGTGTGCACTATGCACCGACCTTATAGCCTACATAACGATCCTCGCAAACGTACAGCTGCTGTCATACTCAAGCAACCATGACTGCCAAGGGAAACGATATGTCAGGACAACAGCTTACATGTTCTTTCAATAGCCAGCACCAGCTAACTGCGCATGACACATATAAGACTGACCTCACTCTGCACAGTAGTGTGTAATAGTGGCAGATGTTCTCTTCAGACGTTTCCTATACGTATACATGTAATTGCATGTAATTCACATGTAATTGCATTCTGAATACTGTACTTTATACACTTGGAACCACGGGCCACGTTAATAATGGAACACGAGTGACTTTGATCATGCTTAAATAATGTTTACATGCTGCTTTACTCATGAAATCATGTACAGTTGAAGTCGGATATTTACATCTACTTAGGTTTGAGTCTTTAATACTTGTTTTTCAACCACTCCACATATTTCTTGTTAACAAACTATATTTTTGGCAAGTTGGTTAGGACATCTACTGTGTGCATGACAAGTGTAATTTTTTCCAACAATTGTTTACAGACAGATTATTTCACCTATAATTCACTGTATCACAATTACAGTGGGTCAGAAGTTAACATACACTAAGTTGTCTGTGCCTTTAAACTGCTTGGGAAATTCCAGAAAATTATGTAATGGCTTTAGAAGCTTCTGATAGGGTAATTGACATCATTTGAGTCAATTGGAGGTGTACCTGTGGATATATTTCAAGCCGTCATATTGCTCAGGCAGGAGGCGCGTTCTGTCTCCTAAAGATGAACGTACTTTGGTGCGAAAAGTGCAAATCAATCCCAAAACAACAGCAAAGGACCTTGTGAAGATGCTGGAGGAAACAGGTACAAAAGTATCTATATCCACATAACCTGAAAGGCCGCTCAGCAAGGAAGAAGCCACTGCTCCAAAACCACCATAAAAAAAGACCGACTACGGTTTGCAACTGTACATGGGGACAAAGACCATACTTTTTGGAGAAATGTCCTCTGGTCTGATGAAACAAAAATAGAATGGTTTGGCCGTAATGACCATCGTTATGTTTGGAGGAAAAAGGGGGACGCTTGCAAGCCAAAGAACACCTTCCCAACCGTGAAGCATGGCGGTGGCAGCATCATGTTGTGGGGGTGCTTTGCTGCAGGAGGGACTGGTGCACTTCACAAAATATATGGCATCATGAAGCAGGAAAATTATGTGGATATATTGAAGCAACATCTCAAGACATCAGTCAGTTAAAGTTAAAGTTTGGTCGCAAATGGGTCTTCCAAAGATGTGGAAAAATAGCTTAAGGACAACAAAGTCAAGGTATTTGAGTGGCCATCACAAAGCCCTGATCTCAATCCTATAGGAAATATGTGGGCAGAACTGAAAACGCATGTGCGAGCCAGGATAAACAATTTAAAGGCAATGCTACCAAATACAAATTGAGTGTATGTAAACTTCTGACCCACTGGGAATGTGATGAAAGAAATAAAAGCTGAAATAAATCAATCTCTCTTCTATTATTCTGACATTCACATACTTAAAATAAAGTGGTGATCCTAATTGACATAAGACAGGGATTTTTTACTCTGATTAAATGTCAGGAATTGTTTAAAACTGAGTTTAAATGTATTTGGCTAAGGTGTATGTAAACTTCCAACTTCAACTGTATAAACTGTATTCTATTCTGCTGTATTTTAGTCAATGCCACTCCGACATTGCTCAATCTAATATTTATATATTTCTTAATTCCATTATTTTACTTTTAGATTTGTGTGGATTGTTGTGAATCGTTTTTTGGATACTACTGCACTGTTAGATACTACTGCAATGTTGGAGCTAGGAACACAAGCATTTCGCCACACCCGCAATGACATCTGCTCAATGTGTGTATGTGACCGATACAATTTGATTTGATTTATAGTTACAACAAAAACAGTCTAGACTAATGTCAAATATATATTTTGCTGGAGATCTCTGAAATTCACTGGCATGCACACTGAAAGAGATCATGCAACAGCAAAAACGTACTGTACTAGGCAGCAGCTGATATTTTTCATTATTGGCTAGGGGTCAATACAACTTATATGACTGTAAAGAAGTGACTTTGCCCTCAAACAAACAAATGCATTGGACACAAACAGCTTATCCTGTGTGGAGGATATTTGTTGTCATGGTGACTGAACCCACAGATGACTGTGTTTTACCCTGATCACTTGAGATGTGTCATTCATGGGAGCGAGATCTGCCGTTCTCCTCCAATAAAACATTCAGTTCAGATGGAGAGGGCAGAAATGAGAGAAGGATGCCATGTAATATGATCTGTAAATCATGCAGGATATGACATCGATGAGATCAACAGAGGGCTTTTTAAAAATTAATTGCTGTGACTGTGCAAGGCTGTGGCATAAAACAACAAATAGGACAGCCAATTGATTCTGTGAGCTCTGAATTCCAGCTACTCTGGCACTTTTTAGTGGTGCAATAGATGCCGTAAAGATTTCCTTAGGATATTTCTGCATAAAATCATTGTTAGATATCATTTCTAGTAAGGGAAGTTAGGTATAACGCATATATATTAGGCAGAACTAAATAGAAAACATAAAAATATGCATAGTGAAAATGTGTTGTTTTTCTGGTATAGCCAGCTCCCATTTCCCACAGGCCTACATTACATGATGTCACATTACATGATGTCATTATGAATGAGGCACCTGAGAGAGAGTGAGAGAGAGAGATTGAGTGAGTGAGTGAGTGAGTGAGTGAGTGAGTGAGAGAGATTGAGTGAGAGTGAGTGAGTGAGCGTGAGAAAGTGAGAGAGAGCGAAAGAGAGAACAAGGGGGAGGGGCGGCTTACAGGTGTGCAGGCACTCAGTCACCGTGGTGGGCTTGATCAGGTATCCTTTACATACGTAGCATGTGATAAAGTGGTTGAAATCCTTGACCAGGTGCTTTCTCGGTGAGGTCATCTTGGACCAGAGCAGGAGTGTTGATGGATGGGAGTGCTATGTATTTGGGGGAAAGGAATAATATGGCAGATGGGGGCTGGAGGTCAGAGTTCACAGGATTTTCTGAAATGCTCCACACTTCTGGGTTTTCCCCTTCAGTCGCTTCATCTTAAATCAGGCTTCCCCTCCAGGGAGATATCAAGTGTGCTGCATTTTCATCTCTGTGGTGCTGTGGGTGTCTGTGAATGAAAGTAGAAAACAGCATTGTTTGGGTATTTCCCAGGTTACGTGCTTGATATTTGAAAATGTGTGACCACAAATTCAAATGTAAATTGCAAAGTTGTATTATTTCATGAAATAGAATACATTTGACCAACACAAATATCATGGATAAGCTACAGGCAGTGCTTGACTTGGACAGGAGCTGACCGGAGCTAAGTACCGGCACCTCAAATGTTCTACTGCTTGAGCTCATGTTCCTCTTATAGAATATTATCTCAAAAGTCTTGTGGAGCTCCTGCACCTAAATATGCACAGTACCGACACCTATTTCATTACAAGTCAAGGCTACAGGTGCATGTAACGTTTCACCTTTATGCCCCGCCCCCTTTCTGTTTTTTTTAAAATCGAAAGCAACTTCAGTTCCTTCCAAAGATTGTTATGACATAAGTGTATAACCCCTTCATTGTCACAGTAATATAATTGAAATAGTATTTTCAAATCCAAAGTTTGGAGAAAGGCTACTTCGGTTCGCCAACTCAAGCAGAACGACACGGAAAATCGAGATCTCTGCTTTCGCTATTAGCTAGCTATGGTCATTATGCTGTTGCATGATCCCAGAGTTCAATACCAGGTAAACCTATGACTAATATATTCTGAGAAGAAATGTCATATGATATAATTGTCACAAATTTGATTGCTGAAAAATCCTCAATTGGCAGTAAGGAAATCGAGGATGGTCCCCTTTACAGTGACAAAATTGGGGCTTATTATGTCCCTCATCATCACCAGGAAACCATACGCGTCATTCTGTCAACCACGGTATTGCGCGAATTACATTATGGTGAGTTTATCATACCCTGAAAAACTGACTTAAGATTCAGCCTAACTGTGGGGACCGTACAAAGATAATTCAATCACTAAGATAATAAATAAACTAGCGCCACGGCACACATTTGACTATGACCAAAAAGCACATGTCTAGAACTTGATAGCCCGTATGACACATGATCGCATTCCCAACCCACCCCAAACTTTACTATCACAGCACCTACGGAAAAAAGATACGCACAAGCATCGTTTTCTCGGCTTCTGAGTAGCGAGTAGTAAACGCATCTCTTACATTCCAGTTCAAGGCTCCATGGTCGAGTTGGTGTGATCTTATCCGACAATTCTATCTATATACGCTGTATGATGTGGGCGCCGATGTTACATTAATGTAGGCTAGCACTGAATACGGAACTGGTTTCAGAATAGATGATAGGAAAGGAGCGGAGGAGGATCCAGCGCTTGTTTACGCATTGCTGCTTTATTCATTCCACGGCAGATACCCTCTGATTGGACACAAACTAGGGCGCAGCCTTCAATTACCAACTACTCTAGTCCAGTAACGCGTAGTCTATATAATATGATAAACACAAGGCTCCTGAAACCTGTTCATCAACCCGAGCAGAGGCATGGTATTGATTGATGGACTTGTGGGCCTATAGATCTGAAGTAGCCTGGGCTACCTAGCCTATAAACAATTTAAACAGTATTCACCAACATATAAAACAGATTTACCCTACATATCCACTTGTCTTCATAGCGTCATATAGTGTTAGTGTTGATAAGTAGCCTGATATGACCATGTTATTACATCGTTTTAGTCCACTAGAAATAAAATAGGACTGGCCAGTATCCAGTTATTCAACATATGTCAAAATAAAAACATTTAAAAACATATAATTTGCTATATTTCAGGAGTAACACTTATTCCTAGTGAATTCATTTTGTAGGTATCAATAAATAGGTTGATATGTGTCAGCCACCTTTCAGCCCTTTATGAAAATAAGAATTTGTTCTTAACTGACTTGACTAGTTAAATAAAGCTATATATATATATATATATATTTAATGTCTTAATTGAAAGGACATGTCCGCCATTCTGTCTAGGGGTGTGTTAGGCTACATGTGGGCGGATCGTGCCTTCTTAAGGAACCCAAAACAACTGCTGAGGTTGGAAACAGAGATATAATTACTCGCTAGCAGCTGTGCTAAGGGCACATTTCATATACTAGAACTCACATTTCTTTATCCCTTTAACCTTATTCTCAACCGTCTGACAGTGCAAGTTTTGAAGATGGACTTAGAAGTGGATATGAAAAAAAAAATCTTCACTTGAACTTGGTCAACTCCCCCAGCCTTCCTGCATCAATTAACATCATTTGTATCCCTTTGGGTTGCTGGAGTTCAGTGCTGTGGCACTCTTAACTTTGCCCACTCAGAAGGCTGTAAGACAACTCACAATCAGTCACCAAAGATATGGGATAAAATGCAGGAATGCAGTTGGTGAGGTATTAACATGACACCATTCCTGTTAGTAGAGACCTTGGAAGAGTAGGAATATGAAAATAAATAGCTTAAATGTAAACAGCAAGAATTTTGGAAAGATGTGCTCCAACCAGGTGGTTGATATGTCAGCAAAAAGTATAGTGAACTCTTGAATAGGGTATGCGGGTGTGTAAGGCAGTGGTGGTCGGTGCCGTTTAAGAGGGAGGATGATTTTTTTTTTCATGAGCATGGCCTTATTTCTATTACAGCATATTGGATGACTGGCATTCATATTCACCCAGTTCAATGTAACAGAGATAGGGTTAGGCTACTACATGATACTCAAATATTCCCTATACCCATCATGAGGTTGCTACAACCTAGCGTAAGATCGGAGGTTTACAACATAGGTGCACACATAGGTGCACACACAAAGATTTGAGGTGACGGACAGCGACACCTTCCATATCGCCTTGCACACTCTTGCATGCATCTAGCTGATCTAGAGTGTAATCTTTAGTCCAACAGTTGCAAACAAGAATTTCTATTGGACAAATTCAGGCATGTTTATCCCGGTTCATTCAATTTGCTTCCGTTTTTCAACAAAATCGGCTAAATAAATACAGCCCTGATCACACATAAACACAGTTGACTTTCATAGCAGCCTCATTGTATTCCTTCTCCCATTTATGCGCTCACCTCCTCTCACCATTTCCCTTCGCTTGTGGACTTCAATGCACAACACATTAGCTGTATATGACCAGGTCGAAAACAAAGCCAAACCATATCATAACTGCTACACACATCCTACATCGTTGTCACCATATTACCTAAAGTAACATCATAGTCAACATAGCTAATATAACTAACTTGTTAGTAAACCCGCTACAATCATGCAGTATCGTTACAGTGTACATTCAATAAGCAGTTTAGTACTTAAAACGGCGAGCCCAAGTGGCAATACATTTGTAAAACCAAAAGCTTATCTTGACTTGGAAGAGTTCCAGTGTTGTGTTGTATAGTCATCGCCAGCTACCTAATAAATCATCCCTCTGTTTGAGCATGGTGGTTGAGTAGGCTAAGCTAGCTAGCTAAGTAAGTGAAATTGAAAGTGATAAGAATTATGAAATCTCTCTCTCTGTCACTCTCATGCTTCTCTTTCCTTTTGGAAGAAATTCATTTGTTCAAAACTGTTCAACTATTGTCTTTCTCTCTCTTTGAGTCAATTACTCACCACATGTTATACACTGCAGTGCTAGCTAGCTATAGCTTATCAAATAAAAGCAAAGTTTAATTATCACGTGCTCCAAATACAACAGGTGTAGACCTTACAGTGAAATGCTTACTTACAGGCTCTAACCAATGGTGCGGGGAAAAAGGTATGTGTGTGTGTGTGTGTGTGTGTGTGTGTGTGTGTGTGTGTGTGTGTGTGTGTGTGTGTGTGTGTGTGTGTGTGTGTGTGTGTGTGTGTGTGTGTGTGTGTGTGTGTGTGTGTGTGTGTGTGTGTGTGTGTGTGTGTGTGTGTGTGTGTGTGTGTGTGTGTGTGTGTGTGTGTGTGTGTGTGTGTGTGTGTGTGTGTGTGTGTGTGTGTGTGTGTGTGTGTGTGTAGGTAAGTAAAGAAATAAAACAACAGTAGAAAGACATTTGAAAAAATAATAGCAAGGCTATATACAGACACGTGTTAGTCAGGCTTATTGAGGTAGTATGTACATGAATGTATAGTTAAAGTGACTATGCATATAAGATAAACAGAGAGTAGCAGCAGCGTAAAAGAGGGGTTGGGGGGGCACACAAGACTTGGGACTCCGGTACCGCTTGCCATGCGGTAGTAGAGAGAACAGTCTATGACTTGGGTAGCTGGGGTCTTTGACAATTTTTAGGGCCTTCCTCTGACACCACCTGGTGTAGAGGTCCTGGATGGCAGCCAGCTTTGCCCCAGTGATGTACTGGGCCGTACGCACTACCCTCTGAAGTGCCTTGCAGTCGGAGGCCGAGCAATTGCCGTATCAGGCAGTGATGCAACCGGTCAGGATGCTCTCGATGTTGCAGCTATAGAACATTTTGAGGATTTCAGGACCCATGCCAAATCTTTTTGGTTTCCTGGGGGGGAATAGGCTTTGTCGTGCCCTCTTCACGACTGTCTTGGTGTGTTTGGACCAATCTAGTATGTTGTTGATGTGGACACCAAGGAATTTGAAGCTCTCAACCTGCTCCACTACAGCCAAGGCGATTAAAATGGGGATGTGCTCGGTCCTCCTTTTCCTGTAGTCCACAATCATCTCCTTTGTCTTGATTACGTTGAGGGAGAGGTTGTTGTCCTTGCACCACAAGGTCAGGTCTCTGACCTCCTCCCTATTGGCTGTCTCATCGTTGTCGGTGATCAGGCCTACCACCTACAGATTTTGTTTTAAAATCTTCTTTTCTTTTCATGAGTCCTCGTGATAGTCTGAGAGGAGGAAAGATGTGCAAGGAGGTAGATCTTGACCCCTGACCAGCACATCATTCAGTAGCACTGGTCTCTGACCTTTGACTTTTTATGTCCACTGTTTTATTTATGTACTATACAACACTCCTGATCCAAAAGTATGCCAACCATGCCAGAGATAGGATTGCCACTTCACCTAAATTTGAATGAACATTACCTCATGATAAATGTCTGGACAATGTGGGACTTTTCATTTCTGAAAACCCAGATGAAAACCTTTTTCAATGGAGATTCTCTATTTGAAGTGCTTGTTAGTCCACGTCGAGTAGGCTTCATCTAGGTCTAAGAAACAAGGCCTGTACATTCTAAATACCATTATCACTATGATGTACCTGTTTAAGCTGGAAGACAGAGCACTGTTTTCTTTTATTTAAAAATGATTAAATTCCCTAAAGAGGGGAAGATTTTACAACTGCACAATTTTTTTACTATAAATTATTTTACCTACAGTCTCAGAGCAAGAGATCTAACTAACCTGGATAAATAAAGGTTGAATAAAGAAAATTAGCTTTTTCTTTTTACAGCTTAGTTACCTTTTTGTCATCGTGAAAGGCTGGATCGGGTTTTTGTTTCGGTTCGGCTGCTTGCTCGTATTCTATTCATGCTGTGGCTCGTGAATTTTACAACTTGACAACATGAAAATATGTTATTCACTTGTATGTTGTCCTGAAACTGTATCTCAGTCCCTGTGTACATAGATGTACAAACTGGATGCAGTCTATCACAGTGCCATCCGTTTTGTCACTAAAGCACCTTATACCACCCACCACTGCGACTTGTATGCTCTAGTCGGCTGGCCCTCACTACATATTCGTCGCCAGACCCACTGGCTCCAGGTCATCTACAAGTCCATGCTAGGTAAAGCTCCGCCTTATCTCAGTTCACTGGTCACGATGGCAATACCCATCCGTAGCACGCGCTCCAGCAGGTGTAGCTCACTGATCATCCCTAAAGCCAACACATCATTTGGCCGCCTTTCGTTCCAGTACTCTGCTGCCTGTGACTGGAACGAATTGCAAAAATCGCTGAAGTTGGAGACTTTTATCTCCCTCACCAACTTCAAACATCAGCTATCCGAGCAGCTAACCGATCGCTGCAGCTGTACATAGTCTATAGGAAAATATCCCACCCATTTTCACCTACCTCATTCCCATACTGTTTTTATACTGTTTTTATTTATTTATTTTTCTGCTCTTTTGCACACCAATATCTCTACCTGTACATGACCATCTGATCATTTATCACTCCAGTGTTAATCTGCAAAATGGTATTATTCGCCTACCTCCTCATGCCTTTTGCACACATTGTATATAGACTGCCCATTTTTTTCTACTGTGTTATTGACTTGTTAATTGTTTATTCCATGTGCAACTCTGTGTTGTCTGTTCACACAGCTATGCTTTATCTTGGCCAGGTCACAGTTGCAAATGAGAACTTGTTCTCAACTAGCCTACCTGGTTAAATAAAGGTGAAATAAAAAAATAAAAAAATGTCCTGTCGTCCTTTTATGTTGATAGCTCACTCCCACCCTGTTCATTTCTTCAGCTACCTTCAGATTCAATTCCTCAAAGATTTGTTTCTTCAAGTCCTTTTTTTGCTGTAACAAAAACAGTATGTCACTGTGTTTAAAAAGAGAATAAAATAATTTTAAAAATGTAAAAAGATTGAAGGTAGTGTGAGAAATGCTAAAACTAGAACAACATGCCTCATAAAATGTTATCCTATGATACCACGGTATACCACGGTATGAACTAAGCTGAGGATGGAGGTAAGCAGGAGTGACGTATATCACGGTTGTTCTAGCGTGAGAGATACAGTGATGAGGGAGGGATGTGATTGGGTGGAGGTATCAGACAAGTTGTAAAGCAGTGTTTTAAAGTGGGCCAACCTCCCCGCAGGAGTAAGATATTGACCTGAGCACAAGAGATCCAGCCCCCCTCACCTGTCAATATTGGGATGAACTGAGAAAATACAATCAGGTAGAGACCCTGGTATGGACGACTAGAGGCCATGGATCCTGCCACTGCAGACAATGTAAATATACTGTATTCATATATCCTCATATATGCTGTTGAATAATCAAACAACTTTGACAATAACAATGTGCAATGTTGGTTTTGATACAATGATAAATTATGTAAAGGTGCTCAACAGTAGCTATGCAGGGTTTGGTATACACATGCATTTGGCCACTTAAGAATATCTACTGTATTCCAACTGTAATAAAAGATTGATACTGATAATATCCATGGTACTCATTGAAAGCATGTTGAACTTTAACCTTTTGGATGTTTTAATACATGCTTTTCAGTGTTTTGTTGGTCTTTGTTTTTTTCTAGCTTGGTGAAATATTATGGTAAAAGCGTCAATCAGGCTGGTTCCACCAGGATAGTTTTTTTCATCATCCTGTGTGCAATTAAACTACAAAATAGTGCAGATATTTCTTAAGTTCCATTTGTTTTGAAATAATGTTGCTTTGTGAAACATCTGAACATTTATGGAATGGATGTTTTATTTATGAATTGAAACCATTATCATGATTATTATAATAGTAATCCAATTGGTTTGTCTTCTACAGTATATTACATTTTGTTGCATTGTGAAGTATGGTATGTTTAATGCTCAGAGAGCAATTGAGGTGCAACCATGGATGCTGTGTAGACACGTGTAATTAAACAATGCTCTCATAACAAGATAGACTACTCAACAGCCACTTTTTTTCTCTCATCATTTTCACTATGATTGATTACGATTCACTGCGATTTTTAGAATAAAAATGTTCCCAATCATGGAATCTCACTTCTGTGAAAAGTGAAATCATTATACGCCTACTGCACCATGTTTAAGGAAATAAAATGTAGTGTATTTTTGGGAGCAAGCAAATAAAAATGGAAAAAGGTGATAAAGATCTGTCTGTCTTTCTAAATGAATGTGATACGTAAGTGGAATGGTATGGCCTTTCCAGACATCGTCAAGGTCCTAATAAAGTAAGCTCTTCGATGTCAGGGCGAGAGACAGCATATCAATATAGGTGTAATGGTTACATCTTAATGTCCTGTGTCATTGAAATATTACTCAAGACATGCCCGAATACTGCGCCACCCACATTGCTAAAAATAGCATTTATGGTGTTATCTACCAATTGGACATGGAAATAAGGTGATTTGTCCTTTGTAACTATAAAAAATCTGCTGTTTCATTTGTTCATTTTGAGCTCTACAGCTTAGTGTGTACTCTTTTAAGAAAAACAACAGCTGTCAAACATGTGTAAAGATTATTTATCACCGGCTCCAATAAAAATAGTGTCAGATAGTAATGGTTTTATTGCCCAATGTAAGCAATGCAGAGACAGAAACCGAAGAAGATGAAAACAAGGCATAAAATGCAATCAGTCAGTAACCCAACTGAGGAACAAACAACCACTTATATCAGATGGTACATCATTTGTCACGGGTAGTAGAATACAGAACACAAGTCAATGATTTGTATAAATAGACATTTGGATGCTGTAAGCCTACTAAGTAATCTCTTCCTGTCCTGTCTGTGTCGCAGTTGAGGAATGTAGTTAGGTTCTATGCGGCAGAGGCTACAGGGCCCAGGGCCAGCTGTCGGTGAGAAGTGTAGGAGAGGGGAGTGGAGGGCCATTACATGGCTGGAGCCTTTGGTCATCGTGCATGGCGGCATGGAGTCATAGAGTTAGTGCCACTCAGATTTCACCTACTGACTGACTGGAGGCGATGGCAGCCAAATGCATCTCACTCACTCCCGTGGATTTCTCAGCTCACCCCTTCCTTCTTCCCTCACCCCTTCCTTCTCTGCCAGCCAGGCCGTGACAGGAAACCTTGCCCTGTGGCGGGGGCAGGCGAGTCACCCAGGCTAGAACATGATCTCATTCCTTGCCGGCTCCAAACACATATAAAATGTTGAACCGAGGCCTGCAACCGTGGAGCACAGACAGTTGACACTGGTCATTGACTGGAGATTTGAGCTACCACATATACTTGACAAATGATGATGGGTATTCTACGAGTACAAGAGCTGGTAGGTCTTTACGTCTTTATCTCTTTTTCAAAATCCAGAGGCTTTCATTGTGGATTCCACAGAATAACCACAGTTGCAAATAATAGAGGGTTGAAATGAGGATTTCAGGTGTTGAACTATGTTCACAGCTTTCATGATGATTAGCTGACACCTCAACAAACCTTTGAGATGAATATGAATTTCCACAGCCACAGTTTGAGAACGGTTATTACACCAAGACTGAAATTCTTCTTTACACCCGCTGCTGCTTGTCTTGCACTTACTCCTTTTTAAATTGTATTTATTTAACTAGGCAAGTCAGTTAAGAACAAATTCTTATTTACAATGATGGCCTAGGAACAGTGGGTTAACTGCCTTGTTCAGAATGACTGATTTTTACCTTGTCAGCTCAGGGAATCGATCTAGCAACCTTTCGGTTACTGGCCCAACGCTCTAACCACTAGGCTACCTGCTGCCCTTCTATCACAGACGCCAATGTGCATGGGAGCACAGGACAAACAGAATTGTCTCAGTTGCTCACATATTCCTAATAGTCTTGTTTTTCTTATTCAAGGTTTCCGACAAGAAATGTGAGGGCAAAGAATCCAGAGATGTGCAGTCTTCAGAGGGAGAATACGAGACATCCATCAACCGGGAGAAACAAGAGGACCTGAGATCTCACAAGGACAGCCTGGCTGACACCGATGCCCCCATGAATTTAAATGTAAGTCAAATACTCTCTTAGCGTCGTTAGTACAATGCCAGCGAACCTGTTAAGTGTTTCAGACCTAATGATTATGTGTTGAATAGACAGACATAAGGTTTTGCAGTTGGAATCTTGGTTGGGCAACTGTCTGAATTTGCTGTAGTAGCTATGACACTAACTTCAAATAAATCTGAAATCAAAAAGTGTAATCACAGATTACAATCATGGCTCCAAGCGTTTAATCCTCAATTGGGAAGCCGTTTTATAGAAGTGCAAAATGTATAATATCTCTCTATTTGAAATGTTTGGTTGGCAGGTAGACAAATCTGGCCATCTGCGGTTAGAGACAATTGATGACCTCCAGATTATGCTGCAACTGAGGAAGTCGAGAAAGAGAGCGAGAAGAGTACAAGTTCGCAAGCCACCACCCGCACCCGAGACTGTGGTAAGACAGGCCTACTAGCTGAGTAGGGTGATAAGGTATCTAATTTGAGACATAGGAATAGAGGCAATTTACTTCCAAGATTTGACCCTTCATAAGACAAATGATTACTAAGTAACTGCTACGTTCAGCTAAGTCACCTTCTCTCTTTCCAGCCTTACTATGTGGATGAGGTGGACTTTTTCAAGGCCTGCGAGGAGAACAAACTGCCATTGATCGAGAGGTATCTGGAAAAATCAGGAGACGTCAATGCTTGTGACAATGTGAGTGTTTAGATGATACCAAACCAACCTGAAGTTTGCCAACGCACCTCAGCTGTGTCATCACGTGTGGTGTGTGTTGTAATGCAATGTGTCCTGCTTCCTCTGCCTTTACAGTTCAGACGTACAGGCCTGCACAGAGCTTGCACACAGGGACATGTGGTCATTGTGAAGAGGCTACTGGAGGCTGGGGCTTTAATTGAGAACAAAGACAAGGTACTTTAAAAAGAAGAACTCCAAATAACTGCAGGTCCACGGGAGCCAAGCTCTTGGCAATATATTGCACAGTCTTTGATCCTATACTGTAAAATCATTTGGAGTGTTGATGAGAAAGGAATAGATAAAAACAAGGTATTGCTTGTCGATCTTTAGCTGGATACCACTGCTGTCCATTGTGCCTGCCGAGGAGGAAGCATGCTTGTGTTAGAAGTGCTGCTCAACCACGATGGCAGCTTCTCTGCCAGGGATAAGGTAAGCCTACAGAACACTCAGCTAGCAATCCGGACTCTGATCTGAGAATATGTTCATGTGATTTACCCTTAAATGTTTCTGTGTCCCTAAGCTACGCAGCACTCCCCTTCACGTTGCAGTGAGAACCGGACACTATGAATGCGCTGAACATCTCGTCCACTGTGGAGCGGACATCAATGCCAAAGACAGAGTGAGCTATTCTTATTCAGTATAGGAATTCATTTTTTATTTTACCTTTAACTAGGCAATTCAGTTAAGAATAAATGTTTATTTAAACCTTTGCTCTGATAGACAGTATAAACACCTTCAAATTTAATCAGAAATATAATATAAACACCAATGTGTCTTTAACTATAAGAGGTTTTATATTCACACAGGAAGGAGATACCCCCATGCACGATGCAGTAAGACTGAACAGATTCAAAATCATCCATCTACTTCTGCTTCATGGAGCCAATCCAAAACTCAAGAATTGCGTAAGTTCTTGACTAACATGGCCAGCAAACTTGTTACCTCAATCTATCACAGTATATAATATTTTGTTTGAATAGCACAATGATTTAAAAATGACTTATTTGCTCGTTTACATGTATCATGTATTCAGAGAATCAAATTAGTGATAGCTGCAAAAATCTCTGAAGCTGGACTCACATCTCCCTCACTAGCTTTAAGCACCAGCTGTCAGAGCAGCTCACAGATCACTGCACCTGTACATAGCCCATCTGTAAACAGCCCATCTATAAACAGCCCATCTATCTACCTACCTCATCCCCATACTGTATTTATCTTGCTCCTTTGCACCCCAGTATCTCTACATCTACCATTCCAGTGTTTAATTGCTATATTGTAATTACTTCCCCATCACGGCCTATTTATTGCCTTAACTTACCTCATTTGCACTCACTGTATATAGACTTTTTGTTTTCTTTTGTTCTACTGTGTTATTGACTGTATGTTTTGTTTACTCCATGTGTAACTCTGTGTTGTTGTGTGTCGAATTGCTATGCTTTCTCTTGGCCAGGTCGCAGTTGCAAATGAGAACTTGTTCTCAACTAGCCTACCTGGTTAAATAAAGGTGAAATAAATCAAATAAAAAAATAGTAAAGGTGACAGGATTGATACATAACCACAGTGCCATCTTGTGGTGATACATACGATTGCACTTGAGTACATGTTTTTTTAATTGAACCTTTATTTAACTAGCCGAGTCGGTTAAGAACAAACTCTTATTTACAATGACGGCCTATCCCAGCCATCTGCGCCCTACGGGACTCCCAATCACGGCCAGATGTGATGCAGCCTGGATTCAAACCAGGGACTGCAGTGACGCCTCTCGCACTGAGATGCAGTGCCTTGCACCACTCGGGAGCAAAATAAATAAGGCCCTTCACATTTTTTGTCATCTAGCAGAAGCCCATACCTAGAGCAATTTAGGAAAACATATGATTGAAATATTTAATATATCTTTGTTTTTCTCCAAAACAGGAGGGGAAGTCACCATTGGATAGCACTCTGGAGTGGCAGAGTGGGGCTAAATCCATTCTCAGCAACTTCAAGGATGATGCAAAAACTCCAGTCAAGTAAAGTCCAGTTCAGTTCAATTGCATTTTAAACAGGTCTCAAACTCAGAATAAGTAGATACAAGAAAATGCTAACCCAGTTCCTTTGTGGAGAGACTAACTTTCACAACTACTCAGTTGATTATGGCGATACAGCTTCCAAGGTTTCATTAAACGGAGGCTGACTTCAAGACTGAAAGTCATTTCTTGCTAACCTGCAGAAGTTTGGGGTGACAAAATGAAGTAACTTTGCATTTGCTTGTAAGGATGTTTGTTTCTTTATAGGCAGCTTATTGGAGGTCAGAGATGCTCAAGAAGGTTGAAAAGGTTGACAAATAACTATATGGGGGAAAGAGAAAGTTTGGAATTTGTAGTTGTGACTTGACTTATGACATCAGCATGACTATAATATGCATTCAGTTACATACTAAATTGTAGTTTAATTGTTGAAAAAAATATTTTGAATACATTCTTCATTTCTCTTTAATATAAAATGACAGTGAGCTGGTGGCTTCAAACTGATTTTGTGCTAGTCAGTGAGAACACAGGATTTTAAAACGCTTGTGTGATTCTAAAGCACTTCCTGAAGTCATTTTAATTGTTCTACTACATGTTTACCTTTAGCATTTTGCTTGTCATTTTACATTACGTTTTGAAATAAACAGTATTGCCGTTGTCATCCGAATGTTTGCTTTGTCTAAAAGGAACAAGCATCGTCATTGTTGCTAATACATGACAAACTATACGACCACTGAGCAGTTACTAGAAAACGGTCACATTTCCACAAATAAGGATATTCATAAAAGTACATTTACATAAACACATTCTCTATCCATAAAGAAAAAAAGTATTACAATTCAAACAAGTTATTACATTCTACTGTGCCATCTCAATGTTAGCCCTCTTTGACACTGGAACATCCTCTTTCTCCTGTCTCTCAGTCAAAGGCTGCTCATTCTTCATAGAGTGTACTATCCCCAAGGCAGTCTTTCTCGTTTCTGTAATGACAACACTGTATATTCATTGATTTTTCTTGTGCCACAAACATGGCTTTGAGAATGATAAGACAAGTAATAAATGTAGTTCAATGACACTGTTACATGATAATAACACTCACATTCCATGGATAGGCTACTCTCACTTGGCCTTTTAACCAAGTGTACATACCTGCCTGGCATATAACATTTTACAAAATGTAGTCATTCAACTGCTCCAGCAATGTGTAAATGGCAGTATATGTACCTCCATGTAAGTGGACAGCTCGACAGTTGGTTGAGATCGCAGCTTTGCCATCTTCTTCCGACAGGCCAAACAATAGGCCCCTGGACACCATTCAGGATAATAGCAGTGACACAGTTTGGCCTCATCACACCTGCATATAGTCTATATGTAGTACTGTACTAGGTAGGTAATGTTTTAAGAGAGGATACAAATTGGCAATGTCATAGGGTCCTCTCAACTCAAGGGGCTGATTGAACAAAACACACATTTACAGTGGTATGGTTAATTTAAGTAAGATGTTAAAACCGGTATGTTCAATGCTCATGGTATGAATGGTATCCAAGTGGGTAATATACCTTTTCTGCCCCACTGGTCACAATTACGTTCTGTTAAAAAAACAAAAAACATTGCTGTTACACAGACTGTGTGAAAATGGCAGGTTGAATGACAGGTGAAGTGAAGTTGAACCATATTGGGTCTATTTACCTTGCCTTTGCACGCCTCCATGAGATTTAGAGCATTTGCGATGGTGTGTCTTCTCATGGTGGAGTCTCGGATTGCAGGTGTGTAACGTACCTCATAAAACACACCCCTTTCAATTGCCTGAAACAAGCACAACTTGCATTACCACCTGTACATTACTTGGAAATGGCCAAGCAATCTCTTCATTCAAATACACAGAGAGCAATAGTCTCACCCCATTGACTAAAGATCTCTTGAAAAAAAAGGGCTGTTTTTCTGTCGCTGCTACACAGATGATGTCAATAGTAAATTCCATGCAGGCTGCCTATTGAAACAAAGAGAAGACCAACACAAGCAGAATGTCATCCATACATTGCCAGGGTAGTCAACAATAATAGAGTACTTATTGTTGACGGCGGTGAAAAAAAAAGTACTTACATGAAACAACTTCTCCGTTTTAGGATAGGCAGCCACTAAGTCATAGGCTTTGTACTCTCTTAATGGTTTCTGGGAAAGGATCAATTACATTAGTCCCATTTCACAAATTAAGCAATATGAATACTGTCAGCAAAATGCTGAAACTTCTACTGTGTATTGGACTTACAAAGTGTGCTGCCCTTGAGGCCACAACTGTCAGTCCGTTCAACACCTTGATTGGTCTGGATTTACCCTGTACAAAATCAGGGGGACATAATGCCTTCAGAAAAGTATTCATACCCCTTGACTTATTCCAGTGTGTTATAGCCTGAAATCAAAATTGATTTAAACATTTTTTTTTTAATTATCTCGCATCCATCTACACACAATAGCAGCCCGTAAATACAAGATGAAAACATGTTTCTATAATTTTTTGAAATGAAATGTCTCATTTACAAATGTGTAGACGCACATTTGGCAGCGATTACAGCTGTGCGTCTTTCTGGGTAAGTCTCTAAGAGCTTTGCACACCTGGATAGTACAATATTTGCACATTATTCTTTTAAAAATTCTTCAAGCGCTGTCAAGTTGGTTGTTGATCATTGCTAGACAGCTATTTTCAAGTCTTGCCAATGTGTTTACAGTTATTGTTCTGCTGAAAGGTGAATTTGTCTCCCAGAGTCTGTTGGAAAGAGGACAATTAGGTTATCCTTTAAGCATGTGCTTAGCTATATTCCTTTTATTTTTAATCGCAAAACACTCCCTAGTCCTTGCCGATGACAAGCATACCCATACCATGATGCGGCCACCATCATGCTTGAAAATATGAAGAGTGGTACTCAGTGATGTGTTGTTTGCACCAAACATAACGTGTTATATTCAGGACATAAAGTACAATTCTTGCAGTTATACTTATTGCAAATAGGATGCATGTTTTGTAACATTTGTATTCCTTCTTTTCACTCTGTCATTTAGGTTAGTATTGTGGAGTCACTACAATGTTGATCCATCCTCAGTTTTCACCGATCACAGCCATTAAACTCAAATGGTGTTAAAGTCACCATTGGCCTCATGGTGGAATCTCTGAGAGGTTGCTTCCTCTCTGGCAACTGAGTTAGGAAGGATGCCTGTATCTTGTAGTGACTGGGTGATTGATACACCAGCGAAAATGTAATAGTAACTTCACCGTGCTCAACAGGATATTCAATGTCAGTTTATTTTTTTTAACTCATCTACCAATAGGTGCCCTTCTTTGCAAGGCATTAAAAAAGCCCCCCTGGTCTTAGTGGTTGAATCAGTTTGAAATTGCCTGCTCGACTGAGGAACTTTACAGATAAATGTGTGGGGTACAGAGATGAGGTAGTCATTCAAAAATCATGTTAAACGATATTATTGCAACTTGTGAATTGTTAAGCAAATGTTTACTCCTGAACTTATTTAGGCCTGCCATAAAAGGGTTGAATACTCAAGACATTTCCACTTTTCATGTTCTTTTTGTACAAATTGTGAAAAACAAATTCACCCTGACATTATGGGGAATTGTGTGTAGGCCAGTGACATCTTTTTAATCCGTTTCAAATTCAAGCAGCAAAACAACAAAATGTGTAAAACGTCAACGGGTGTGAATACTTTCTGAACGCACTGTAATTATCCCAAGGCATGGATAAATGGGATAGCTAGCTTCAATATGACATAATGTAGCAACATTATTACTACACCACATTACCTGCACTATGGGAAATGTTTCAAACAGCTCGGAGACACACTTCGGTTTGCCAATTTCCTGTAAACACGCGCAAACAAAAAGGGTGAAATTTCAATCAATGGGATATGTACAAGGAAAGCCCTCAACTTCATGATTAGCCATAACAGTGTACAATCAGTAGCCTACCTGCTTATTTTGTTCCAAATCAACCACATAATTGATGGCAACTGTGGAGTATCCAACTAAGACATGAAAATATCAATGGAATAGTACAAATCAATCAAGACATAGTTGAGCTAACTGAACAACTATTGTCAGTAATTCCATTGACCCGCACTTGAAGTTAGCAACGAAAGACGATTTAAATATCTTTGAAGTTTGTGCTAGCTAAACAGTTTTGCAAATGTAACAAGATAAAATATAGTTACGATGAGCTGCTGTTTCAATAACACTCTGAAGTCGTTTCTTGTCGGTTGTGTAGATAATATTCAAGTCCATGAACACAGCCATGTTTCCACGTGAGTTGACCCGAAATGCCTTATGGGACAAGAAGTTGTTTTTCTCTCGCATCTGGTTGTTGGATACAACAAGGCAAGCTCTCTGATTGGTTCAGTTATGTATCAGATTATAGTTTAAATGAACTTGAACAAATTGACTTTGAATCCAATACATTTCAAAATTCTCTTTAATATAAAAGAAAATGTCACAAAACAATTGTCTACAAATATGGAGCATGTATCCATAAAAGGCTAATTACATAAACACATTCTCTTTCCATAAATAAACAGTTTCAAAATCAAAACAAGCTACCACTTTACACAGTATTAGCAATCTACAGTCTCAATCTTAGCCCTCTTTGACGCTGGAGCATGCTCTTCCTCCTGTCTCTCAGTCAACGGCTGGTCTTTCTTCATAGTGTGTACGATACCCAAGGCAGTCTTTCTTGTTTCTGTAATGACAACATGGAACATAAATTGGTTCTCTTGTGCCGCTCACAAATATTGATTTGAGACTGATACCCAAGTAATAAATGTAGTTAAATGACACATTGTGTTACAATTGTGTTATAATCACAACGTTCCATGGATGGGCTACTAACTTGCCCTTTAAACCATCGACTCCCTGAGCTGATAAGGTAAAAATCTGTAGTTCTGCCCCTGAACAAGGCAGTTAACCCACTGTTCCCCAGGTAGGCAGTCATTGTAAATAAGAATTTGTTCTTAACTGACTTGCCTAGTTAAATAAAAAAGATACATGGCATGACACAATGTATTAAATTGATCGACAAATGCGTAAAAGAATGCGGCCTATTCACCTCCATGTAAGTGGACAGCTCGACAGTTGGTTGAGATAGCAGCTTTGCCATCTCCTTCTGACAGCCCAAACAGAAGGCCTCTGGACACCATTCAGGATAATAGCAGTAACACGGGTTAACCTCATCACACCTGCATATAGTATGTACCATATTCTAGTAGTCTACATCAAGTAGGTAGGTAATGTTTTATGAAAGGATACAAGTTGGCAA
The DNA here is from genome assembly GCF_021184085.1 of Oncorhynchus gorbuscha. Lineage (NCBI taxonomy): Eukaryota > Metazoa > Chordata > Actinopteri > Salmoniformes > Salmonidae > Oncorhynchus > Oncorhynchus gorbuscha. The sequence continues at coordinate 53,877,693 of NC_060179.1, forward strand.
TGTCGTAGGGTCCTCTCAACTCAAGGGGCTGAATGAGAGAAAAAAACTGGTTCAAGGTTCATTGCAGAAAGATATTAACATGATTGGTACCTAAGAGGGTAAGACAATATTTCATTTCTATCTTACCTTTTCTGCCCCACTGGTCACAATTACATTCTGTTTGAAAAAAAGAAACATTGCTGTTACACGCACTGTTTGAAAATGGTAGGTGGATTAACAGGTGAACAATAAACCATGAGGAGTTGATATACCTTCCCTTTGCACGTCTCCATGAGACTGATGGCATTTGCGATGGTGTATCTTCTCATGGTGGAGTCTCGAATAGCAGGTGTGTAACTTATCTCAAAGAACACACCTCTTTCAATTGCCTTACACAAGCACAAGTAATATCACGTTTACTACATAAAAAGCATTCAGTCCAACCAAAAGAAACAGGTCGTAGGCAAGTCTTCAAATCACTACAAAGTATGTTGTTAATTCAAATACTGAGAAGTATAGATAATTACCCCGTTTATTGGAGATCTTTTGAAAAAGAAGGGTTGTTTTTCTATCACTGCTACACAGATGATGTCAACATCAAATGTCATGCAGGCTGCCTATTGAAACAAGTTGAAGGCCAAAATTAGCAGAAGGTCATCCTATTATCAACATACATTGTCAGTAGCGGATGGTAATATACAGTGATAATGATCCTGAACAAAAGTACTAACATGAAACAACTTCTCTGTTGTAGGATAGACAGCCACTAAGTCATAGGCTTTGTACTCTGCATTTGGTCTCTGGAAATGAATAGATGTAACGTTAGTTATTTGAAAAAATTGTGCAATATGAATACTGTCAGCAAATGCTCAAACTTCTACAGTATATCAGACTCACAAAGTGTGATGGGTCAGAGGCCACAACTGTCAATCGGTTTAACACCTTGATTGGTCTGGATTTACCCTGTGCAAAAGGAAGGGGATATTACCTATTATTTCCAATGCATGGAGAAACGGGATAGGTAACATCATGAAAAAGTATTACATTATGTATCAACATTATTATTATGCCACATTACCTGCACTATGGGAAATGTATCAAACAGCTCTAAGACACACTTTGGTTTGGCAATTTCCTGTAAACATAAGCAAATACACGTTAAGGGTGAGGAATAGTTCTCTTGACTTCATGAGTCATAAACTGGGAACACTGAGGAGCTTACCTGTTTCTTTTGTTGCAAATCAACAACATAATTGATGGCAACTGTAGAGTATCCAACTGAAACATGAAAACATTAGCTACTTGATAAGCAAATCAATCAAGATATATTGTTGCTCTGGTCCTGCTACATATATGGCTGCCTAGGCTAGAAGTTAGCAAAGACGATTCAGCGAATGTGAAGTTTGGGCTACAGTAGCTAAACAGTTTGCAAATATAAACAAGCTTAAACAGCTATTTGCGTTGAGCTGCTAGCCAGTTAGCCAAGTTGGGAGCCATGGTCTTCTTTACGAGGTTAGTGGAAGCTAAGCTAAACAGTTTTGCAAATGTGAACAAGATAAACATAGTTACGGTGCGCTGCTGTTTCAATAACACTCCGAAGTCGTTTCTTGTCGGTTGTGTAGGTAATATTCAAGTCCATGAACACAGCCATGTTTCCGTGTGTAAAATGTTAAACGTGCATGTGGATGGTGCGTTAACAGAATGCCTTATGGGACATGTTGTAGCCAACAACCGTATGCGGACTACAAGTTCTCTGATTGGTCCAGTTTAAAAATTAGACCGCGGTCAGCTTGTTCAAAAACGAATGGAGAGGACTGTAGCTAGCGACATCAATGTGTCGATGAATAAAAACACAAACGTGAGTTATTACAGTAGGTAAACGATTAAAAAAAATCCGATTACAAAAGATAGATGCATAACATTTTTTTACTCTGTCTGTGTCAACGTGTTTGCTCTTCTCTCTTTCCAGCAAGACACAACGTTAACACAGCGGCTAGCCTTGCCTCGGCTAATTTATTGTAGGCTAGCTAAAGAGTAACGTTAAAGGACTTCATCATAAACAATGTGAAATGTCTCTTTTTATAGAGTGATGGATACGTGTTTGGACAAGAAACCAGAGAGAGTGGGGCCTATAATTGTTGAGGATTTGAGAAAGGACTTGTTTGCTGATTTTTCTGCAATTGCATCTGCTCTGCCACAGGTTTGATTTTGTGAATCCTGTACTGTACTGGGATTTTTCTTGATGTGACAAGCTAACGTTAGCTAACTAGGGGCTTATGTTATCAGATGTTTTAATATTATCTATATAGCTAGCAAAATTTGGCAATTACTTTAACTTAAAAAAACACAATACCCCAAGCAATTCTGTATATTAATCTCTCCCTACAGGATTGTGTATTATTTGAGAAAGAGCATCTGCGGGTCTACCTCAGGATACGTCCCTTTACCACAGTAGAGAATGAAAGTGGTGAATCTCAGGTATTGTCCCATGACACATACAGTACACTGAGATGAGGATCATGATTAATCTGCCGCAAAAGGACCTTGATATACTGTAAAGTCACATTCTTTATTATTTCCAGTTATTACAACCAATGAAAAGTACCCTTGGATTGGATGAATATGACTTAGAAAATCCTCAATAGGATTGCACCTGTGTCAAGACACTTCCTGCAGTAGTAGCAAGGGGCAGGATGGTCAGTCAGTGGTCCTTTGCTGATCAGAGTGCATTTGTTGACGTGCTCCTTTTCCTCTGTTTAAATCCAGGAATGTGTGTCCATGGAGCCACCAGACACTGTTTTACTCAGGGCTCCTAGGAGCTCTTTATCAACCAGACGACAAACTAGTCACGCAGATGGTGACAAACCAGTCACTCAGACCACCCAAAGATTTCAGTTTTCTCAGGTAAGGCCTTTTCCAGCTGTTTAATTAGTAGCTATCTGTAAAGATTGTCTTATCAAAAAAATGGGTGTGGCGTGTGGCCATTTTTCCTAAACTGTTTACCCCCCCAGGTATATGGCCCTGACACTACACAGAGGCAAATGTTTGATGGCACAGTGAAACGTCTGGTCAGAGATGTTCTAGAAGGAGGAAATTCTATTGTCTTCACATATGGAGTCACCAACGCCGGGAAGACATTCACATTCCTTGGTCAGGATTCTTTTAGCATGTTTCAATTTGTATTTGACATTTTATTGTTGGGTTAAGTCATTTTTCATAAGCTGTGTTACGTTTTATATACAGACAAATTTGCCCTTTGGCCTCTCGGTTTCATAAGATGCTCACCACAATAAAAATAAAATTTAAAATGTGACTGCTACGGGTTCATGTTAAACACTGTCTATTTTTACTTCCAGGCCCTGAGAGTGATGGTGGAATTCTTCCAAGGTCTTTGAACGTGATCTTCAACAGCATCGAGGGCCGGGTCTATGCACAGAACAACATCAAACCACATCGATGCAGAGACTTCACTAGGCTCACAAAGGACCAGCAGGATGAAGAGTCTACTAATAAGCGAAACCTCATGAGACTGTCAAAGGAGGTGAGGTTTAACAGTAAAACCTCTCGCACAATTCCCCCCCGCTTTGCATTCTTAATGAAATGTAAATTAGTCTCATTCTACTTTCTTTCCCACTTTTCTTCAGAGTGATTTTCTGAAAAGCACGATGAGCTCCACTTGCAGGTCAACAATACTGGAGGGTAAGAAACTTGTTGCAGGCCTAGAGTATGCAAAGTACAGTAGCTATCTATTTTAGTTTCTTGATATATGTGACACATTTTTCATTGTTACAATTAAAGATGTAATGTAAGATCTGTTGTTTGACAGGTTCCTCCTTGAGCGACATCAGTGATCAGGGGGAAGGAGACAGTTTCTGTCTGGATGTGGACTCTCACACTAAATACTCTGTGTGGGTTTCCTTTTGTGAAATCTACAATGAGAATATCTACGACCTACTGGAGCCCATTCCTAATGGCTCACATAGGAGAACCGTCCTTCGGCTGTCCCAAGACATCAAGGGAAACACCTTTGTGAAAGGTAATGTCACTTTGATTGAATATGTGATGAATTCGCCTGGAAGCTATGGGATTTCAGTTCATACAGAACATACACATGGTTTCTCTTGTAGATTTAAAGTGGGTTCAAGTAAATAATTCAGAGGAGGCTTACAAAGTCCTGAAGATAGGAAAGAAGAACCAGAGTTTCTCCTGCACAAAGCTCAACAATGTCTCAAGCAGAAGCCATAGCATATTTTCCATTCGTATCTTGCGGATTGAAGATGTTGGTATACCCAGAGTCCACACAATTAGCGAGTAAGTGACCAAGTTATTCCATTTTTTTTCTCCTGCTTTTCTCATGATTGTCTTGTTTTAATTCATAGTTGCGTGTTATGTCTAAGGTTGTCGTTGTGTGATCTGGCTGGATCTGAGAGATGTGCAAAGACTCAGAATAAAGGAGTGCAGCTAAAAGAGGCTGGCAATATCAACACCTCATTGCTCACTCTGGGCAAATGCATCAATGCTCTGAGACTCAACCAACAGGCAAAGTGAGTATTTGACCTGTATACAGGTTTAGTCTTTTACAAACACTGACTGCATGTTTGTTTCTAATGAACCAATATAATGCTCCTTTCATCCTATGTACATATTTTCCAGGTTCCAACAACATGTCCCCTTCAGAGAGAGCAAGCTCACACACTACCTCCAGGGCTTTTTCTGTGGTAGAGGGAAAGCCTGCATGATTGTCAACATCAACCAGTGTGCCTCCATGTACGACGAGACGCTCAACGTCCTCAAATTCTCTGCCATTGCCCAAAAGGTCAGTCAGAGGAGCTTTTTATAAGGAAAAGTAAGCTTGTGGTTCATAATATTGGTGGCCAAATTGCTCATTTATTCAATTTTTTATGACTTGTCAGGTGGTGGTCCTCAACATCAAACCAGTCCCTGCCATTGCTCCAAAGAGATCTGCCAGGGATGTGTCCCTCATCATCAACAATGCTGGCTGCAAGAACCTGTGGAGTAGGAGGGAGAGCTCCATGGTGGCTTGGGAAACAACTCTAGAAGATGTGCAGGAAGATGGGGATGAGGAGGAGGAGGATGATTATGAAGAAGAGGAAAGTTGCGATGAGAGCATGGCAGAGGAGACCATTCTGGAGGCGGGAGAAGAGGACAAGACGGTGCTTGAGGACTTCAATGTAGGTTATGTTCATATTCAGTATGTTGATATGCTGGTTCTTTTTCACTGACTTGGGATCCACCTGAATAATTTGGGTTCCTGGATCCTTTTACAACTTTATAAGGCTGCATTGAGTGATTTATCAATAGCCCAGCTCAATTAATCCCTACCATTGTGTCGCTGAGTTGTCATAATGCTTCAGCAAATGTACATTATCCCAGGGGCGTTGGTAGACACAATGTAAGTAACCTAATTTATGTAGCTTAAGAAACAAGGTTCATGAAATCAATAACTTGCTAATAACATGACATTCATATTCTGATTATCTCTGAAACTCACTTAGATGATACCTTTTGATAGTAGTTGCAGTACATGGTTATAACTAGAGGTCGACCGATTAATCGGAATGGCCGATTTAATTTGGGCTGATTTTTAAGTTTTCATAACAATCGGAAATCGATATATTTGCCAGAATTTTACGTAATTATGGCATAACATTGAAGGTTGTGCAATGTAACAAGAATATTTGCAGGAAAGGGCTGTTTAAATGAATGCTTACGAGCCTGCTGCTGCCTACCAACTCAGTCCGACTGCTATATCAAATCATAGACTTAACTATAATATAATAACACACAGAAATACGAGCCTTAGGTCATTATGGTCGAATCCGGAAACTATAATTTTGAAAACAAAAAGTTTATTCTTTCAGTGAAATATGGAACCGCTTTGGAGCACCTTAAATTAAATGTAGGGTAAAAAGGCAAACTCCGCTCCATCATTCATTGAATCAGATGGCTCATTCATCACACAACCCACTGATATTTTTTATTCGAACATTAGCAAACTTAGACATGTCATGCCAGCAACAAACACTGACCCTACACATCCAAGTAGAACTACATCTATGCTTACTAGAAAGTGTGTGTGCCCTCAGACCTGGAGGGAAGCAAAAGTAATTATGCTACCTAAGAAAAGTAAAGCCCCATTTACTGGCTCAAATAGTCAATCAGTCAGCCTTTTACATTAGTACATTTTTGGAGAAAATTGTGTTTGACCAGATGTCAAAGTGGCGCAGCCATCTAAGGCACTGCATCTCGGTGCAAGAGGCGTCCCTACAGTCCCTGGTTTGAATCCAGGCTGTGTGCATACGTAGAATGTATGCAAACATGACTGTATGTCGCTTTGGATAAAAGCGTCTGCTAAATGGCATATATATATGACCGTGATTGGGAGTCCCATAGGGCAACACCCAATTGGCCGGGGTAGGCCGTTATTGTAAATAGGAATTTGTTTTTAACTGACTTGCCTAGTTAAAAATAAATATTTTAAATCTTATTTTACTGTAAACAAATTGACTAGACTTTCAGCACGCTTATAGGGAAGGACATTCAACATGCACTGCATTTACATAAATTACTAACTGGCTGAGTGAGTGAAATTGACAAAGATTTTTGGGAGCTGTTTCGTTAGACTTCAGTGCGGCTTTTGACATTATCGATCATAGTCTGCTGCTGGAAAAACGTATGTGTTATGGCTTTACACCCCCTGTTATATTGTGGATAAAGAGTTGCCTGTCTAACTAAACACAGATGGTTTTCCTTTAATGGAAGTCTCTCCAACATAATCCAGGTAGAATCAGGAATTCCCCAGGGCAGCTGTTTAGGCCCCTTACTTTTTTCAATCTTTACTTATGACATTCCACTTGCTTTGAGTAAAGCCAGTGTGTCTATGTATGCGTATGACCCAATATTATACACGTCACCTACTACAGCGAGTGAAATCACTGCAACGCTTTTAACAAAGGGCTGCAGTTTCAGAATGGCTGGCAAAGAATAAATTAGTCCTAAATATTTCAAAAACTAAAAGCATGGTATTTGGGACAAATCATTCACTAAACCTCAACTAACTCTTGTAATCATGTGCAATGTGACTAAACTGCTCGGAGTAACCTTGGATTGTAAACTGTCATGGTCAAAACATGTTGATACAACAGTAGCGAAGACGGGCAGAAGTCTGTCCATCATAAAACGCTCCTCTGCCTTTTTAAAACTCCTATCAACTAGACAGGTCCTACATGCCCTAGTTTTGTTGCACCTGGACTACTGTTCAGTCATCTGGTCAGGTGCCACAAAGAGGGGCTTCAAATTAAAATAGGCTCAGAACGGAGCAGCGTGGCTGGCACTTAAATGTACACTGAGAGCTAACATTAATATGCATGTAAATCTCTCATGGCTAAAAGTGGAGGAGAGATTGACTTCATTACTTGTAAGACGTGTTGACATGTTGACTGCACCGAGAAGTCTGTTTAAACGACTAGCACACAGCTCTGACACCCATTGCATACCCCACGAGACATGCCACCTGAGGGCTCTTCATAATCCCCAAGTCAAGAACAGACTATGGGAGGCGCACAGTACTACGTAGAGCCATGGCTACATGGAACTCTATACCACATCAGGTAACTGATGCAAGCAGTAGAATCAGATAAAATATTAAAATCAACCTTTATGGAATGGCAGGGACTGTGACGAGACAGAGATTTTGTATTGTAGAGATGTGGTAGTTGTTTAGTGGCCTGAGGGAACACACTTATATGTTGTGAAAGGTGTTATGTAATATTTTAATTTGTGAATGTATCTAACTGCCCTAATGTTGCCCCAGCTAATGGGCACCATTAAGTACAAATATAAAAGATGGATTTGATTGTGTATTTTAGGGCCAGTTTGCTCTGGTGGAGGAACTGAGGGAGAAACTTCTGAAGGAGGAAGCTGAGAAATTGGCTTTGGAGTCTCATATCCGTGAAGAGGTCACCATCGAGTTCATGGAGCTATTCTCCAAAATGGAAAGTGATTACAAGTAAGTAGTCACATTTCCCTCTCTTTGAACGAGCTGTCAATCTTGGCCGTTGTCTGTAGATGCATTGACTGAACAATGTTTTTGTCATGCAGTGAGCGTCTTTCCAAAGAGAGGGAGATCATCGAGGACAGAGCGGACAAGAGGTTGGAGATCCTGAAGAATTTAGTCAGCAAAAGTGTCAGCAAGTGTGCAAGTGTCACTGGTGATGAGGAAATGACAAAGGTAAGTCATATTCACATCGCAGGTGTCATGTCTCTGACTTATCATTAAATGTGAAGACTTATTTTATCAAATCCGTTCTCTGTCATTATTATTACGTGATTAAACTCATGTTAATTTGATTAAGTAGGAAGTCAATGTACCATGGAAAATGTTAGTTTACAGAGTCATCATTTTCCGACAAACTCCGTCAGCCTCATCTGAACGTCGTAAAATTATTGGTTATCTGCACAAACCCAACCTTTACTTATAAATCACCCATTCACAAATTAGCTCAATTTATTTACTAACTAATTAAACAATTACAGAATATACAATCCATAATAAAATTATACAGTTAGTGGACTAAACAAAAACAGTTTGGTTATAACACGATTGATTCAGAGAGAAGAAATGGGGGTTTCGGAAGGAAGACTAAGGAACATGGGTCTATCGGACCTGGGAAGCTATTCTCACAAATACATATGCCACTAACGATCGTTCATTCGGAAAAGCAATGCATTGTATTTACGTGAGGTTTGCTTCGATTGTTGAGCTGGTGATGTGAGGCTCTGGTTTGCACAGTCGATGTTGCCATTTTCCTTTGTAGATTCTTCCAGGTTGTCGTGTGAGAGGTTCATGTGATCTGAGGTTTATCTCACTCTGGACATGCTTCTACGTCGGTGTTCTCGTACTAGATTTGCGCATATGTTCAGCTGCAGTCTGATTTATGATAGTTTAGTATGCACCTCTTTTAGGTGATCAATAGTTCAGAGCTCATACCATTTAACGTGTGGAGCAAGCTCTCTAGTTTCTTGGTCTGTGGAGTTGAAATTATAATAAGACCTTTTTAAACGTGAGTACAAGTCCTCACGGTATTTGGAACTGAGTTGACTTTTCGTCACGGAGGCTTTTATTCAAGAGTGGAAAGGGGGTTGGTTCATTTCCAACTAATGTCTATTCAGTTGGGCGTGGCTACTGACTTAATTTAACTTTACGTGAGATGCCAATTCTCACATTTTTAAAGATTAACATTACATAATTTTGCAAATATTTTAATGTTTACTCATTAATTTTATTCAATAATTAGATGCAAGCCTCATAACTGAGGAACCAGTATAAACCGAGTTAGATTAATGTTGTTGTATTGTCTTTCATGAGGTCACAAACATGAAACAAACTGGACCGGGTCAATGCTGGCTTCTCCACTGTCCGTTTACACATTCTTCAAAATAGGAATATTAGTAAATTGTCAAATTCTGGGATGTAGTAGAATTTGTTCTACTGTGACCCTCTCTCGCCTTTACGGCATGGTCAGGGAGACTAGATTCTCTGCAAGAAATGTACAAAGTCATTGTAAAGTCATAACTGCCCCTCTAACAGGGGGGGGGGGTGTTCACATCCCTGCTAGCCAATTCACTGAAATGGCTAGTGTTGTGACACAGGTTATAATATCAGATCATGCAGAAAATACAACTTCACCACTAACATCCTTATCTGTCCTTGTTTAATGAGTTGAGTTTGGATGTCTTTGTTGTCCCTCGCAGGAGGATAAGGTAGAGCTCTTGGAGGGGATCATTGACGCAATGCGAGATGACCTGGCTAAAATCAGGAGGGATGCGGAGGCTGCACAGACCTGTTTGGTGGACCTGCCTGAGTCTCCTGGCACTGTAGCCAGCCCGAGAAAGCAAGTGGATGACTTATCAGAGGAGCTCCTCAAGACCCAGCAGCAACTCCACCTCAAAACAAATGGTGTGTATAGTATGTCTCAACTGTGATTTTTTTTGTTTTTAATGTCTGATAAATATTCAGGATTTAGCTTAAAGGGATGCTTTGGAATTTTGGCAATGATGCCCTTTATCTACTTCCCCAGAGTCAGATGAACTCCTAGACATAAAAATGGTGTCCAGTATGAAGGAAGTTGGAGGTAGTTTTGCATGCCGATGCTAACTGGTGTTAGTGCAATGACTGGAAGTCCATGGGTATCTTCTAGCATCCTTCCTTCATACTGGACAGAGATCTGACTGGGGAAGTAGAGTGCCTTCGGAAAGTATTCAGACCCACAAAATACCCCATAATGGCAAACTGAAATCAGATGTATTAAAATGGAAATTTGCAAATGTATTAAAATGGATACCTTATTTACATTAGTATTTAGACCCTTTGCTATGCGACTTGAAATTGAGGTCCGATGCATCCTGTTTCCATTGATCATCCCTGAGATATTTCTTCAACTTGACTGGAGTCCACCTGTGGTAAATTCAATTGTTTGGGCATGATTTGGAAAGGCACACACCTGTCTATAGAAGGTCCCACAGTTGTCAGAGCACAAACCAAGCCATGAGGTCGAAGGAATTGTCCGTAGATCTCTGAGACAGGATTGTGTCAAGGCACAGATCTGGGGAAGGGTACCAACATTGTTTTGCAGTATTGAAGGTCCCCAAGAACAGTGGCCTCCATCATTCTTGTAGCGTCATACCCAAGAAGACTCGAGGCTGTAGTCGCAGCCAAAGGTGCTTCCAACAAAGTACTGAGTAAATGGTCTGAATACTTATGTAAATATGATTTAGATAAGGGGGGGGAACGTGTTAATACATTTTAGAATAAGGTTGTAATGTCACAAAATGTGGATGCACTGTAGATAAAGGGCCTTATTGCTAAAATTCCCAAGTATCCCTTTAAGTGTGTTTTCTCTCTGTTTACAGAAATGGATGAAATGAGCATGGAATTGAAACAATTGTGCGGGCAGCTAGAGGATGCGAAGGAGGTAAGCCTGGCTGATATTGAGATGTGTTTTGTTCCATGTGAATACTGAAAGGTTGGGTTAGAGTTAATTGTTCTCCACATTTTGGTTTTATGCAGAATTTGGAATCTCAGACACGGACGTTTGAGGCCTTAATGGAAATCTGCCATGAGAAAGATGACATGATTACCAAGCTGCAGGAAGCAATAGACCAGAATAGTGAGGCTGCAACTAGGGATGTAAGTAAATTACTTACTTGAACTAATGATTTCATACTTGTATTAATGGTGCATATGGGGGTGCTTTGTAATATGTCAATCACAGAACCTCTATATGATAATATGCATTCCATTTCACTATTTTTGTCAACAGGCAGCCTTGGTTGACTCCATCAAGGATGAGATTCTGAGCTTGAAACAGAATTGTAAGTGTATGAGTCGGGAAAGTCCCAGTGCTGAGGAGGGCAGGAACCGCCATGCTGATGTCCTGGAAAACCTTGATGATCAGCCTGCCCTGAAGAAAGGTAGTCATAAAAGATATTACTCCTTTCATCTTTTATCGGGGCTAATGGTCCTTTATTTACTTTTAGAGTTCTGTATGTGTCTGACCAACCCCTCTCTCTCCAGGGCGTCTTGAGGATGAGCGTGTTATTCTAGCATGCGAGTTGGAGAAACTCCGGGCGGAATGTCATCAAAAAGACATGACCATTTCACAGTTAAAAGAAGAACATGAGGTGATGGTTCAGAAGTTGGAGACAGTCAAAGGAGAGATAAAAATAATGAACGAAGACTCCGATGAGCTCAAACGCGAGAAGGTTTCGTTCGAACAGAACTTACAGAAGCTCACCAATGATTTGGAGGAGCAGACGGATGACTGTGAAGCTGTGATTGCTTTGCTGGAGAAAGAGAGGAAAGAGACAGCCAGGCACTCTAAAGACAACAAAGCACTGGTCAACGGCATCTTCCAGCTCCAGCAGACATCACAGAAAGCGGAGTCTTCAGTGAAAACTCTCCAAACAGAACTTATCGAACAGACTGAGAGGTCCGCCAATCTTTTAGAGGAGCTAGAGGCAGCCAGAGCACTCTTGAAGGAGCTCGAAGACCAATCTAACGAAAAATCCAAAACCATTGAATCTTTGACTTTGGAAACTGAACGACTCCAGAAGGAAGCGGAGGAACTGAAGGTCTCTTCTGTGCAGAGGAACGACTCAAAGTTCCATGACACCATAGATGCCATGAAAAGGGAGTGTGAGCGTGTGGTGGAACAGTTGCTCCAGAAGAGCCAGTGGATAGCTGACCTGGAGCAGGAGCTCAACCAGGTCAGAGAGCAGCTCTCTGGACAGGAAGAACTCTGCAGCCAGCTGAGACATGAGCTAGAGACACTGCGGTCAGAGGCACAATTCAACCTGCAGGACTACGAATTAGAGAAGGGGGCTTACAATGAAATTACGAAGAGTTACTCTGACCTCGAACAAATGGCAGGCCACCTGAAGGAGCGAATCGTGGACCTGGAGGTTCAGGTGCAGTCCTCTGGAGGCAGCTCTGAGAGGGTTGTGGAGTTGGAGAAGCAGCTGGCTGAGAGGGAGGCCCAGTGTGGAGCTCTGCAAGGGAGACTAGAGGTGGCTCAGCAGAAACTGTCCCAGGTGGAAGAAAGTCATATAAATAAGTCCAAGGAGAAGGTGATTGAAGACATGCGTCTTGCACTGACAGAGCAGGAGAGGACACAAACAGAACAAGAGCAGATTCTGGAGGCTAAAATGAAAGAGATTGAGGCATTAAGTCGAGGTGAGTGGTCACACGATTTAAAAAGAAAATACCCACTGATTTAACCATGTCTTCATTTAGAATTTTTGGGGGGAATTTGCACCAATGTCTAAATTTTGCATTTCAGAGCTGATGAGTTTGAAGGACAGCTGCCTTCCAAAAAACGTGAACAGTGCCAAGTTTTCTCATGTGATCAACTGTCCTGGCGAGAACGTGAAGCAGGAACGTCAGCGGACTGAAGAGCGCTTGAAGGTAAGAGCTGCCGTTTGATCACAGATGCTCACACTCATTCTCAAAGTCTCTCTGAAACTCTAGCAATTTACGTTTCTGTTTGAAGCAGGACCCTGCATGCACACGTGGTGAGGGAAGTAATCATTCCTTTTGATGTCCTCCTAGCTGGTTAATGAGCAGAATGAGGTGGAGAACCAGAAGTGCCTTGAAAAGAGGGCAATTCTGATGGAGGGAGCTGACGAGCCAGAGCAGGAGGAGAGTCGGTGCCCGGCTCCAGATTTGATGAGGGAGTGTCGAAAGGAGCTCTGCCGTAGCACGCTGCAGACTGAAAAGGTAATGGGATCATCCTGACTCTGATTTAATAATCACATTAGAACTGCTGACCTTTATGGCATCTCTGGGTGAGAAGAAGTACTCAATGGAGTTTCAGAGTGTAGGAAGCGGGAAGTTGCTCAATGACATTCAGAATATGAGTTTCTGTGACCTAATCCCTAGTTTCTGCATAATTTAGTGGGACATTGTTAACTTTTTACCTTTCTAATCTCTGAGGATCACATAAATTCTAATAGCATTAACGTTGATCTATACATCATTGAAGTTACCAGCCTGTGTCTTATCACTTCTTTCCCTCTAAATTATATTTATGTAGTTGCAGGGAAAGTGGGTGCACTTCACACAGCAATTGACAGTATTTCTCATCATAAGTATTGTCTGCCTTTTAAGCTAATGTCTGTTTTCCAGGTGAAATTGTCTAAACAACCTTCAGAAAAAGAAGAGGAGAGTGTCTCTATAGTTGAGGCCCTCCAATTAGAGATGCAGGAGAGAAACGCAGAGAAAGAGCACAAGCTCAGGGAGCTCCATGACCACTTAAATTTCCAAACACAAGATGTCAGTATACATCAGAGAATAATTTATACTGAACAAAAATATAAAAGCATCATGCAACAATTTTAAACGATTTGACTGAGTTACAGTTCATATAAGGAAATCATTCAATTGAAATAAATTCATTAGGCCCAAATCAATGGATTTCACAAGACTGGGCAGGGGCGCAGCCATGGGTGGGCCTGGGAGGGGAGTCATGAGGTCTTGGGCTGGCGTTTTTACACGTGGTCTGCGGTTGAGGCTGGTTGGACTTACTTATTCTCTAAAACGACATTGGAGGCGAAGCGGCTTATGGTAGAGAAATGATCGTTACATTCTCTGACAATAGCTCATTCCTGAGACATTCCTGCAGTCAGCATGCCAATTGCACGCTCCCTCAACTTGAATTATCTTGGCAAAAGGAGAAATGCTTACTAATAGGGATGTTAGCAAATTTTTGCACAACATTTGAAAGAAATAAGTGTATGGAAGATTTCAGAGGTATTTTATTTCCGCTCATGAAACATGGGACCAACACTTTACATGTTGCGTTTTATAGTTTTGTTCAGTATAGCTGCTTCTCATGTTTGACTATTTTCTTGTCATTTTTTTTGCAATTTCAGCCACAAAATCAGGGGTGGAATGTAAAGAAACATTCATATTTGATGAATTGGATAATAAATAGGGGTGTGTGATGTTGGTCTGTTTGGGCAGGTACTGGACTCCCCGCAGGTGTCCACAGATGGCAGGCGAGAGCTTTGCTTCCCCAAGCTGGAGAGCCAGCTCACCCCTCTGCACCCCAACAAGCTGAACGTCCGGAGGCAGGGAGAGAACAAGTCTGTGAACATCAAAATCACCCGCTCAGCCAGGAAGAGGAATAGCAACGAGATGGAGAAGGTACATTTCAAAGTGTGTGTGATAGGATAACGGATATGTCTAGAAAAGAAGGTCCAGAAGACATTTTGACTGAAAACCATAACATTTTAAAAATGTGTTATTGTCACATGCATGCATTGAGTTATTGAGCTTGTTTTGGTTGATTTCATGCAGCAACCTTCCATTTGGGCCTTATTCTATTGTACTGATCAACATTTGCATAGAAGAAACAATCTTCTTTTTTTTAAAGTGTGCGCTCTGTAAGACCATTCCTTCATTCTCTCACACAAACACTTAGTTTGAGGCTTGAGCAAAGATAGTCTTGACTGGGAGAGATGTGAGGCAGGCGCGGGGGCGATTATTTGAATTAATAACGTTTTTTTGGTGACAATCCGCTTTGAAATGAGCAATATTTTGCATTATGGTTTGCATATCACAAACAAGGTACTAGGGTAGTGAAATGTTACCTTCAGCTGTAAGCTAGCAAGGAAAGTTAGCCTACAACGCTGGAAGCTACCGGTATTTTAGTTCAATGTGAAGTGTTCTAGCCTGTAATGGACATTGTTTTGCGAACAGTAATGAATCTTTTCAACATTTCTACATGCCTTGTTGCCTTATTCAAGTATGTTAACTCCTCTACTGCATGAGCGGTGATGCAGCCAAGACTCAGTGAGTGCAGTGGTTCCTCGGGACCGGCTAGAGCTGGCAATGAGTAAGTGGAGCAGGCACGGTGCTCTTGCACTATAAGGGGACATCGGCTGTGCTGATTGAGAGACTTGGTCCTCTCTCAATCAGTAGACAACGTGAAATCCTTTTGACAGAACTGCCGGTAGGAACAAATTCTAGTACCGAACCGTTTTTCAGGTTCTATTAAGAAAAGGTACAGAAGTTTTGGTATACCGTGCAACACTAATAGGTGCAGTGAAATGTGGTGTTTTACTGGGTCAGCCATAGTAATATGGCGCCCCTGGAGCAAATTAGGGATAAGTGTCTTGCTCAAGGGCACATCGACAGATTATTCACCTTGTCAGTTTGGGTATTTGAACCAGCGACTCTTTGGTTACTGGTCCAACGCTCTAACCACTAGGCTAACATGGCATATCAAGTGTATTTGTCACATGTGGCGAATACAACAGGTGTGGACTTTACCGTGAAATATAACTACATATCCATTCAATCTCATTACACTTCCTCCAAAATGTAGACATGGAGAGCCAGTTCCGTCACTGGGTTGCCTTGCATTTGATTTAATTTGTGCATGCATGTGTGAGAGATTTGAGTTTGAGGTGGAGGGGATGAGAACGAGAACATCTTAACAAACAGACTGGGTATTACCCAGCCCTTCCAGAGACCAAGCCGCATATAGACAACTATAAACACAACCGTGTCTGTCCTCTCTCGCTGCACTGACAAACTACCTCAAAGCAACCCTTCTCTTTGTTCAGTAGGATTAAGGTCAGTGAACAATAATAACAACCCTACAGAAGCTGAATTGTATAGATAGTGGCTTTGCGTTAACATTCAGTCCAGAGGACCTTTCCAAACATTCTTATTGTATTATCCTGCTAAATCAACCCCCCCGTATGGCTTTCACGAACAGACCTATGCCAAAGGAACAAGAGCAACGTCAACAGATGAGGCTTATAAACAGTTGTGGGAACCTGGAACTACAAGCACAATCCCTTCAGTCAGATTGGACAGTATTAAGGTCCTGGTTGCTTTTCCTCATTTTATTAGATACTTTGGAAAAAGTGGTAACAGATTTAACCAGTGGTAGAAAGTGGTAATTAGATCCCAATTATGCTATACATATAGCAGAAGAACGATGGCACCATTTTGAATTTATATGCTGAAGAATTGACCCCTTTATTGTAGTGGCAGCCCTGCTTCTAGCTCCTATGCAATTTTGCAGTATTTTTTTGTGTGTTATTTCTTACATTATTAGGCCAGAAACTTTTTTGTGTTATTACATACAGCCGGAAATAACGTTTTGGATATCAGAGCAGCGGTAACCCACCAGCATTAAGAAATACAACTTTCACGAATTTGATGCTTTGTTCGTACCCCCAAGGGCAATTTAACTTATTCCAGAGGCTGCTCCAAAACACCACTGGCGGAGAAGAGGTATTCGGCGTGGACTTCTGGTCCACCCAACCAAGAATACCTCACAATCAAATGCCGACCGTATTACCTCCCAAGAGGAGTCTCTTCGGTTATATTCCCTCTCAAGTCGATACCACGTCGGTCCTCAATGGACTACACTGGACTTTATGCAAACTGGAAACCACATAGCTTAAGGCCGCATTTATTGTAGATGGGGATTTTAACAAAGCAAATTTTGAGGAAAACACTTCCGAAGTTCTACCATCACATTGACTGTAGTACTCACTCTGGTAAAGCATTGGATCATCATTAAGCTTGGGGCCCTGGGTCTGAACTCCGCCCTGTGCAACTGGGTCTTGGACTTCCTGACGAGCCGCCCCTAGGTGGTGAAGGTAAGAAACAACACCTCCACTTTGCTGATCCTCAACACAGGGGCCCCACAGGAATATGTGCTCAGCACCCTCCTGTACTCCCTGTTCACCCATGACTAGCCACGCACACTTCTAACTCAATCATCAAGTTTGCAGACGACACAACAGTAGTAAGTCTGATTACCAACAATGACGACACCGCCTACAGGGAGGAGGTGAGGGCCCTGGGAGAGTGGTGCCAGGAAAATAACCTCCCACTCAATGTCAACAAAAAATGGAGCTGCTCGTGGACTTCAGAAGGTGGAAAGCTTCAAGTTCCCCGGCGTACACATCACTGACGACCTGAAATGGTCCACCCACACAGACTGTGTGGTGAAGAAGGCGTAACTGCACCTCTTCAACCTCAGCAGGCTGAAGAAATTTGACGTCCCCTAAAACCCACAAACGTTTACAGATTCATAATTGAGAGCATCCTGTCGGGCTGTATCACCGACTGGTACAGCAACATCGTCCGCAACCGCAGGGCTCTCCCGGTGGTGGCGTGGTCTGCCCAACGCATCACCAGAGGCAAACTACCTGCCCTCCAAGACACCTACATCACTGGTTGTCACAGGAAGGCCAAAAAGATCATCAATTTCTTAATTCCATTCTTTTTCCTTTTAGATTTGTGTATTATTGTGAATCGTGTTTGGATACTACTGCATTGTTGGCGCTAGGAACACAAGCATTTTGCTACACCCGCAATAACATCTGCTAAATATGTGTATGTGACCAGTATAATTGGATTTGATACAACACTGTATCACTAATCCTGAAATGTTCTCTGTCCCTTAGGGCCCTGTGGAAAGTGAGAACAAAAAGAATATCATGTTGAGGGTGAACAACAGAGTGAACATGCAGGTGAGAAGAGAATCTAGACTTATAATCCTATTGGACTGTCACTAGTAAAGCTTATCCTGTGTGTGTATATATATATATATATGTATATGTGTCATGTCAACAGTCGCTGACAGTGCTCGGTGTAAAAACAGACCAGAACAAGCAATGCACACCAGCAAGTCTTAAAGCCAAAAAGGATGGAACGGTCCAGAAGATTGGAGACTTCATCCAGAGTTCCCCAACTCTGCTTGGGGGCGAAGGTTAGCAAGACCTGGCTGTTGTCCTTTACTGATGTCAATGTTCTGTACACACATCAGACATTCAGTCATATATATATATACACACTACATGTCTCTGTCTATTCATAGCTAAGTCAATTATGGGGATTGTAAATGGAAGATCTACCAAGCGAGAGAGAGCCACATCAGTGAAACCGAAAAGGACCAAGAGGAAGCTGTACAAGACCGAGATCTCCTCTCCTCTGGACATCCCATCTCCTCCAGTGAGTGGCAACTGGGTGGAACTTGGCCTCAGAAGCCCAGGCTTCTGATGTTCTCTTTGAAAGCCTGGGAAAATTCTCCTCGGGAAGCCAACAAAAAGGGGTAGTGTTTGCTGCCCTACAATGGCAAAAGCAGTAACTGTGCCAACAGTAAAGCCATTTCTCAGTTTCAATGTTTTGTTTTGTTAGCCAGATATTATGTTGTTGTTGGATAAGTGGTGTATCTTTATTATGAATGAATATTTTATGCATATCAACCATGACCACTGATTTAATGTATGAACCCTAAAATGCAGACTGCACTCTGCCTTTGTATGACCTTAAACAACTATATGGGCAAAGCGAGCTATCAACGATCTGTAAATGTGTTTGTCCAACTTTCGTGTAAATGGTTCTGTTAGATGGAAACTATTTGAGTTCCAACTGCATTTAATGGTTTAATATAGTTATGTCTTCATGTTTTGAATGTTGTATTGTAGTAACCCTCAAGCATTTTTCCGCCATAAGGTAAGGACTATTTCATCACGCAGAAAGTTTATACTTAAAAATATATATATATTTGACTGCAGTATCTACAATCTAAATGTGTTCATCTGACTTAATTGTTGTTTTTCTGTTTTGACTTGTATGGTATTTATTTGACTTGGTGGTCGTGGTTGATATGTGTAAAAAAAAAGACTTCATAATAACATAAAGCATCAGTGCTTCATCACTTATCATCACTCATCACTTACAACATACAGTTGAAGTCAGAAGTTTACATACACCTTACCCAAATACATTTAAACTCAGTCTTTCACATTTCCTGACATTTAATCCCTGTACAAATTCCCTGTTTTAGATCTGTTAGGATCACCACTTTTATTTTAATGTGAAATATCAGAATAATAGTAGTTATTTATTTCAGCTTTTATTTCTTTCATCATATTCCCAGTGGGTCAGAAGTTTACATACACTCAATTAGTATTTGGCAGCCTTGCCTTTCAATTGTCTAACTTGGGTGAAACGTTTCGGGTAGCCTTCCATAAGCTTCCCACAAGAAGTTGGGTGAATTTTGGCCCATTTTCTCCTGACAGAGCTGGTGTAACTGAGTTAGGTCTGTAGGCCTCCTTGCTCGCACACACTTTTTCAGTTCTGCCCACACATTTTCTATAGGATTGAGGTCAGGGCTTTGTGATGGCCACTCCAATACCTTGACTTTGTTTTCCTAAAGCCATGTTGTCACAACTTTGGAACCATGCTTGGGGTCATTGTCCATTTGGAAGACCCATTTGAGACCAAGCTTTAACTTCTTGCCTGATGTTGCTTCAATATAACCACATCATTTTACAGCCTCATGATGCCATCTATTTTGTGAAGTGCACCAGTCCCTCCTACAGTAAAGCACCCCCACAACATGATGCTGCCACCGCCATTCTTCACGGTTGGGATGGTGTTCTTCGGCTTGCAAGCGTGTCCCTTTTTCCTCCAAACATCATGATGGTCATTATGGCCAAACAGTTCTGTTTTTGTTTCATCAGACCAGAGAACATTTCTCAAAGAAGTACGATCTTTGTCCCCATGTGCAGTTGCAATCCGTAGTCTGGCTTTTTCATGGCGGTTTTGGAGCAGTGGCTTCTTCCTTGCTGAGCGGCCTTTCAGGTTATGTCAATATAGGACTCATTTTTACTGTGGATATAGATACTTTTGTACCTGTTTCCTCCAGCATCTTCAAGGTCCTTTGCTGTTGTTCTGGGATTAATTTGCACTTTTCGTACCACAGTATGTTCATCTCTAGGGGACAACACGTCTCCTTCCTGAGCGGTATGACGGCTGCGTGGTCCTATGGTGTTTATACTTGCGTACTATTGTTGGTACAGATGAACATGGTACCTTCAGGCATTTGGAAATCCCAAGGATGAACCAGACATGGAGATCTACTGTTTTTTTTTCTGAGTTCTTGTCTGATTTGATTTCTTTCCTTCCCATGATGTCAAGCAAAGAGGCACTGAGTTTGAAGGTAGGCCTTGAAATGCATCCACAGGTACACCTCCAATTGACTCAAATGATGTCAATTAGCCTGTCAGAAGCTTCTAAAATGTGACATTATTTTCTGGAATTTTCCAAGCTGTTTAAAGGCACAGTCAACTTAGTGTATGTAAACCTCTGAACCACTGGAATTGTGATACTGTGAAGTAATGTCTGTAAACAATTGTTGGGTAAATTACTTGTGTCATGCACAAAGTAGATGTCCTAACCGACTTGCCAAAACTATAGTTTAACAAGAAATTTGTGAAAATGCGTTTTTAATGACTCCAACCTAGTGTATGTAAACTTCTGACTTCAACTGTATTTGTCTGGACAGCAAATGAACTGTAAAGCCATTTTTCATAGTTTCACTGTTTGTGTTGTTACTGTTCTCTGCCTTTGTTTGACAGAGCTGGTAACTGCATTCAGAACACGGTGGACCAAAGCCAAAGTGTTTGCCTTGCTTTTTACTTTGTAGTTACTGCAGGTTTCACACAAAATAACTCTATGCTACTTAAACTTTGTCTGACATGGTAGGGTAATGGGCACAGGAAAACAAGGGAATTCCTCTCCTGGGGAGAAATGTAATTTCTAATTAGAGCTAATCAAATATGAGCGTTAACAGCCAGTGAGCATTTCCAATGAAAAGAAACAAAAATCCAATACTGAAGTTTTCCATACTTGCATTAACAAGATCTGGAAGGATGGTCCGATGTCTCATCAGGTGGTGGGACTTTGATGGTTTCTGTGTAAAAACTGGCTCTTTTTAAATAATCAATTTAGGTGGCATTAACAAACGACTGGTGCAAGCTAATATTGTTTTGTTCTTATGTTGCAGATCATTGGTCTTGATCAAGATGAGAAAGAAAGCGACCATCTAATTATCAGGAGGCAGCTTAGATCAAGAACAGCAAGGAAATGACTTCATCAACAGTGGCCAGGAGTTGATATTTCTTACTTTACTTAAAAACTATTGTTAGAAAACAACCCATGTACATATGTGAATATTTTCATATTTTGTTTCTCATTCTTTTACATTATGTTTTAAACTCTTATTTTTTTAAATTGAAAATAGTATACAGTGGGGGCAAAAAGTATTTAGTCAGCCACCAATTGTGCAAGTTCTCCCACTTAAAAAGATGAGGCCTGTAATTTTCCTCATAGGTACACTTCAACTATGACAGACAAAATGAGGGAAAAAATCCAGAAAATCACATTGTAGGATTTTTTTTTCCCCCATTTTGTCTGTCATAGTTGAAGTGTACCTAATGATGATAAATTACAGGCCTCATCTTTTTAAGTGGGAGAACTTGCACAATTGGTGGCTGACTAAATACTTTTTGCCCCACTGTACACACTATAGGAAACATGGCAAGTACCAAACCGTTTTGGAAATGTACATTGGAGACCCAGCCTGTGATTGGAGCGCAGTAGACAAGGGACACATTGGAGGATGGAGTATTGTTTTGTCCTGCTCGAATGGGGCCAAAAGTGTAGAATGTCATGGTCATTTATTTTAGTGGCAGCCGTCAGGGGTGGTTGTCATCTGAAGAGAGTAAATAATACAGCTCATCTCTCACCCCTTCTCTGTGGTGGGTCCCTGAGAGGTCCCACTCTCACAGCCAGTCAGGTTCAGTCTCCAGTGGGCAATTTAATTTGACAGTTGCCAGTGTTTGTCTACGTCATTGCTTGTTGTTATTGAAAACATGTCTCTGATAATTTTCTCTGCATTGCCTGGCTGTTTTTTGTAAATAATAGACAATGCATTAGAATTCATAATAGCCTACAGGAATTGAAGTCGGGTTAAAGCCACTTCAATAGAAAATGGGGGGCAAGATTATGCAGATAGACTTTCTGGTTCCTAAGCAACTTTGCAATATATATATTACTGCACTGTTGGTGCTAGGAACACAAGTGTTTCCCTACACCCGCAATAACAGCTGCTAAATATGTGTAAGCGACC
This sequence comes from Oncorhynchus gorbuscha, assembly GCF_021184085.1. NCBI lineage: Eukaryota > Metazoa > Chordata > Actinopteri > Salmoniformes > Salmonidae > Oncorhynchus > Oncorhynchus gorbuscha. The sequence goes on from NC_060179.1 coordinate 53,900,198, forward strand.
AATAAGATTTGGACCATCTGTTTAGCAGGGTATCAAGAGACCATTGATTTATCTTGTTTACTCCCATCAGCACTTTTCTTTTTTTTACGGTTAGATAGCAATCTGTGTCTCAGGATTCTGTGGGGAGAGACCAAGTAGAACATCCTGTTGAGGGTAAACGTGCAGGTGAGAAGAGAGTATGGAATCTACTCAACTATATCACTATGCTACAAATTGATGCATCTAATCTCTGAACTTTGCTTGTTAAATTTCTACTGTATCTTGTCCCATGTCAACAGCCCTCTACAGTTGTCAATGAATAAGGAGACCACAAAGAAGAAACCCACTAAGTCTGTCTTAAAGTTCACATCCTTTTTGCCTGTCTTCCTTTAGTGTTCCCCAACTGCTCAGCAGTAAATGTTAGCAAGGTCATTGATTTATCTAGTTTACTACTATCAGCACAGTTGGATAACAATCAAACCAAAGTTTCTTTGTCATGTGTGCCGAATACAACTGGTGTCGACCTTACAGTGAAATGCAAATAGTCTGGGTAGCCGTTTGATTACCTGTTCAGGAGTCTTATGGCTTGGGAGTAAAAGCTGTTGAGAAGCCTTTTGGACCTAGACTTGGCGCTCCGGTACTGTTTGCCATGCGGTAGCAGAGGGAACAGTCTGTGGCTGGGGTCTCAGATATTTTTTTAGGCCATTCCTCTGACACCGCCTGGCGCAGAGCAGAGCGACGACCACAGCAACACAGTAAAGACACAACATGACGGGTGGGAGCATCTTATTCTTACATAATTAGAGCGGGGTTGTTTTTCATAACACTTTTGCATTTAACATTGTGGTGGGCCAAGGCAGGAAGAGCTGCGCTATTAGCGCCCTGCACATTTTTGTTTGTACAGGTTGCTTATCTGTACATTATTGGTCTCGTGGGGCCATCCTTCCAATAGAAGGTGAGACACCTGGTCTCCTGAAACTACTACATTATAATGCCATATATATGCCAGTCCAATTTGTTATGCCTAGGGCTGTGGCGATCACAAAAATTTGTCAGCTGGTGATTGTGAAGCAAATTACTGTCGGTCTCATGTTAATTGCCCGTTAATTAACATAAACACATTTAGCATCTCCTGGCTTCCACAAACAGCCTACAAGCCACAGATGGAGACCTTTGGAACATTACATTTGAAAATGTCTAATAAATCCACCTTCTCAAAAAATCCATTGTTTATTTTAGATAGGTCTAAAGAAACATAAGACAATGTAGTCTAGTTCAGAAGAACAGACCAGCATACTCTTGAGTTGTCCTGATATGGCTGTGGGCTACACTAGTTCATTTAGCAGACAAGATTCGGTTAGAATTCCATGGCATTATTTAATATTTTCTAGTATGATGAATACTATTGAACAAAGGAATCAAATAGGATATTTTTGCAAAATGAGTTGGGACTGCGCACATGCGGCTGTTCTGTGTTGAGCAGTTAACAAAGAAATAGATACTGCTATATGCTTAATTTAGAGTAATTAATGTAGGTTTAGTTGGGCTATATGTTCAGATTTTTTTAATGCGTTGTAACGCTGCATGGTGCAAATGATGATTTGAAAAAAGTCTCTTGAAAGGCATGAGCGCTGCTTTGTTTTTTTTACACACTTCATCAGTCTCTCATTCACAATTTGACAAACTAGACAATGCCTCACATTTCCCGGCGGCATTCCCTTTGTGTGGCCTTAATGCACCCTAAAAAAAATCCATGCGTTGTTCGCTTCTCCCTGAGTGCCGCGTACTCTGAAGCACCTCTCACTCACATGGCCCTCCATCACATAATGTCTTTCTCACAAGCATCAAGTGAAGACGGACACTTTGGGGACACAACTGCGTGTGTCCTTATCCAATTCCGAGGTGCATATTGGAGGGACTGTTGTCATTTTACTTTTCGTCAGCCAACAAGATGAGTAGGCCTAACGAACTGCAAAAGCACAAGCCTATGTCAATTTACTATCCCCCATAGTACAGAAGTTGACCTATTCTGTGCAATAAATAAATATTCCAAACATAATCTTGGACAGTTGTGGGATGCAGTAGATCCCAAATTATTACAATCACTAGCATAAAAATACACTATGAGGCTGACACAACAGGTCAGAAGGTTTAGCTTAAAATTTGATAAACTATTAGGCTATTTCATCTTATTATAAGTGCAGCAATTGGCACGCGGTAGTAGGCTATAAGCGCGAATGTTCCATTAGCGGGAAAACACCATTATAAAAAGTCACTGCAAATGTGATTATGTATGTTATTATAAAGGTGCATTTTTATGGTGAAAAGTATGTTCCCCTAACTTGAAACTCACGCGCTGCTTATTTATGCCAGTTAGAATCTCTACACCCCTTTTTTAAGCGGATTTATGTGCTTCATTTTAAGAAGTTCTTTGGCCACTTTAGTTGTGATGCAAACCTCATCAACCTCATGAGGTGTGCGACTGTGATTTGACAAAGTCACACACAAAAAAGGCATTGTTTCTTGCTTTACGCTGGGCATAATTCACAAGTGCTAGGCTAATATTGTCACCCATCAGACTATTCTTGATTTAATCTTGTCTTTTACATATGTTTAATAGAAGCCATCACACTGTTTTGTCTCGCAATTGCACAGCCTGTAGAAATGTTGCGCAACATGAGCTCATGGGCTCTCATGAAGTGTTTGAATAGATTTTCGATTACATTTGCATTGATGTCAGAGTGCCTGGTACTCCGAGTGCTGAGTACCAGGCAGTTAGCAAGTTTGGTAGGCTGCTAATGACCATCAGAGCTTGGAGAAGCATAGTTACCGTGACTAAATGGTCATGTGGAAGTCTCATCTTAGTCTTTGTGTGTTTGCTCCCTGTTGAGTGGGGATTTTTTTTTTTTGTTAAAACATTCTAGTTAAAACATTCAAATGTAGTGACGTTGTTTTAGTGTGTATTAGAAATTAATAAAAGTCCTTCACAAAAGCCAAAAGAAGGGCGACACCAATTTGACTATCCTTCCCTGTCCCTTCCAATTGTATGGATGAAATAAATAGATTCCAAGAAGCAACTGTGGTTCATGCTCAGGAATACAACAGGTGTAGACTTTGCCGTGAAATGCTTCCTTATGAGCCCTTTTCCAACAATGCAGAGTTAAAAAGTATGACAAATGTATATTTTTAAAGACGTAACACAATAACGAGGCTATATACAAGGAGTACCGGTACCAAGTCAATGTGCAGGGGTACGAGGTAGTTGAGGTAATACAGTATGGATGTGTACTGTAAGTAGGGGTAAAAGTGACTAGGCAATCAGGATAGATAAACAGAGGAGCATTGGCTCTTTGGACACTCACTCGACTCTACTTATGCATACTACACTGTGGTGTCAACATGCATTTGTGTGTGTGTCGGTGTAGTACGTGTGGGTAGAGTCTAGTGAGTGTCCATAGAGCCAATGCAAGAGATTCAGTGCAAAAAATAATAATAATAAAGGTTGTCAATGTAAATGATCCTGGTAGCCATTTGATTAACTGTTCAGCAGATCAGGAGGTTTGGGGGTAGAAGCTGTTCAGGAGCCTTTTGGTTCCAGACTTGGCGCTCCCGTACCGCTTGCCATGCGGTAGCAGAGAGAACAGTCTATGATTTGGGGCATTCAAATCAGTGTATTTGTCACGTGCGCTGAATACAACAGGTAGATCTTACAGTGACATGCTTACTTACAGGCTCTAACTAATAGTGCAAAAAGGAATTACGTGAACAATAGGTAAGTAAATAAATAAAAACTGAAAAATAACAGTAGCGAGACTACACACAGACACCGGTTAGTCAGGCTGATTGAGGTAGTATGTATATGTAGATATGGTTAATGTGACTATGCATAAATGATGAACAGAGAGTATCAGTAGCGTAAAAGAGTGGGTGGTAGGTAGTGGGACACAATGCACATAGCTCAGTTAACCAATGTGCGGGAGCACTGGTTTGTCGGGCCAATTGAGGTAGTATGTACATGAATGTATAGTTAGTGACTATGCATGCATACTGTATATGATAAACAGAGAGTAGCAGCAGCGTAAAAGAGGGGTTGGGGGGGGCACACAATGCAAATTGTCCGGGTAGCCATTTGATTACCTGTTCAGGAGTCTTATGGCTTGGGGGTAAAAAACTGTTGAGAAGCCTTTTTGTCCTAGACTTGGCACTCTGGTATTGCTTCCCATGCGGTAGTAGAGAGAACAGTCTGTGGCTGGGGTCTTTGACAATTTTTTAGGGCCTTCCTCTGACACCGCCTAGTGTAGAGGTCCTAGATGGCAGGCAGCTTAGCCCCAGTGATGTACTGGGCCGTAAAGCACTACCCTCTGTAGTGCCTTGCGGTCGGAGGCCCGAACAATTGCCTTACCAGGCAGTGATGATGCTCTCGACATTGCAGCTGTAGAACCTTTTGAGGGTCTCAGGACCCATGCCAAATCTTTTTAGTTTCCTGAGGGGGAATAGGCAATCTGTCACTTCATCATTATCAGGCATTTTGTCTAAATCCATCCCATGTCTTCCCAATGTGCTACTGCTCACCGATGACTCTGCCTGTATGTTAAGTTCAGTGAAGAGAAGGATTTGTCTTACCAGCCTAACAGTGGCCAAGATAATGGTTTCCTTACGATGGCAAGATCCCACACACTCTGCCACATCATTTATTCAAGAACATAGCTCAACTTGAACTGTCAATGTCTTGGCTGCATTGTGCAAAATCCCAAAATATGGACTACAACACTTCCCAGTATAAAATCATTACTTGAATATGTGTACTTAAGTTCGCAGGCCTGTGGGCGTTTGAAGCGGTCACAGCAGAGCACATCGGCGCTGTGTTGGGAATGACTGATCACCACTTTCATGCGTATAGGCAGTCACCCAGAAGAAAATATTTTCAACAGTCACCTTGTTGAAGAAAGCTAGTGTTTGTGGCCAATCAGTGGTCAGCTCTGAGGACAAGGGAGTAAATGGAAAAGCTCTGTAGTTCACCAAGGTGATTAGTGATGGTATGTGGATTCTTATCAAGGACCAGTTTCTCTACTGAGTGCTCTTGATGTAAATGTTCCGCGTTGCTTCATGACTACTGAATGGCTGTCAATTGAAATAAATAATCAGATCTAAACAAGCAGGGGAACATACACCCCCCCCAATCTATCTCAACATCGATTTTTACCTCTTCCAACTACAGCAGCCTTTTGTTTTTGATTAAAGTCCTGAGTGTTTCCACTCTGGCCAATAGGTGTGAGAAATTACATACAGAGAGGTGTCATTGATATGGAGCCTTGGCAAGGGATGTGATTTGTTATTGGACATCTTTTGTTTCCAGTTTTAAAGGCCAAAGCAGCCATTTTTTAATCATTTCTGGGTAACAATATAAGTGCCATGCTATGATTTTTTAAATATATTTTTTACCATTTTGATTGAGAACAAATACCCTATACATTTTATTTGTCACATGTTTTGTAAACAACAGGTGTATTCTAACAGTGAAATGCTTACTTACAGTTTATCATCAAACAATGGAGAGTTAAAGATAAATAAAAAAAAATAGAAACAGTATCACGAGGAATAAATACACAGTGAATAATTCATAACAATAATTAGTCAAAATAACATGGCTATACAAAGGGAGTACCAGTACCGAGTCGATGTACAGGGGTACGATGTAATTAAGGTAGCTGTGTACATATACACTGAGTGTACAAAAAAAATGAGGAACACCTGCTCTTTCCATGATAGACTGACCAGGTAAAAGCTATGATCCCTTATTAATGCCACCTATTGAATCCAATTCAATCAGTGTAGATGAACGGGAGGAGACATGTTCAAGAAGGATTTTTAAGCCTTGAGACGGATTGTGTATGTGCGCCATCCAGACGGTGAATTGGAAAGACAAAATATTGAAGTTCCTTTGAACAGGTTATGGTAGTATGTGCCATGCGCACCGCTTTGAGTGTGTCAAGAACTGCAACGCTGCTGGGTTTCCCGTGTGTATCAAGAATGGTCCACCACCCAAAGGACATCCAGCCAAATTGACACAACTGGGTCAGGGTTACCCTAACTCTGGGCCAGCATCCCTGTGGAACGCTTTTGACACCTTAAAGAGGCCATGGCCTGACAAATTGAGGCTGTTCTGAGTGCAAAAAGGGGTGCAACTCAAAAGGTGTTCCTAATGTTTTGTACACTTAGTGTAGGTAGACAGGGTTGGGTAGGTTACTTTCTAAATGTAATGTTAGTTACATGTACAAAACTACTCATCAAGGTAACTTTTGGATTAACCAAACTCTGTGTTGTAATCTGATTACTTTCATTTATTTTTACGTTACTTTCACCTTAAGATGCATTGGAAGACTAAATTAATATTACCAATTAAACAACCTCTATTGCAGGATAAATCAATGTAAGAGTTTACACAGCTGGCAATAAATGGATGTTGCATTTTACTTTATGGGTTGATTTACAGGCTTTTTCTAACCCATTGTCATCTACTACAGATAATAATATGATTAGGATATATCTTTACATTAAAAACCAGTCTGTCAGATTTCCAGTCATTCCAATTAATTTACACTTAACAAAAATGTAAACACAGTGTTGGTCCCATGTTTCATGAGCTGAAATTAAAGATTCCACAAATGTTCCTAATCTTATTTATCTCCCATTGTGTGCACAAATGTGTTTTCGTCCCTGTTAGTGAGCATTTTTCCTTTGCCAAGATAATCCGTCCACCTGACAGGTGTGGCATATCAAGAAGCTGATTAATCAGCATGATCAGGTGCACCCTGTGCTGTGGACAATAAATGTCCACTCTAAAATGTGCAGTTTTGTCACACAACACAATGCCACAGATGTCTCAAGTTTTGAGGGAGAGTGCAATTGGCATGCTGACTGCAGGAATATCCACCAGAGCTGTTGCAAGAGAATGTAATGTTAATTTCTCTACCATAAGCCGCCTCCAATATAATTTTAGTGAATTTGGCAGTGGCCTCACAACCGCAGACCACGTGTAACCACGCAAGCCCGGGACCTCCACATCTGGCTTTTTCACCTACGGGATCATCTGAGACCAGTCACTAAGACAGCTGATGAAACTGTAGGTCTGCACAACCTAAGAACTGCTGAACAAACTGTCAGAAACTGTCTCAGGGAAGCTCATCTGCGTGCACGTTGTCCTCACCAGGGTCTTGACCTGACTGCAGTTCGGTGTCGTAACCTTCTTCAGTTGGCAAATGCTCTCTTTCGATGGCCTCTGGCTCGCTCTAAAAATATGCTCATCACAGATGAATCCTGGATTCAACTGTACCGGGCAGATGCCTGGGATGGCGTCATGTGGGCTAGCGGTTTTCTGATGTCAACATTGTGAACAGAGTGCCCTATGGTGGAGTTGGCGTTATGGTATGGACAGGCATAAGCTACGGACAACAATTGCTGTAAAATCAAATTTTGAATGCACATAGATATTGTGACGAGATCCTGAGGCCCATTGTTGTGCCATTCATCTGCTGCCATCACCTCATGTTTCAGCATGATAATGCACGGCCCTGTCATGCAGGTGAAAGAGGACCCAAAAGCGACTTAACAGAAACAGAGTTTATTCAAGTCCAAACAGAAAACGACAAATCCTGAATCCTTAACAGGAAATGTCCAAACAGGGAATAACAGAAATCCTCTAGTCTGTAGAGGGGAATAACAGGAGAAGCGGCCACAGACTGCAGGTCGCTTCGGGTAGGCGCAGGCCGTAGCTGACAGAGACACCTGCTCACACGCAGCATCTGATGAAGGCAAAAACACGACAGGACAGGGCGATACACAATCACAGCACGGTGAATTCTAAACAAGGAACCGACAGGACAGGAACGGAACACAAAGGAAGAAATAGGGACTCTAATCAGGGGAAAGGATCGGGAACAGGTGTGGGAAGACTAAATGATGATTAGGGGAATAGGAACAGCTGGGAGCAGGAACGGAACGATAGAGAGAAGAGAGAGCGAGAGAGTGAGAGAGGGAGGGGGAGAGAGAGGGATAGAAAGAGGGAAAGAACCTAATAAGACCAGCAGAGGGAAACGAATAGAATGGGGAGCACAGGGACAAGACATGATAATAAATGACAAACATGACAGTACCCCCCCACTCACCGAGCGCCTCCTGGCGCACTCGAGGAGGAATCCTGGCGGCAACGGAGGAAATCATCGATGAGTGAACGGTCCAGCACGTCCCGAGACGGAACCCAACTCCTCTCCTCCCGACCGTAACCCTCCCAATCCACTAAGTATTGGTGACCCCGTCCCGAGAACGCATGTCCATGATCTTATGTACCTTGTAAATAGGTGCGCTCTCGACAAGGACGGGAGGGGGAGGGAAGACGAACGGGGGTGCGAAGAAAGGGCTTAACACAGGAGACATGGAAGACAGGATGGACGCGACGAAGATGTCGCGGAAGAAGCAGTCGCACAGCGACAGGATTGACGACCTGGGAGACACGGAACGGACCAATGAACCGCGGAGTCAACTTACGAGAAGCTGTCGTAAGAGGAAGGTTGCGAGTGGAAAGCCACACTCTCTGGCCGCAACAATACCTTGGACTCTTAATCCTGCGTTTATTGGCGGCTCTCACCGTCTGTGCCCTGTAACGGCAAAGTGCAGACCTCACCCTCCTCCAGGTGCGCTCACAACGTTGGACAAACGCTTGAGCGGAGGGAACGCTGGACTCGGCAAGCTGGGATGAGAACAGAGGAGGCTGGTAACCCAGACTACTCTGAAACGGAGATAGATACTGTGAGGGTTAAAGGTAGTGTCTCAAATCTGATACTGGGAAGATGACTACCATCTAAGGCGAACATGGGCGTAGGCTTCTCTAACTCTCTGAAAGGAATGTCATGTTTCCGAACCCATGCTTCGTCCATGAAACAACCCTCAGCCCCAGAGTCTATCAAGGCACTACATGTAGCACCCCGAACCGGTCCAGCGTAGATGGACCGACAAAGTAGTACAGGATTTTGATGGAGAGACTTGAGTAGTTGCGCTCACCTGTAGCCCTCCGCTTACAGATGAGCTCTGGCTTTTACTGGACATGAATTAACAAAATGTCCAGCTACTCCGCAATAGAGGCACAGGCGGTTGGTGATCCTCCGTTCCCTCTCCTTAGTCGAGATGCGAATCCCTCCCAGCTGCATGGGCTCAGTCTCAAAGCCAGAGGAGGGAGATGGTTGCGATGCGGAGCAGGGAAACACCGTTGATGCGAGCTCTCTTCCACGAGCCCGGTGACGAAGATCTACCCGTCGTTCTATGCGGATGGCGAGAGCAATCAAAGAGTCCACATCTGAAGGAACCTCCCGGGAGAGAATCTCATCCTTAACCACTGCGTGGAGTCCCTCCAGAAAACGAGCGAGCAGCGCCGGCTCGTTCCACTCACTAGAGGCAGCAAGAGTGCGAAACTCAATAGAATAATCCGTTATGGACCGTTCACCTTGGCATAAGGAAGCCAGGGCCCTAGAAGCCTCCCCACCAAAAACTGAACGGTCAAAAACCCGAATCATCTCCTCTTTAAAGTTCTGGAACTTGTTAGAGCAATCAGCCCTTGCCTCCCAGATAGCTGTGCCCCATTCTCGAGCCCGGCCAGTAAGGAGTGAAATGACGTAAGCAACCCGAGCTCTCTCTCTAGAGTATGTGTTGGGTTGGAGAGAGAACACAATCTCACACTGCGTGAGAAAGGAGCGGCACTCAGTGGGCTGCCCGGAGTAGCAAGGTGGGTTATTAACCCTAGGTTCTGGAGGCTCGGCAGGCCAGGAAGTAACAGGTGGCACGAGACGTAGACTCTGGAACTGTCCAGAGAGGTCGGAAACCTGAGCGGCCAGGTTCTCCACGGCATGGCGAGCAGCAGACAATTCCTGCTCGTGTCTGCCGAGCATGGATCTCGACGGCAGTGTAACGAGCGTCTGAAGTCGCTGGGTCCATTCCTTGGTCGGTTCCTTCTGTCATGCAGGTGAAAGAGGACCCAAAAGCGACTTAACAGAAACAGAGTTTATTCAAGTCCAAACAGAAAACGACAAATCCTGAATCCTTAACAGGAAATGTCCAAACAGGGAATAACAGAAATCCTCTAGTCTGTAGAGGGGAATAACAGGAGAAGCGGCCACAGACTGCAGGTCGCTTCGGGTAGGCGCAGGCCGTAGCTGACAGAGACACCTGCTCACACGCAGCATCTGATGAAGGCAAAAACACGACAGGACAGGGCGATACACAATCACAGCACGGTGAATTCTAAACAAGGAACCGACAGGACAGGAACGGAACACAAAGGAAGAAATAGGGACTCTAATCAGGGGAAAGGATCGGGAACAGGTGTGGGAAGACTAAATGATGATTAGGGGAATAGGAACAGCTGGGAGCAGGAACGGAACGATAGAGAGAAGAGAGAGCGAGAGAGTGAGAGAGGGAGGGGGAGAGAGAGGGATAGAAAGAGGGAAAGAACCTAATAAGACCAGCAGAGGGAAACGAATAGAATGGGGAGCACAGGGACAAGACATGATAATAAATGACAAACATGACAGGCCCCATGTCACAAAGATCTGTACACAATTCCTGGAAGCTGACAAAGACTCAGTTTTTCCAAGACCTGCCTAATCACCATAGATGTCACCCATTGAGCAAGTTTGGGATGCTCTGGATCGATGTGTACGACAGCATGTTCCAGTTCCCACCAATATCCAGCAACTTCGCACAGCCATTGAAGAGGAGTGGGACAACATTCCTCAGGCCACAATCAACAGCCTGATCAACACTATGTAAAGGAGATGTGTCGTGCAATATGAGGCAAATGGTGGTCACACCTGATACTGACTGGCTTTCTGATTAACTCCCCTAGCTTTTATTTAAGGTACCTGTAACCAATAGATGCATATCTGTATTCCCAGTCATGTGAAATCAATATATTACAGCCTAATGAATTTATTTCAATTGACTGATTTCCTTCTACTAACTATAACTCAGCAAAATCTTTGCATTTTATATTTTTGTTCAGTGTACAAAAAAGGAAGAGGGTATGCTCAAAAGGTAAAGTCTACACTAGATCTTCTATAATAAATCAAATCTTATTGGTCACAAACACATGGTTAGCAGATGTTACTGCAAGTGTAGTGAAATGCTTGTGCTTCTAGTTCCGACAGTGCAGCAATATCTAACAAGTAATCTAACAATTCCACAACAGCTACCTAATACACACAAATCTAAGTAAAGGGATGGAATAAGAATATATACATATAAATATATGGATGAGCAATGACCGAGCGGCATAGGCAAGATGCAATAGATGGTATAAAATATAGTATGTTACATATGGGATGAGTAATGCAAGATATGTAAACATTATTATTAAAGTGACCAGTGGTCCATTTATTAAAGTGGCCAATGATTTAAAGTCTGTAAGTAGGCAGCAGCCTCTGAGTTAGTGATGGCTGTTTAACAGTCTGATGGCCTTGAGGTAGAAGCTATTTTTCAGTCTCTTGGTCCCAGCTTTGATGCACCTGTACTGACCTCACCTTCTGGATAGTAGCGGAGTGAACAGGCAGTGGCTTGGGTGGTTGTTGTCCTTGATTATCTTATTGGCCTTCCTGTGACATTGGGTGCTGTAGGTGTCCTGGGGAGTAGGTAGTTTGCCCCCCAGTGATGCGTTGTGCAGACCGCATCACCCTCTCGAGAGCCCTTCTCCACTGCTGTCCCTTCGATGTGGATAGGGGGTTGCTCCCTCTGCTCTTTCCTGAAGTCCACGATCATCTCCTTTGTTTTGTTGACATTGAGTGAGATGTTGTTTTCCTGACACCACACTCCGAGTACCCTCACCTCCTCCCTGTAGGCTGTCTCGTCGTAGTTGGTAATCAAGCACACTAGTGTTGTCATCTGCAAACTTGATGATTGAGTTGGAAGCGTGCATGGCCAGTCATGGGTGAACAGGGTGTACAGGAGGGGGCTGAGAACGCACCCTTGTGGGGCCTCAGTGTTGAGGGTCAGTGAAGTGGAGATGTTGTTTCCCTCCTTCACCACCTGGGGGTGGCCCGTCAAAGTCCAGGAGCCAATTGCACAGGGCGGGGTTGAGTCCCAGGGCCTCCAGCTTGATGATGAGCATTTCACCGCCTGTGGACGGCCCGTCAGGAAGTCCAGGATCCAGTTGCAGAGGGAGGTGTTCAGTACCAGGGTCCTGAGTTTGAAGGAGACTATAGTGCAAGAGTAATTTCTCCAGAAATAATTTTGTTCTGACTTTCTGGGAGTGAGGAGGGGGAAACTGAAAACTAGCTGTTATTGGCAGAGAGGTTTTGAACTCTTTCTTATTGGTCCATTAACTAATTAAACGCTTAGTGACAGGCCAAAACCCAATCCCACCAAAACAGGCTGAATTTCAGTCTTTTCAAAAAGCGCTTACATTTAAAGGGCATTATCATCATTTCCCAGTATTAATCCAACCTCATAGTAGCTGCATTTGCATTTGTTTAAGCTGATTTCCAGTGACATTTATACATCCATAATAATGAGCTAACGAGGCGAGATTTTACCTGGCATAGAAAATGTGGTCTCTTGTCAAGACACTGTTGTTCAGAGGAGCTAGCCAACAACACAAGCTACTTCAAACTGAATCTGGAAAGGCTGCAAACTAGATGCACTTTGTTTCGTTTGACCTGTTTTCTATTGATATTTCTTTGTGTATATATCCATAAAAATATGACTGATTCATGATTTTCTCTGGCTGAGAAAAGCTACCTGCCTGTTTGTCTCGTCCCGACTCCTGACATGTTCATTACGATGTGACAGCTGGAGATTCAATTTGAATATTGAAACAATGTTGCAAATGTCAGAGAGACAGACAGCAAGGTTAATACAAATCTCCGCTGTTGAAAACTAAATGAAAGGATGTATTTCTTTTTAAAATTGGTTTAACCTTTATTTATCTAGTCAAGTCCGTTAAGAACAAATTCTTATTTACAATGATGACCTACCGGGGAACAGTGGGTTAACTGCCTTGTTCAAGGGCAGAAAGACAGATATTTACCTTGTCACCTCGGGGATTCGTAATGTCTATCTGCTTTTTATAGTGGAGATCAAATGTATAAATTGTCTTGCTGGGCTGATGAGACAGTGGATTGCGCAGTCAGATGGGACAGAGTAAATCAGCATTTTAACGTCGTAGATTTAGCCAGTGGTAATTTGTGGAATAGACACAGGCCGGAATGCAGTTTTAACCAATCAGCATTCACGATTAGACCCACCTGTTGTATAATTTGGAATATTTGTATTGTATATACTTGTATTCTTCTTTTCACTCTGTCATTTAGGTCATTATTGTGGAGTCACTACAATGTTGATCCCATTCTCAGTTTTCTCCCATCACAGCCATTAAACTCTGTAGCTGTTTTAAAATCACCAATGGACTCATGGTAACGTCCCTGTGCAGTTTCGTTCCCGTTCTGCAGCTCAGTTCAGAAGGAACACTATCTTTGATGTGTCTGGGTGGTTTAATATAACATCCACAGCATAATTATTAACTTGACCATGCTTAAAGAGATATTCAATATCTGATTTGTTATTGTGACCCATCTACCAATCACTGCCCTTCTTTGAGTCTTTCGAAAAGCACCCTGGTCTTTGTAGTTGAATCTGTGCTTGAAATTCAATACTTGACTGAGAGACCTTACTGATGTATGTATGGGGGACAGGGGAAGGGTTAGTCATTCAAAAATCATGTCAACCCATATTATTTCACACAGAGTCCACATGATTGATTCAGCCATGTGATTGATTCATCCCCTTTGCCTAAACAAAGGGGATGAATACTTATGCAAATACTATTTTAGTTATGAATTTTGTATATATATTAAAATAATTGTATTTTGTGTAGATTGTCGACAAAAAATGACACATTTTAATCCCACGTTGTAACACAATAAAATATGAAGAAATCGAAGGGGTGTGAAATTACAGTCACAATTTCAGTCCCTTGATGAGCATTCCAGGGTAAATACATACACTGACACGTTTTAGAACACCTACTCATTCAAGAGTTTTTCTTTATTTTTACTATTTTCTACATTGTAGAATAAAAGTGAAGGCATAAAAACTATTAAATAACTCATGGAATCATGTAGTAACCAAAATATATTTTATATTTGCGATTCTTCAAAGTAGCCACCCTTTGCCTTGATGACAGCTTTGCACATTCTTGGCATTCTCTCAACCAACTTTATGAGGTAGTCACCTGGAATACATTTAAATTAGCAGATGTGCCTTCTTAAAATATTATTTGTGGAATTTCTTTCCTTCTTAATGCATTTTTAGCCAATCAGTTTTGTTGTGAAAAGGTAGGGGGGGTATACAGATGATAGCCCTATTTGGTAACAGCTCAAATAAGCAAAGGGAAACGACAGCCCATCCTTACTTTATGACATGAAGGTCAGTCAATCTGGAAAATATCAAGAACTTTGAAAGTTTCTTCAAGTGTAGTCGCAAAAACCATCAAGCGCTATGATGCAACTGGCTCTCATGAGGACTGCCACAGGAATGGAAGACCCAGAGTTACCTCTGCTGCAGAGGATATGTTCATTAGAGTTACCAGCCTCAAAAATCGCAGTCCAAATAAATGCTTCACAGAGTTCAAGTAACAGCATATCTCAATATCAACTGTTCACAGGAGACTGTGTGAATCAGGGATTGATGGTCAAATTGCTGCAAAGAAACCACTACTAAAGGACACCAACAATAAGAAGAGACTTGCTTGGGCCAAGAAACACGAGCAATGGACATTAAACCGGTGGACATTTGTCCTTTGGTCTGGTGTCTAAATTGGAGATTTTTGGTTCCAAACACCGTGTCTTTGTGAGATGCAGTGTGGGTGAACGGATTATCTCTGCATGTGTATTTCCCACGGTAAAGCATGGAGGAGGAGGAGTTATGGTGTGCTGGTGTATGGGCTATTTTACCATGAAGGAGAGTGATGGAGTGCTGCATCAGATGACCTGGCCTCTACAATCCCCCGACCTCAACCAAATGTAAATGGTTTGGGATGAGTCGGACCGCAGAGTGAAGGAAAAGCAGCCAACAAGTGCTTAGCATATGTTGGAACTCCTTCAAGACTGTTGGAAAAGCATTCCAGGTGAAGCTGGTTGAGAGAATGCCAAGTGTGTGCAAACCTGTCATCAAGGCAAAGCATGGCTATTTGAAGAATCTCAAATATAAAATATATTTTGATTTGTTTAAAACTTTTTTTGGTTACTTCATGATTCCATATGTGTTATTTCATAGTTTTGATGTCTTCACTATTATTCTACAATGTAGAAAATAGTAAAAATAAATAAAAACCCTTGTAGGAGTAGGTGTTCTAAAACGTTTGACCGGTAGTGTAGAAGGCCTGATTTACTATGAATATTGGATTACAGTAGCTGCAAACAGTATATTCTGTCTTCCATCCAATAAATAAATAAATAAGGTATTAAATTGGCCTTTCACATTCATCTGGGGAAAACATGCATTTGGAGTTGAGTCATATCCTCATCCTGAGTTCTGGGATGCAGTTTGATTCTCTCATCTTATTTGCCCAGTCATTCCATTTCGTAATTGAAAATGTTTCTGAATTCTATTACCATGTCACTCCCTGACACTTGAAAAAAAATGGCTTTGCTTATTTCAACATACAGAGGAAATGTTTGCTGATGCATTTGAAGTTGGGTTGAGGAAGCTTTGGAGACAAGTTTTAGTTTATGGACAGCTGAACTGAAACATTAAGATTGCTTATGGCATTAAGGATGTGCTAACCTTGTCATTAACATGATGGTCATCTGAGAATGAATTACCGCACCCTAATTCCATTTCCCAATTGACCTTGATTTAAAGTCACTTGGAGAACTTTATAAAAGTTTCCCTGTACTGTACACTACCGTTCAAAAGTTTGGGGTCACTTAGAAATGTCCTTGTTTTTGATAGAAAAGCACATTGTTTTGTCCATCAAAACTGAAAATTGATCAGCAATACAGTGTAGACACTGTTAATGTTGTAAATGACTATTGTAGCTGGAAACAGCAGATTTTTTAATGGAATATCCACATAGGCGTACAGAGGTCCATTATCAGCAACCATCACTCCTGTGTTCCAATGGAAACATGGATTTGTTTTTTACAAAAACAGATCTGGTTTCTCTCTAGTCAGCAGGAAGCAGGTTGTGTCGTCAACCTTTCTACCTGTTCTTGATTATGGTGATACTATTGGGAAGAAAATGTTACTTTGTGCATCTTATCTTTGGTGTAATAAACTATTCTTGGTTCCTGCCTGTTTCTGGTAAAGATTACGAGGGAGGGCCTAAATGACCCCCTCCGTAGGACCATCTGGCAGGATGCCCAGAATATGTTCTTTAAGTTAAGGTAGGAGACTGAGCCAGTCACATGTAGGAACCAATCCAATGAATCCTGTTTATGTAGGTTTTTATGTAGCCGTGTAAAGGCTCTATTTAAGGAACGCACTTTTAGATCTCACTTCAGACCGGTACTTTATACATCGAAGTTTGGCTTTGACCTCTCCAGCTTGCTGACAATAAAGAGTAATTCATGTAATATTGCCTTTGAGTGTCCATTATAAGACATTCCACAACACTATTTATCAAAGTGCAGATGCCTCTACTCTTTAACCCTTGGATGCCATTTTTCATAGCACCCTTTGCTTTATCACAGAAGACTCATCACTGTATTATTTACCTAAAGGCTGGCTACATCTTTTAAGTCACGTAGATTGTATTTATTTATTTTATTTCACCTTTATTTAACCAGGTAGGCCAGTTGAGAACAAGTTCTCATTTTACAACTGTGACTTGGCCAGATCAAACAAATGTATTGATAAAGCCCTTCTTACATCAGCTGATGTCACAAAGTGCTGTATAGAAACCCAGCCTAAAACCCCATACAGCAAGCAATGCAGGTGTAGAAGCATGGTGGCTAGGAAAAACTCCATAGAAAGGCCGGCACCTAGAGAGGAACCAGGTTTTGAGGGGTGGCCAGTCCTCTTCTGGCTGTGCCAGGTGGAGATTCTAATAATAATAATTAAACACGGCCAATATGTTCAAATGTTCATAGATGACCAGCAGGGTCAAATAATAATCATCACAGTGGTTGTAGAGGGTGCAGCAAGTCAGCACCTCAGGTAAATGTCAGTTGGCTTTTCATAGCCGATCATTCAGAGTGTCTCCGCTCTTGCTGTCTCTAGAGAGTTGAAAACAGCAGGTCCGGGACAGGGTAGCACGTCCAGGGAACAGGTCAGGGTTCCATAGCTGCAGGCAGAACAGTTGAGAGAGAATTAGAGAGAGTATACTTAAATTCACACAGGACACCGGATAAGACTGGAGAAATACTCTAGACATAACAGTCTTGACCCTAGCTCCCCGGCACAAACTATTGCAGCATAAATACTGGGGGCTGAGACAGGAGGGGTCGGGAGACACTGTGGCCCCGTCCGACGATACCCCAGGACAGGGCCAAACGGCAGGATATAACCCCACCCACTTTGCCAAAGAACAGCCCCCATACCACTAGAGGGATATCTTCAACCACAAACTTACTATCCTGAGTATAGCCCACGAAGATCTCCCCCAAGGCATAAACCCACATTATTACTCTCTTTTTGTTTACAAAGCCCTGCTCCACATACTTCCAACATACCTAACATTGCTGTTAAGATTTAAAATGACAAGTTATCAAACCCGTTCACTCTTTTGGTGTCTAGAGAGTTAGGTAAATTGGCCTTTCATTTCCTTTCACCTTACATATGGAATGATCGGAATTGGTGCCTCTATAGCATTTCAGCCGGGTTGTTAGGGGATGTTTTAATCAGTAGTGTAAAGTAATTAAATAAAAATACTTTTAAGTACTACTTAACTCGTTTTTGGGGTATCTGTACTTTACTTTACTATTTATGTTTTTGACTACTTTTACTTCACTACATTCCTAAAGAAAATAGTTTACTTTTTACTCCTTACATGTTCCGTAACACCCAAAAGTACTAGTTACATTTTAAATGCTTAGCAGGACAGGAAAATTGTCTAATTCATGCACTTATCAAGAGAACATCCTTGGTCATCCCTACTGCTTCTGATCTGGCAGACTCATTAAGCGGGGTGTTTTGCCTTTGACACTTCAGCAACTGTTTACAGTGTGTTGGTACAAGGTGTGGGGATGGGTTGCATGGAAGTTCCTTTGTATAAACTCGAGTCTGATCTTATTTCTTGTTTCTGTCGGTGTCGGAGTGAGGCCTAGCCTACCGATGAAGTGAGTATCATTATTTTTGGGAAATGATTTGGCTGGAGGGAAGGCTGTGCTGAATCCTGCCATTTGCAAGGAACCAAGAGTAGAGAAACCTGATGGGTTATCAGAAAAGTACCCTAGATTGTTCCCAGCATGTGCCGTTACACGTGGTATGTCTAAGAAGGTATAGTGTTCTGGAGGATGTCAGCGATTCCACCATGGTCGATCTGTCCGATATCTTTATGGGTGATCCTGATTTTGCTAAACCTCCTGAGTTGACTTCTCATTTGAAAACCCAAAAGGAAGAGAGGGACCCTAAAGTTGACACTTCGATCTCAAGGAAGCAGCTGATTGTGGAACAGAGTAAAGATTTTTCCCTCTACCCTCTTTTTGCTGAAATATGTCTGGAGGAGGAGTCTGATAAAGTTTGAGGAAATTATGTTCTCGCGCTACTTCTGGGAAAGACGATTGGCCCAGTGTATCTCAAATTGTCTTTCCAGTTACACTTCGAAAAGAGATACTGAGGTTGGCTCATGATGGTAGTATGGCAGGCCCTCTTGGGGTCAACAAGACGTATGACCGTATGTTGCATAACTTCTTCTGGACTGGTCTGAAAAAGGATGTTGTGGCTTACTGTAAATTGTGTCACGTTTGTCAGTGGATGGGTAAACCAAACCAAGCTGTACTAGTTGCACCTTTGCAGCCTATTCCTGCTTTTGACCAACCTTTCAGCAGGGTTCTGTGGGATGGTATTTGTCCTTTGTCCAAAGCCAAGATTGGTAACCAGTTTCTCTTAACCATAATGTGTGCTCCCGCTTGTTTTCCTGAGGCCATTCCAATGAGGAAAATCACGGCTCCCAGTATTAAGGCCCTGGTGAAATTATTTTCAACATTTGGACGTCTGCAGCTAGTGCAGTCAGACCAAGGATATAATTACATGTCAAAGGTCTTCCAGCAAGTGCTACAACAGTTGAGTGTAACCCATTGTTAAGATATTTTATCAAGATTTAAGATAAATTATTAAATCATTTCTACCCAGAAACTTAACCATTAGGGATTAGCGTTTATGTAGCATGAACAAGGAGTAATTAAAAATAATAAACACAGCTCCAACTAGGTTGGAGGGGGGGAAGAGAGGAATGCATATGTGTGTGCCTAACGAAAACAAAGAGGATCCTTAACCTATGTTTGAACCGACCCAGCTATAACTCTGGAGAGATAAGATAGGACAGGGAGTGCCCCTCCAGGTTTGGGGGACTGGAACTGTCAGCTGAGTAGTAATAAACTGTGGTGAGACTTCAGTAGAAAAAGAGAGAATCCAAATGTTAGTGTGTATGTATGTGCGTAGGTTAGAATGGTATATAAACTAATGTACATGGTATTTTGAGCAGAGCTCTCGGGAATAAAGGCTATTGTATATTTTGAGACTGATCTTTGTCTATTTTATGCAAATAAGAACCTTACAAATTCTTA